>NW_006921770.1:549491-566225 GCF_000298275.1 Orycteropus afer afer
GCTCTGGAAGTTCTCTGTCAATGTACTGCTGCAACCATTTTTTTAACTATCTTCAGTAAGATTTGACTTGCATGTGATATTAATGATATTGTTCAATATTTCCACATTCTGTGGGATCACCTCTCTTTGGAATGGGTACAAATGGGTGTCTTCCAGTCAGTTGGCCACGTAGCTGTCTTCCAAATCTCTTGGCATAACAGAGTGAGTGCCTCCAGCAGAGCATTCATTTGTTGAAACATCTCAATAGGTATTCCATCAATTCCTGGAGCCTTGTTCTTTGCCACTTCCTTTAGTGCAGCTTTGACTTCTTCCTTCAATACCATTGGTTCTTAATCATATGCCACCTCCTGAAATGGATGAAGATCAACCAGTTCTTTTTGGTACAGTGACTCTGTGTATTCCTTCCATTTTCCTTTGATACTTCCTGCATCATTCAATATTTTGCCCATAGGATCTTTCAGTATTGCAACTCGAGGCTTAAATTTTTTCCTTAGTTTGTTCAGCTTGAGAAATGCTGAGCGTGTTCTTCCCTTTTGGTTTTCTAACTTCAGGTCTTTGCACATTTCATTATAGTAATTGGCTTTGTCCACTCAAGCTGCTCTCTGAAGTCTTCTGCTCAGATTCTTATCTTGTCATTTCCTCCATTTGTTTTAGCTGCTCTCCATTGAAGGGCAAGTTTCAGAGTCTCTTCTGACATCCATTTTGGTCTTTTCTTCTTTTCTCATCTTTTTAGTGACCTCTTGATTTCTTCATGGATGATGTTCTTGATATCATCCCACAATTCTTCTGGTTTTGGGTCACTTGTGTTCAATGCATCAAATCTATTCTTTAGATGGTCTCTAAACTCAGGAGGGATATATTCAAGATCATATTTTGGCTTTCCTGGACTTGTTTTAATTGTCTTCAACTTCAAGTTGAACTTGCATATGAGCAGTTGATGGTCTGTTCCACAATCAGCTCCTGGCCTTGTTTTGGCTAAAGATATTGAGCTTTTCCATCTCCTTTTGCCACAGATGTAATCATTCTGATTCCTGTCTACTCCGTATGGTGAAATCCATGTGTATAGCTGCTGTTTGTGTTGTTGAAAAAAGATATTTGCAATGAATAAATTGTTGGTCTTGCTAAATTCTATTATGAAATCTCCAGCATTATTTCTGTCACCAAGGCCAAATTTTCCAACTACCAGTAATTCTTCTTTGCTTCCAACTTTTGCATTCCAGTCACCAGTGGTAATTAACATCTTGATAGCATATTCAGTCAATTTCAGACTATAGAAGCTGATAAAAATTTTCAATTTCTTCATCTTTGGCTTTGGTGATTGGTGCATAAATTTAAATAACAGTCATATTAACTGGTCTTCCATGTAGGCATATGGATATTATACTGTCACTGACAGCATTGTACTTCAGGAAAGATCTTGAAACATCCTTTGTGATGATGAATGCCATGCCATTCCTCTTCAAAATGCCTCTTCTGAGGCAGTATCTTTATGGAAGTAGATGCATTTGAGGCTATTGCATGTGGCATAGTAGATCACATGGTTGTCTGATTCAAAATGACCAAAACCAGTTCATTTCAGCTCACTAATGTCTAGGGTATTAATCTTTATGTGTTCCATTTCATTTTTGACAACTTCCAATTTTCCTAGATTCATACTTCATACATTCCATGTTCTGACTATTAATGGATGTTTGCAGCTGTTTCTCCTCAATTTGAGTCATGACACGTCAGCAAATAAAGGTCTTGAAAGCTTTACTTTATCCATATCAGTAAGGTTGGTTCTACTCTGATAATGCAGCTGTTTCCCTGTCATATTTTGAGAGCCTTCCAGACCTAAGGGGCTCATTTTCCTGTATCAGACTGTATCAGACAATATTTCTGGGCTATTCATAAAGTTGCACAGCAATGTATCAGACAGTGTTTCTCTGCTATTCAGAAGGTTTTCCTTGGCCAATACTTTGAGAAGCGGATGGCCTCTTCCTTCTTCCTAGTCTGTCTCAGTCTGCAAGCTACACTGAATCCTGTGCACCATGTGCAACCTCGCTGGCATTTAAAACATCAATGGCACAACCTCAAGCCTCACAGCAACATCCCACCACAGTACGACAAACCAACAGACAAGTTTGTCTCCCTTAGCTGTTTGAAACCTCTCTACCTCTCTCCTTACCTGGGTCCCTGCCACTGCTTCCTTGCTCTGTCCTGGTGCCCCTTGCTTTTCTCTCCTTTCCCCCACATTCCTGCCACTTGGGAGTGGGGCTAGGGTCCCTCCCCCTACCTGGATCCCTGCTGCTGCTTCCTCGCTCTGTCCTGGTCCCCCTGGCTTTCTTTCCTTCTCCCCACTTTCCCACCACTTTCACATGCAAATAAACCAAAAGCTAACTCACTGCCATCGAGTCAGATTTGACTCATAGCAAACCCTCCTTGGGTTTCCGAGGCAGTATCACTATGGAAGTAAATGCATATGAGGCTATTGCAAATACCATGGCTTGGGTTAGGCACACCTTAGTCTTTAAAGAGACAACTTTGCTCTTCAGCGCTTTAGAAAGACTTTTGCAGCAGATTTTCTCAGTGTAATACATCATCTGATTTCTTGACTGCTGGTTCCATTGGTGTTGACTGTGGAACCAGGTAATAAGAAATCTTTGACAAGTTCAATATTTTCTCCATTTGTCCTGATGCTGCTTATTGGTCCAGTTGTGAGGATTTTCATTTTCTTTATGTTGATATGTAATCCATACTCTAGACTGTACTCTTTAATGTTCATCAGTAAGTGTTTCAAGTCCTCTTCATTTTCAACAAGCAAAGTTGCATCATCTATATATCACAGGTTATTAATGAGTCTTCCTCCAATCCCAATGCCACGTTCTTCTTTTTATGGTCCAGTTTCTCAGACTCTTTATATATCACTCCAAAATTTTTGGCCCAATGGTTACTTGCTATAACCAGAATTTTTACCACTATTTTGTTCTGTATTCCATAGCCACCTATTGGTTAAACACATACTCCTGTATGGGCAGGCAGCATGGGGCTTGAGTCAATTCTGACTCCTGGAAACCCCAAGTGTGTCAGAGTAGAACTGTGTTCCATAGGGTTTTCAATGGCTGAATTTTCTCAAGTAGATCACCAGGACTTTCTTCTGAGGTGTCTTGGATGGACCCAAGCTTCTAACCTTTCAGTTAGCAGACAAATACACTAACCATTTGTGCCACCCAGGAGCATGAGGCCCTATACTAAGTCCAGAGAAGACTGACAAGCAATCATTGTATTAGTCAGGACTCTTACGCAGAAATGACAGAAGTCCCTGGGTGGAGTATATGGTCAAAGCACTCAGCTGCTAGAAGAAAGGTTGGAGGTTTGAGTCCACACAGAGGTGCCTTGGAAGAAACACCTGGCAATCTACTTGAGAAAAACCAGCCATTAATAACTCTTTGGAGCACTGTTCTGTTCTGACACAGATGGGTTCACAATGAATCAGAATTTACTTAATGGCAACTTTTTTTTTTTTTTTTAACTTCAACTGCCTTAAATAGGAGTAACTTATAGGGGGTATTTTAGAATTGACCATCATAACTAAGTTAACGCTTAGCACCCAGCCATAGGAGGAGCAGGAGTTCATTTAGGACTCGTGGTCCTTCTATCCATGGGCTTTGTTCTCTCTTACTGCCAGCCATCTTCTTTCCTCCATTTGGCAGGAGCATAGCTTATCACAGTTCAGGAGGCTTGTAGCTCACAGCCTCCACCATAGCAGAGGGACTCATTCTGTTTGGATTTTTAAATTCAAGGGAAGTTTTCTGAGAAGCCCAACATGGCTTAAGTTTCTATCCATGGATTAATCATGTGACTGAGGGCACAGACATGGTTCTTGTGGGCTCACCCCTGTATACTGGAGGTCATTCTCCAAAACTTTTTGTGAGTCAAGCAGCCACACCAAAAGGTATCTACTAAATATGTAACAGTAATTTCATTTCTTAGAGATTTAATATGTGCCCAGCTTTGAACGGAGGAAGTGCATTGTTCTATTATTATCTCATGTGATTCTCACAGCAAGCATGTTGTAGACAATGAAACTTATCTATCCAACTTATAGATAAGGAAATCGAGGCTCTTAGAGGTCTATTGACTTACCCAAAGCCCCACAGCTACTAAGCGGTATAGCATTCAGTCTGAACTGATTCCAAAGTCATGCACCCAACTTCCATAATGTTCTACCTTCTACTGCCTGTGACTGGTGGCTTATACTTTGGCCTTCTTGGGAACCAAAGTAATGGTGGTTATAACACAGGAGTCCTGGGACCCAACTCTGCCACTTTGAATCTGTGTGACCTTGGACAGGACCCCTCTTAGTGTCTCAGTTTTATTGTGAGCAAAATAAGAATAATAATTCCTGACTTAAGGTACAATATTAACATAGAAAAATCCATTGGATTCCTCTACACTAACAAAGAGAACGCTGAAAAGGAAATCAGGAAAGCAATATCATTTACAATAATCACCTAAAAGACAAAGTACTTAGGAATGAATCTAACAGGAGACACAAAAGTCTTATACAAGGAAAACTACAAAACACTATTACAAGAAACCAAAGAGACCTACAAAAAGGGAAGAATGCTCATGGATAGGAAGATTTAACATCATGAAAATGTCAATACTACCCAAAGTGATCAACAGAGGTAAAGCAATCCCTACCCAGATTCCATTATCTTTCTTTAAAGAGATGAAAAATCACCAAATTTATGTGGAAAGAGACACTTGATAAGTAAAACACTAATGAAGAAGAAGAAGAAGAAAGTAAGAGGTCTCACACTCCCCAATCTCAAAATCTACTATGTAGTCATGGTAATCAAAACAACCTGACACTGTACAACAGTAGACACATAGACCAATGGAACAGAATTGAGAATCCATCCACCTATGGACAGCTGATCTTCGACCAAAGGCCAAAATTCATTAAATAAGGAACAGATAATTCATTTAATAAATGGTGCTGGAAAAACTGAATATATATTTGCAGAAACATGAAACAAGACCTATATCTCACACCATATAAAAAAATGAACTCAAGTTAGATAAAAGACCTGAGCACTAAACCGGGGGGTGGGGGGGAAGATCACCAAAGGAAAAATAGGGACAGACTTAGGAGCCCTAATTTGGGGCATAAATATACTATCAAATATAACTAAAAATGTGCAAATACCAGAAGACAAAATAGATAAGAGACTTCCTAAGAATTAGATACTTACGTGCATCAAAAAGATTTCACCAGAGTAAAACTAGAACCCACAGACAGGGAAAAAAATTTGACAACAACCCATCAGAAAAGGAGACATTCTCTAAAATTTATGGAAATTTTCAACATCTTAATAACAAAAAGAAAATAATTCAATTAAAAAAAAAAATGGAAAGAGGATATGAATAGACACTTCACCAAAGAAGACATTCAGGCAGCAAACAAAACATGAAGAAATGCTCATGATTATTAATCATTGTTGTTGTTGTTGTTGTTGTGTGCCGTCGAGTCGGCCCCGACTCATAGCGACCCCTCCTTGGGTTTCTGAGGCAGTATCACTACAGAAGTAGGATTGCCCAACCTTCCTCCCGAGGAGTGGCTGGTGGGTTTGAACCGCCAGCCTTCTGGTTAGCAGTCAAGTGCCTTAGGCACTATGCTACCAGAGCTCCCTATTAATCATTAGAGAGATACAAATCAAAAGAATAATAAGATATCATCTCTCTCCAGCACTAACAGCAAAGTTCAAAGAGAAACAGAAAACAGCAAATGCAGACAAGAGTGTAGAGAGGCCAGAATCCTCGTACACTGGTTGTGGGATTGTACAATGGTGCAACCCTTGTGGAAAGCAGTATGTTACTTCCTTTAAAAGTTGCAAATAGAAATGCCATT
The DNA here is from genome assembly GCF_000298275.1 of Orycteropus afer afer. Lineage (NCBI taxonomy): Eukaryota > Metazoa > Chordata > Mammalia > Tubulidentata > Orycteropodidae > Orycteropus > Orycteropus afer. Next base: position 555,388 of record NW_006921770.1, read on the forward strand.
CAATCCAGCAATCCCACTTCTAGGTGTATATCCTAGAGAAAGAAGAGTCGTGACACAAACAAATATATGCACATCCATGTTCATTGCAGCACTATTTACAAAAGCAAAAAGATGGAGACAATGTAAATGCCCATCAACAGAGGAATGGATCAACAAATTATGGTACATACACACAATGGAATAATACATAATGTTAAAGAACAATGATGAATCTGCAAAACATCGCATAGCGTGGATGAATTTAGAGGCCATATGCTGAATGAAATTAGCCAATAACTAAAGGACAAGTATTGTATGACACCATTACTGTAAAATGTCAAGAAAAGGGTTTCACAAAAAAAAAAAAAAAGAAGTATTATTTAATGGTTACCAAAATTGTGTGGGGAAGGGAGGGTAAACTTCTAACTAGAAGGTAGACACATATTAACTTGAGTGAGGGGAAAACTGAAAAAATAAATGATAAATAAAAAGGGGGAGGGGTTATACTTATGAGCATTAGAGGCCAGTCTCTTTTTAGGTATTGCAGCCTGGAAGTCACTTGAGCTTAATCTCATAATCAACTTGATTTTTATGGGAGGTAAATGGATGCAACTGAGGGAAAAGGAAGGGAAGGGATGCCTGAATAATCAAATTATGCTAGTATACTACCCAAATGGTGCCACTCTGATGAATAATGAATATTGTTTATCAGATCAAATCAAACATCATGCGGTACTTTACTCCATATCTGGAATGTAGATTTCTTTAAAATGATAGAAAATAACAACAATTCCTGCCATGCCTACTTTTTTTTTTAAAGATGATTAAATGATCCTGCAAGTAAAAGTGCTTTGAAAAGAACTAAACAGAGGTGCAATATTTTTATTATTTTATTTCTCATAATCTGAGTATGCTATGATTTTGAAATTTTCTCTGTTGATAGTAAAACCTGTCAATTGAAATAAGGATATATTTGTGAAGAACCAACGGCAGACCCAAAAATGTTAGGCTATATTTTTTTTAGAACTCCAGATTGACAGAATTTAACTGAGGAAACAGGATAGAGTTCATTTACACTGGATCCAAACATTGGGCTCTTCTTGGTTTTTGAAAACAGACATAAACATTGTTCCTCTGGATTCATTCTGCACTAACACCACCTGGTTTCTGCTTATTTTCTCATTTCACTCGGTTCAGCGATATTGAATTGTAATTGGTTTCTGCTGAACTTTCTCATGCTGTGAAGTGCTGATGAACAAAGCAAGTAAAATTATTTCTTTCATCCAGCCAACTAGTTCTGCCCTGCTTCCATGTCTCAGATGGCAATCCTTGAAGGAATTAAGGATCTGTAGAACAACCTCCATCCTTAGGAAATAACTGCAAGACTCCTATGGGAATTCTTTGTCAGCCAACATCCTGTTTATGGACCATCAGCTACAAATTTGCCCAAACTAAGCACTATGGTGCAATTCTCTCCCTTCTAAACCTGCACATCCAATCAGGAACTTTGGCAGGTGATGGACTTCCCCAGATCCTCTCTAGTCTATGTCCTTTTTCCCAACAATGAGTCATAGCCTTAGCCCAGGCCTTCAACCCTCTGTTCTGGGACCATTTAAACAGCCTCCTATCCAGTCATTTCACCTCCATACTGATTCTAGGATGATCTTCTTAAAACACAGAAATGACCATATCAACCTTGCTTATAACTTCTCTGTGGCTCCCTATCTGCTATAAAATATAGTCCAAGTTATTTACTGGTGCTCTCAATCATCATTGCCACTCTCACTCACCACACTATCACTGTCCATCCTAATCTATCATCAAAAGAAGTATACTTATTAATATAGCTAAGGAACTTAACAATGATTGAGGGCTTGGCTGCTAACCAAAAGTTTGGTTGTTTGAACAAAACAACCAAACTGCTACACAGAGGAGAAGACCTGGCAAGCTACCTCCGTAAAGATTTCAGCCTAGGAAACTATATGGGGCAGTTGTACTTGGTCCCGTAGGATCTCTATGAGTAAAATCAACTCAACAGCACACAATTCCAATAATATAGCTATCTTCCATTGCAGGCCTCCAGCATACCTAACTCTAAATAATACCTTTTCCTGAATTCTCAGAAACCATCCTATGTGGCTTATACTGAGATTCAGACCCAAACTGAGGCCATCTAACCCCAAATTCTTTCCACTGTGCTGCATGGACTTTGTGAAACTCAAGAGTTCCCTACATGTGTTATACTCTTCTTACACTACCTTTATCTTTGCAATTGCTCTTCCTTCTTCCTTTAATACACTTTCCCTTCCTTGCCTACTAGTGAACTACTTACTACTTATCCCCTAAGATTTGACACAAATATCACCTCCTTTATAAAGTTTCCATGACATCATAAGCAAGGCAGGACCTCCCTCCTCTGAGTGCACTCAAGGAATAGAATAAAGTACACGTTATGGAAAGGTGAGTTGTGCACTTTGTTAGCACCAATGGTTCATGCAAGGGAATTAGGTAGGAAATGTAGGTTGGGTCACCAACCTATTCTCTATCTGAACCGAGTCAGCATTTCTTCCAAAACACTATCAGGCCACAGTCTGTAAGAAGAAGAAGAAGAGAAAGGAGAAGGACAGCAGAGAGTCTAAAGAGAGTAATTAAAATTAGTCAGATGAAAGACAATGAGGGTAGAAATAGGATTGACAAGAGAATGGCGAGGAGGGTCCAGGAATTGGAGGTTGAGCACCAGGGTTGGTGATGAAAAGGAGATGCGCAAGAGAACACCATGGTTTTGAACTTAGGTGCTCAGAGAATGGTGGTGCATAGAGGGAGAAGACAAGTAATGGTTTCAGTTAGAATATGTGTAATGGAGGCACTGATAGGATTTCCAAATGTCCTTTCTTGGGAGAGCGGGAGGAGTCAGTGACGAACTGTAATTTTTTAAGTCATCGTCATAGAGGTGCAAAGAGAATCCAGGAAAAAGTACAAGAATAACATGGGAAAGGTTGTAAAGAGAGAAGAGGACAGGGCCAAGGACATCCTTAGCAATCTGTCATTTAGGGAAAAGAATCAGATAGAGAAAAAAATCACGTGAAAAGTAAGCTAATGATTTTTTAGGCCTAGTAATGTGCTGTGCTGTGTGATCTTGAGAAGTTACTTCACTTTTTGAGAATTCCATGTTTCAAATGTTAAATTGCAGTACTGACAACTATCTTGCATGCAATGAGAGGATAAGAGAAAAGTTATGCAGATTAGAAGCATATTTCTCAGCAGTTGCAGGCGCTCAGTAAATGGCCACTAATGGTGGTGGCATATTTGTCACTGAAGGAGACTAAGGATCAGTGACCTCAAATGAACAGTTCTGAGACATCTGGTAGAAGTGTTGGTTTCCGTTCAGGTTACTGGTTTTATCCTTTTAGCCAAGAAAAAAGGAAGACCCAAGGGTCAAACTCCACAGCCATCAGTGTCTACCACACTAGTTCAAAACAGCAGAAGGGCCTATCAGGATAGGGCTGAGCTCTATTTCCTTGTACATTAGATGCCATCAGACCAGGATCTTACACTCACAGGCATCTGGAAAAGTACAGAAGAGGAGGAATAAAGTCCATGGGTGAGGTGGCTGGTACCAAGTTATACTTGGTAAGCTATAGCAGGGAGATAAGAGGTCATTCACCAGCACTCTATTATTCTAGGTACTCCACGGACTCAGCTCCTAATAGCAGAGAAAGCTCATGACCCACAGAGGGATATTGGATGGAAAGAAAATTTTATCTGGTGGTATGTTAAGGAAAGCATAGCTTTGGAGCCAGAGACACTTATGTTCAAACCCCATGTCTCTCACTTACTAGATTTGTCATGTTAAATAAATCATTTACCTCTCTCTGTATATAAAATGGGCAGGCTAATAACTTTTTGTGTTATTTGTGTAGATTAAACAAAATTGTGTACACAAGGTGCCTGAAACACAACATAGATGACAATACCTGGTGGTTTTGTTCCCTTCCACAAGCCCTCATTACATCAAAGCCCACTCTATTCATGGTTATTGCTTTTTCCCCCCAGCTCAGGAATGCCTGAGAAAGATAGAAAGACCAAAAGCACAAAAAAAGAGAGTAGGCATTTAAGAAAACTGGGGCCAGTCTCCAAGGTTGCTCTTAGCCCAGAAGAAGGTTTGCTCTTTTGCTTAATATCACCAAGGCTCCCCACTGCATTTTTAAGCTTTAAATTGAGGAAAGTTACACAGGAGGTGCTCCATATATACACTAGCATGTAGAGTACAAAAGAGAAATAACAGTAATGGCTGCCATTTATTGCATATTCCTTTAAATAGATTTTCTCTGTGTTTCCTACAGTTCTTCAAGATAGATAACATCATCCTTTTACAGGAGGAAAAATGCATCTAAGAGGAGTTAAATGACTTGTTCAAAGTCACCCACCGCAGAACAGAATTCATATCCAGGTTGGCTCCATTGCTTATAATATTTTTTAATTCCAAAGTATCAGTCCAGAGCTAGAATAACGTATGAGACATGGTAAGAAGGTGGGAAGCCTATACCTTAGGGTAAAACTCTGAAGAATTACAGATGGAAAGATGGAGGAAGAAATAGAACCAGACAGGGAGGCAGGAAGTTGGATGAGTCCCAGTACTTCTGTCAACTAAACCTCTTCTTCTATAAATGAGGATAATAACCCACACTCTGCCTATGACCTGGAGTTTCGAGGAGGATCAAATGAAATTTTATATTTGAAACCACTTTGCAAATTATCACATACCATATAAATATGAGTTATTATTAATTGCCATATTAATTAAATAATTAAATCTTAGCTGCAATAATGAACTTAGAAATTATTGTTAATGACTATTAATCAAAAATGTATGTTGATGGTAATTATGCTAATTAAAATTCTCACTAATGATGATAATTAGCACTGATACCAAGAAGTGGCCCATCAGGAGTGGACCAGCATGAAACTGTGGAATAAACATCACAAATGGGACTTGGCAAAAGGATACAAAGGCAAGCTAATGAACACAGCTGAGCTTGAACAAGACAAACAGATTAGCCTTGATTTCCCTGACTGAGGGATTCTGCTTTGCTGACATGAAATGGACTGAGAAACACCAGAGCCACCTATTACATAAGCATGTGACTTGGGATTGTCTTTGTATTTGTGTGTTTATGTGTACCTCTGTGTAGTAACACCTTTATACTAAGCTTTGCCACATTGACAATCCATGAGACAGTGACCATGCCATGGACTTACACATTCTCTAACACACCATCCACCCAGCACATTGCCCATGTCTTCCTGACCAATTGAAGACCTATCAATTCCTGTTGTTGTTATGTGCCATCGGACCTGACTCATGAGACCCCTCCTCGGGTTTCTGAGGCAGTATCACTAAGGAAGTATATTGCCCAACCTTCCTTCCGAGGAATGGCTGGTGGGTTTGAACCACCAGCCTTCTGGTTAGCTGTCAAGTGCCTCAGGCACTACGCTACCAGAGCTCCTCATCAATTCTTAGTTCATGTAAATTATCTTCAACAAACCTTTCCTGACTTTTCCTGAATGACTAGGAATCACTTTCCTTTGTGCTCCCCTTCTGTTCTGGAAGCCCACTATAAAACTTACTATCCTAGAGTCACCATTTCTAGAACCCAAACCAAACTCACTGCCATCAAATCAATTCTGATTCATAGGAACCCAACAGAACAGAGAGTAGAGCTTCCCCATAGAGTTTCCAGGGCTGTGAATTTTTACAGAAGCAGACTGCTTCATCTCTCTTTCCCAGAGGGTTTAGTGGGTTCGAATTGCCACCCTTTATATTAGCAGCCAAATGCTTTAACTACTGCACCATCGGAGCTCCTCCTAGTTCCCCCACTTATAAACTGCATTTCTATAAAAAGTTACTGGAAACCTCTTTATGCTTCAGTTGCCACATCTATAAAATAAAGACAGTAACAGCACCAAACTCAGAGGGTTGTTTCAGGGATTAAATAAAATCAGATATGTAAAACTTTTTAAACTCTGCTAGCGAATTCCTAAAGCACTTGACTGCCAACCAGAAGGCTGACCGTTCAAACCCACCAGCCACTCCTCGGAAGGAAGGTTGGGCAATCTACTTCTGTAGTGATACCACCTAGGAAACCCAAGGAGGGGTCGCTATGAGTCAGGTTTGACTCGACAGCACATAACAACAACAACAACAAGACTTCTTTTTAACAGGATTAAACACATAGCCCTCAATTAATGTTAATCATTATTGTCATTATTAAGATTCTGTCTCCATATTTATTGCTCTTCCAGACTATGAGCTTGTCCTTTTTGCTTCCCTATCACCTATTTCTGTATATAATACCTGCTACCTTTCATGGTTGTTAATAAAATGGAAATTGATAAAGGATGTTTTTAAGGAAACTCTGGACAAGAGAAAAGGCAGTAGGTTGGAAAATGCATTGACCATACAATCAAAGATTTGGTTTACATCTTGGTCCAACTCCTTACTTAGATATGTGACTTTGTGCGAGTTACTTCCCCTTCCTAGAACTCAGTTTCCTCATCTAGAAAATGGAACTAATGACCCCTGGACTACCTTCCTCACAGCATTCATTGTAGAGTTGAAATAAGAATACAGATGTGAAACTTCTTTGTAAACTGAAAGGCACTAATCAAATAAAAGATAGTTTTACTATAATTAGAACCATCTGGAAATTGTTTGGACTTACAAATTGATAGAATCAGTCAACACCTACTTGACTTACACAGAAAGTGGTTGTTATGCTTGGATATTTTTTTAAGCCCTTAACCCTATGCATATTGTATGGTTCTTTTTTTCCTTTCCCCCTTTTTCACCCCCGACTTGATGAGAATTTTCAATTTCTTTTCCTGAAGGCTGAGTGACAATGGAGATAAAAATATAGCCTGGCTCGAAACACTATGAAGATTTTCAGTTTCTATTTCCCTTGAGGAAGTTTCTAGAGCCTAGACTAATAACTGAGTTATTAAATGCAGCTCAATTCACAGGATTTCTTGAGGTATCAGGATTCTCTGCCCCAGTTTATTTTAGGATAACAGAATTTAGAACAAGACAGCCAATACATTTGGAAGAGAGAAGAGCCAGATAGATGGCAAGACAAGTAGACTAAGAGTCAGAAATCCTAAATTCTTATCTATTTGTACAATTTTTTAGCTTGGACATCTCCCCAGTCTGGACCTTAATTTTCTCATCTATAAAATGGGGATAATCCTCCTATTTCAGTTAATCTTTGCTGCACAACAAATCACCACAAAACTTAGTGACTTAAAACATCAAGTTTATTTCTCACAACTCTGTGTTGGTTGGGCATTTCTTCAGCTAATCATACCTGGATGCATTCATGGAGGAGCATTCAGCTGGTGGGTCAAGTGTGAGCTGGACTCAACTGACATAGCTAGCTCTAGGCCTCTCTCACCATACTGTCTTCTGTACTTAAGGATCTAGACTAGCCTCTTGGCATGGCAGCGGTGATGTTCTAAGAAAGTGAAAGTCATGACCTCTTAAGGCATAGCCTCAAATAGTGGCATTTCCTTCATGTGCTATTGGTCAACATAAGTCATCCCTTTAATGGGAAGAAAGTCAAAATCAAATTGCCTTTAAAAAAAAAAATCAAATGGCCTTAGGGACAGAGTTGTTGTTGTTATGTGCCATAGAGTCAGATCCGACTCACAGAGACCCCTCCTTGGGTTTCTGAAGCAGTATCACTACAGAAGTAGATTGCAGACACTGAACAGGTAGGAAATCATTTCCTAGGAAGTGATCTTGTATCAATATAACACACACCCTGTGCTGCCTCCAGGGCTATTTACAAGATCAGAAAAGCTAATATAATTAAAGACACTTTGTAAATAGTGAAGTATTGACTTATACAAATGGAAGAGGACTCAACTTTTGCTCTAGTGCTTTTATTTCTACTATTTAACTGTTCTCAAGATGAACTGCGTTAAGATTTCAGATTCCAGATTTTAAGATTTAAGATTTCTGAGCTACGATTTTAAGATTTGCAGAGATAAGCACAGCATCCACCATTTCCAGAACCAAAACTTGACAGCAAACTCACTGACATTGAATCAGTTCTGATGCATAGCAACCCAATAGAACAGAGAGTAGAACTCCCCCATAGGGTTTCCAAGACTGTAAATTTTTACAGAAACAGACTGCCTCATCTTTCTCTCTCAGAGGTGTTGGTGGGTTCAAATCACCAACCTTTATATTAGCAATATATATATATACTATATCAACATACATAATATATCATAGAACATCATGGTATCCTGATATTATGATTATGCTAATATACAGAAAAGAGTACCAGACAGAATATCACCATTTTGCAACCCATAATGAATTAATGGGTCCAGACTTTAAACATCAATGGCTGATAGCATACTAAAACTAAGAGAACTAGATAAATAATATATACCTACTGAAGATAAATATACCACTATGCAGTTGCCTTGTCATAAAAAAAATGACAATAATTGAACCTGAATTTAATCAAGTCTCAAGTTGCAACTACCAATTTATAGGAAATACAGAGGACAGAGGAACACGTTAAACGATACCACAGGGGTGCAAACAAAGCAATACAGACTGAGAAACACTACTGGAAGACAACTTGGTTTCTTCAATAAATTGCAAGAGGGAAAAAAGAAGTAGAGAAGAAACATACATTAAAAGACAACAATCACCATGTGTGAAACTTATTTGGATCCTGATTCAAATGAACTATTTAAAATTATACAGTAACTGGATATTTCTAAACTGACTAAACAACTGGTGATATTAAGATATTATTGCTCATTGTAGGCATGATCTTGTACTATGACTATGCATTTTTAAAGACTATTTCACTTTTATAGTACATATTAAAATATATACCTATAAAATAATAATCTTACAAAACTTTATTAATCTGGAATGGGAGTATATATGAAAAAAGAATATCTATGAGTTGTTAAAGGAGCTCTGGTAGCGTAATGCCTAAGGCACTTGACTGCTAACCAGAAGACTGGCAGTTCAAACCCACCAGCCACTCCTCAGAAGAAAGATGGGGCCATCTATTTCCGTAGTGATACCACCTCGGAAACCCAAGGAGAGGTTGCTATGAGTCAGGGCCGACGCAACGACACATAACAACAACAACATGAGTTGTTAACTGTTGAAGATTGGTGATCTGTACGCATATATTCATTATACAATTCTGTCTCTTATAGTATATGTTTGAAATTCTCTATAATAAATGTGTTTATTTAAAAAAATAAATAAGAGTTGGTCAAGGAGTGAGACAGCCCTGGTTCAAGTAATGGCTCCCATGTCTCCTCTCTTCAGATGTATTTTTTGGGAAATTCATTTTACTTCACTGAGCTTCCATTTCATTGTTAATAAAATAGGAATATCACCTCCACCATTAATTTGCAGTGATTCTGTAATGCCCAAATGAGCTCATAAATGTGAAAACACTCTATAAACCATGAAGGGATGCACACATGTAAGGAATGATTTTTGTCATTATCACTATTGACCTTGAACATAATTTAAATCTTTTGGCCTCTTTTGGCCCTTCAGTAAAAGGGGCCACTTGTTTTCCTCCCAAAAGAAAGAGGCACAGTGGGTTTAAAAGGCCCTTTGGCCAGTGGCTATGAATTAGACCAAGAAGTTGAAGAATATTTAAATACACCATCTCATGCTTTTAATTTAAACTCAGGCAGGGAAAACTGCTTCCATACAAGATAGAATTACAGGGACTAGATTTACCCTCCTGCTTGGTCCAAGCAAAAGATAGCCAGGATATATGAACAATGTGTTTTGGTTACCTCTATGCTTCTCTAACAGAAAATACCACAAATGGGATGGCTTTAACAAACAGTTTATTCTTAAAATTTTTGGAGGCTAGAAGTCAGAGTTCAAAGTTCAGAGTTCAAGGGTTCTTGGGGTTGGGTAAAAGCCCCTCAACCTTGGGCTTCAGGTCTGCCCCTTGCTCCCATCCCACTGAAGCTAGTGTCTTTTCTTTACTCAGGCAGCTGCTGGCTGCTGGAAATGACAAACCCAAGGTCAACAAGTAAAAAGGCACAGTCCCAATATCACTAAACAACATGGCAGGCCACTAATTCAAGTCCAGAAAGAGTCCCAAATTCAGCAGGGCATGGCAGACTGTTCAACAATGACTTTGCTATATGCACAGTTCAAACATGCCAAAAAACTGGAGATCTTCTTCAAAGCTGCTTCTTATATACTGGAAGCAGACCATGTTCCTAAAGGAGCTACTTGGCTGCTCCAGGAGATTCCACTATGGAATTCATTGCCACCCTCACCATGGAGAATAACTATATCCAGCTGCCCAGCCACTCAACCAGGCCCAGCCATGTTGACAACAACCTTAACCACCACACAATGGTTTTCATGGCACTGAACACCGGGCAAAAAAGGACAGTGATTACTAAGATGCAGTAAACAAGTTAAGTATCATGATTGCCCAGTTTACAGCCCTGAAAGCAATTTCTAGACAAGAAAAAGAATTGAAAGGCATCTAGATTGGAAAAGAAGAAGCAAAATTGAATTTATTAGGAGATTACATGATCACCTACACAGAAAATCCACATAAGATTTTTTGGAATCTAGTGGGACTACAAAATGATACAATCACTGTGGAAAGCAGTATGGTGATTCCTTAAAATGTTGAAATTAGAAATACCGTTTGATCCAGCAATCACATTACTAGATATATATCCTAAAGATGTAAGAGCCAGGACAAGAACATATATATGCACACCCATGTTCATCACAGCACTGTTTACAGTAGCAAAAAGATCAAACAACCTAGGTG
>NW_006921770.1:566823-567954 GCF_000298275.1 Orycteropus afer afer
AAGGAGTGTATCTACCTCAGGTAAATGGTCAACTCACATGCCTGTCTTTTGTTTGGCTGGAAGCCACAGGTGTGTGTTCAATTCCAGACCTGAAGGGCAGCTAGGAGCCATAGTCTCAGTGGTTCCACCAGGCTCTATCAGACCAGCAAACCTGGTCCCCCCTTTTTTTTCCCAAATGATTTTGAGTTTTGTTCCACATTATTTTCCCTCTCTATCCAGGATCTCCTACTTAGATCCACCTCTGAGTGGTTGACAGTGATAGCCAGTCACCATCTAGTTTTTCTGGTCTCATAGTCATGTAGTCTGCAGATCACATGGTGTATCAGTCACTAACACTAATTGTTTCCATGAATCTTTGGTTTTCTTCATTCTTCTTTTCTCTGGAGGAGGAGAGACCCATCATTGCAGCTAGATGGCTGCTTGCAAGCATTTAAGATCCCAGTCGCTGCTCACCAAAGTAGGAGGTGGAACAATGTTTTGTGTAGTATGTTATACCAATTGAGCTTGATGTCCCCTGCAACTATGGTCCCAAGCCCACAGGTTCAACTAGTCGCTCACACTGGGTAGCTGGCTGTGACCAAGAAGTGACTACAATCTTGTCCCTTGTCAGCTCTACTATATCTGGGAATTGTCACAGAACATACAAATACACTTGTGGAACCATTGTCTGCCAACCCTATACATGATCTTGGGTACATTCTCCACTGCATAGACATACCTACTAGTTCAGCCTGTCCACCCATCTAACCATGCATATACTCAATTTTGCCTTCACTGACAGTACAGTACAATGTACAAAAGGGTTCATCTATATTGTCTGCACCTCCCATGTACCTCTCTATGTCTTCCTCTTCCTCAATGCCACCATGCTGATCACTCATATTTGGTACATTGCCCTTCTCTTCACCCAAATCAATACTTATCTCTATCTATCTAACAGTATTGCCTATCCTCTCCTCCTACCCCTGGTAACTAACAAAAAATATTTCCTTCCATATATAAACCATTCCTTGACTTTTACAATAACAGACTAATACAATAATTGCTCTTCTGTGATTGACTTATTTCACTCAGCATAATGTCCTCCAAGTTCATCCATGTTATGTGGTGTTTTGCAGATTCTACATTATT
>NW_006921770.1:571079-578222 GCF_000298275.1 Orycteropus afer afer
GGCCTCATCCTTCTTCCCAGTCTGTCTTAGTCTGAAAGTTCCACTGAAACCAGTCTACCATGGGTGACCTTGCTGGTATTTGACATATTGGTGGCATAGCTTCCAGCATCACCACAACATGCAAGCCACTACAGTATGACAAACTGACAGACAAGTGGTGGAATTTCTACCAACTAGCAATGAAAACTCTCAAACTAAAATTTAAAATTATTATTTCCGACAGGAGCTTTGGTGGTGTAGCGCCTCAGGCATGTGCATGCTAACCAGAAGGTTGGCAGTTCAAACCCACCAGCCACTCCTTGGAAGGAAGGTTGAGAAATCTACTTCTGTAGTGATACGACCTCAGAAACTCAAGGAGAGATCTCTATGAGTCAGGCTCAACTCCACAGCAGTGAGGGTTTTTTTTGGTTGCTTTTGTTTTTGTTTTTGGTATTTCCAAGAGCATCAAAAATATGAAATATTTAGAGATAAGGCTGCAAAACCTGTGAAACACTTATACACACAAACTATAAAACATTGCTGAGAGAAGTTAAAGAAGACCTAAATAAATAAGGAAATATTCAGCATTTATATGTTGGAATATGTTAATGTTGTTTCATAGATTCAATGTAATCCCAAACAAAATTCCACCAGACTGGTTAAAGAAATTGACAAACTGGTTCTAAAAATTATATGGAAATGCAATTGACCTAGATTAGCCAAAACAACTTTTAAAAAGAATAACAAAGTTAAAGGACATGATTTCAAGACTTATGATAAATCTATATTTGTCAAAAGATTGGTATTAGCCCAAAGACAGACAAATAAATCAATAAATAGAACAGAATGTATACATGTTGCTAGTTGCCATAGAATCAATTCCATCTCTTGATGATCCTATGTGTGCAGAGTAGGATTCCTCCATAGGGTTTTCTAGGCTCTGACCTTTTGGGAGCATATCACCAGGTTTATCTTCCAAGACACTTCTGGGTGAGTTCAAACCACCAACCTTTTGGTTAATAGCCAAGTGCTCAACAGTTTGTCTGGATTCCACTATAGATATAAATGCCTCTAAATTGCCCTATTGGCAGAGAATATTAAATACACCATAGACTGCCAGAAGAATGAACAAATCTATCTTGGAAGAAGTACAGCGGGAATGCTCCATAGAAGTGAGGATGGTGAAACTTTGTCTCACATACTTTGGACACGATATTAGGAGGGACCATTCCCTAGAGAAGGACATCATGCTTGGTGAAACAGAACATCAGTGAAAAAGAGAAGACCCTCAATGAAATGGATTGACACAGTGGCTGCAACAATGGGTTCACACATAGCAAGCATTGTGAGGATGGTGCAGGATTTGTCAGGCTTTCATTCTGTTGTACGTAGGGCCATTGTGAGTTGGAACTAACTGGATGGCACTTAACAACAGCATAGATATCTGTATCCGTATGTATGTATGTATGTGTGTGTGTGCATGCACATGTGTGTATGTATGTATGTATGTATATGTTGATGTTGCATAATGTCAAGCAAATTCTGACTCATAGTGGCCCTATGTGACTTAGTAGAACTGTCAAATATTGTTTCCTAGAGATAGATAGATTAAGATAAATAGACAGATAGATAGATAGATAGATGATAGATATGAAACTAATTTTCAACAAAGCTGCAAAGACAGTTCAGTCAAGAACTCTTAAACAAATGATGCTGGAACAATTGGATATATCAAAAATGAACTTCATATTTTGTACCATAGACAAGAATTAACACAAAATGGATGATAGACCTAAATGTAAAACCCCAAATTATAAAAATTTCTAGGAGAAAGCCTTTACAACTTTGGATTAGGAAAAGATTTCATAGATCCAATACCCCAAGCATGAGAAAAGAAGTGTACTGCTGACTGTAGGTGTCACTCTGCTGGTGAAGTAATTAGCAAGTGGTCATTTGAGTCCTAGTGAGAAAAGCAAAAACTTTAATGAAAATTCCTATGTAAAATCTTTACAGCTCTCTGAAGAAAACTAGATTCATGTGGGTTTTTTGTTATTCCACAGAGGCGGAAAAGCCATATCTGTAAAAAGGAGTTCCATTTTAGTTCCTTTTTTTAGGCTCAAATCCAGAACTTGTTTTCTTTATTTATTTTTCACATTTGCCACCACCCCACCATTATAGTTCTTTCTCTGCCTTTTGAGAATTTAGGACCTATTGTTCAGGCTCTGAAAACTTCCTCTTACCTCCAATATTCCTGCCCCATTATTTTTGTATAACCAGCAGTGCAACCACAAACAAGGTACAGAGTCTCTTTAGATCTTAGTTTATAATGAAGGGAATTGTGGGCCTGCTTTCTAGGACCTCTTCCAGCTCAGATCCCATGAAGAATGATTCAGTATGACTGAACAATAGAATATCCTAAATAGGAACCAATGTTCTAATCAACCAAGCACATCTGCAATTCTAATACACACATACATACACAATGGATTTCTTCCAGTTATTCCCAGGTTGTTTCCAAGAATAAAAGTGACCAATGGTCAGTGCCTATCAGTAATTCAGTTTAATACTGCCACATGATACTGGCAGAGGATTGTTAAGTGTTTCATTCTGTTGTACATAGGATTGCTATGAGTCGGAGCTGACTTGACGGCACCTAATGACAACAACAAGGGAGCTCTGGTAGCGTAGTGCCTAAGACATTTGACTGCTAACCAGAAAGCTGGCGGTTCAAACCCACCAGCCACTCCTCGGAAGGAAGATGGGGCAATCTACTTCAGTAGTGATACTGCCTCAGAAACCCAAGGAAGGGTCGCTATGAGTCAGGTCCAACTCAATGGCACATAACAACAACAACAACAACAATGACAACAACAACTGGGATAAAGCAGTGCTAGACTTGGAAAGACAGATTGTGCGGTATCTGTTAAGTAGCCTCTCACATTTCCACTTTCCTCATGTCTTCATGCATTCGTTCATTTAACTAACATTTACTGAGCCCTTATGCCCCAGATACACTCAGACCACAAACCAAACTCTTTGCCATTGAGTCAATTCCAACTCTAGGCAACTCCCATAGGGCTTCCAAGGCTATAGATCTTCATGGAAGCAGACTGTCTCATCTTTCTCTCACAGAGTGGCCGATGAGTTCAAATCACTGATATTTTGGTTAGCAGCCAAATGCCTTAACCACTGCATCACCAGAGCTCCTTCCCAGATACACTTCTTGTTGTTGTTGTTATGTGCTGTTGAGTCAGATCTGAGTCATAGTGACCCCTCCTTGGGTTTCCAAGGCAACAGCACTATGAAAGTAGATTGCCCAACCTTCCTTCTGAGGAGTGGCTGGTGGGTTTGAACCTCCAGACTTCTGCTTAGCAGTCAAGTGCCTTAGGCACTGGAGCCTAATTGCTACATTCTAGACTGGGAGCTCTGGTAGTGTAGTGCCTAAGGAACTTGACTGCTAACCAGAAGGCTGGCGGTTCAAACCTACCAGCCACTCCTTGGAAGGAAGATGGGGCAATCTACTTCTGTAGTGATACTGCCTCGGAAACCCAAGGAAGGGTCACTATGAGTTGGGTCCAACTCGAGGGCACATAACAACAACAACAACAGCAGTGAAGACAGGCAAAATTTTTCACACTACAAGGCCTTCACATATGTGTCCTGTTTGCCTGGGATTGTCTTCCTCCCCTCTTTTCACCTGGCCTACTTTTACACTCCATTCAAAAAACTGAAATATGACTTCCTCAGAGAAGCACCTCCTTCCCTGAATTTAACTAAGTCTCCTGTGGCATAGAGCATAAGGCATTTGACTGCTAACCAGAAGCCTAGTGGTTCAAACCCACCAGCCACTCCTCAGAAGAAAGGTTGAACAATCTACTTCCATAGTGATATTACCTTGGAAACCCAAGGAGGGGTCGCTATAAGTCAGATCCGACTTGACAGCAGTGATTTTGGGGCTATTTTGTTTTGTTTTCCTGTTGTTTATTTGCTTAAATCCTTCTTTTCTTTTCCTTTCCATCCTGTGTTAGACTGGGTTCTCTAGAGAAACAAAACCAGTAAAGTTTATATAGAGAAAGAAAGATAAATTTATCTTAGGAAAATGGTTCACATACTTATAGAAGCTGGCAAGTCCCAAGTTCTTGGATCAAACATCAAGCTAGAGGCTTTTCCCAACTCACGCAGCTGCAGGAGTAGAGGAGCTCAAAGTTGGCAGACAGTCCACTGGCTGTTGACTCCAATGAATGATGAATCCGAGATCTCCAGGCCGAATGGTGCATTGTTCACTCATGGACAGTTGTAGACAGCACAACAGAATCCCAATCCACAGAAGAGTGTCTCTTTTCCCAGGATATCCATAAATATACTGGAAGCAGGCCACACCCTTAGGGAAACTCCCTTTCAATGGACGGCTGCTCAAAACATATACATCTGATTCCATCATTGGAACAACCCACATCACAATTGCTTAAACCACGTAGAATTGTGGTTCATCCAAGTTGACACACAACTCCAACTATCACACATCCCTTACCATAATCCATGTTTGTGCTGTTTATCATGCATCCTCAGTACACCTGGCCCAATAACAGAAAAGAATAGATGCTTAATCGATATTTATAGACTGATAAGGGGCACAAAACTGGATCTTGAGGGATGAAGGAAGGACTCCTGGGAGACATGTTATACTTGAACTATGGTTAAGGTTTTTGACAGATGAAGAAAGAAGAAACTGGCCAAACTGATGTCTATTCCTGACCCTAAATCCATGATATCTCAACATGACAATGGCCTCCTAACTGGTCTCAAAATTTCTGGTCGCTCATCAAGTCAATTTTTCAGTCTAAAAGTTATTATGCTAAAAAATCGGTTAGATCACATTGCCTAACTTCTCCAAAATTCAGTGAATTCCCTACTAAAAATATAGCTAAATGCTCCAAGATAGCATTATCCTCTTCCCCCAATGATTTCTCCCGCAACAGCCTGTCTTTATTTATATTCCAGTAAATCTGTCCATTTACTTTTTAACTCAGCTTGGTGATCTCTTCAACACTGACCAAATGCATCCTATTATTTGTGCCTTAATGTAGTAAGCTTTCCTCCATTCTTCTTCTACTGAAAATCTCATCTGATTCAAATGCCACTTGAAGCTTCCCTATGGAAGATTCCCTACCAAGTTACCCTTCCTGTTCAGGATGAATGTCTCTTCTCTTTCTGCTTCCCCTCCACATGCTTATACTTCCCTTTTGTGCATGTAAGTCATTCTGCTTAATGTCATAATTTCTACAAAATTTTCAGTTTCTGAAACTGCTCCCAACATAGGTAGTAACATAAATGTTTACTGAATTGAATGTCCCTGATATGTTCATATGGGAAACCCACTTCTGTTGTCCCTAGTATTCTATGGTAGCCACTAGGAAAGCATTAAGATGCTGTTCTGTCTAAAACCAGACTTCAGTCTTCCCTTCACCTCTGGTAATTCAATTTAGTTATCAACAAATGTTTATTGAACATCTATCATGTTTCAGGAATCATTTTGGACATTGATGACACAGGATAGAAATCTCTGCTGTTATGAAACTTGTATTTAAGTTAGTGGGAGAAAACAATAAACAAGTTAGTATAATATGAACTTATCAAATGGGGAAACATGCTATGGAGAAATGTAAAGCAGGAAAGGGGATAGAGAAAATGTTGCAGCTTAGGGAATAAGGAATATGTTAAAGAGCTCCTCCAAGGTGTATAGTAGAAGGAGTCTTTGCAACAAAGATTCAAAGGAAATAAGAGGGTGAGTGCACAGAGAACTGGTGATAAAGTATTCCAGGCATCAGGATCACCTATCACCAAGGTCTAGGGGTGGCAGCAATGGCAACAATCCAAGTTAGAGAAAATGACCCTCTACCCATGGGGAGTGAGTTTTAGGTCAAGTCTGAGGCCACTATGGAGAGAGTAGTGTAAGAAATAACGGGATGCAAGTGTGAGTAGGGCCTGGAAAGCCATTGTGAGGACTGTAACTTACTCCATATGAAACAGGAAGGAAGCATTGGAAGGTGTTCAACAGCAAAGTGAGATTAAGTGTTGTAAGTCTCATTGCAGTGTTGAGAAGAGACTGTATGGGAGCAAGAACAGAAGCAGAGGGAGCCACTGCTACACTTACCCAGGTTAGATATAATGGAGGCTCAAGATAGAACAGAGTGATACAACAGGACACAACAGTGCTGGCTGCTGTGGTGGAAAAAAGTGGGCAAATTCTGGTTATTTTTTTTTAAAAAAAGGACTTGCTGATAGAATAAATGTGAAGTTAAGAAAAGGAGAGCTCAGAAAAGACAGTATGTTTTGGTTTGTTTTTTCTCTATGAAACTAGATGGAAGAGGTTATTGCTTATTAAAATGGGAAAGACTGGGAAAAACAGATTTGGTGTAGGGCAAAGTTAGGAGTTCCTAACTATGGACTGAAGTTTGAGATTTTTTTCTCATTCAAGTGAGATGCCAAATTGGCAGTTAAAAATAGGAGTGTGGTGTTCACACAAGAGGTACAGGGCTAGAAATATAAGTTTGGCATATGTCAGCATAATAATGGATTTCAACACATAATACTGGTGACTCATAAAGGGGCTGGATAGAGACCAAGAAGAGATCAGAAAGGGAGGGGAGGAGAGGAGAGGAGGGCAGAGGAGAGGAGTCTTAAGTATAGACATTCATTTCAGCTATGTAGTAACACACTGAACTCATTCATCCAGAAAACAGTGCACTTGTCCTTTTCTAATTTTCCAATGTAAATGAGTGTCAAATCTTTTCCGGTCTGAAAAGCAACAACCTGGAGAACTCTCCTTAAGATGATGGTTCTCAGCCAGTTCTATTGGACCTGCATCTTCTCCAAGAAATGAGATTCTGATAGATAAAGAAGAAAGTGAATCAGTCTAATGGGTCTTATTATATATTCCACTTCAGTATTCTTTACAAAATCTTCCTTTTTTGTCCATCTCCATTGACAATGCTCTAGTTCAGATGCTCATTTTCTCTACATTGGACTCTTGACATTGCTCTCCAAATAGTTTTTCTGTCTTTAGTTTCATGTTCTTCTAGCCCAGGTTCTCTCAAATTCCCTACTTAATCCTCTAAACTCTATTGACTTTGTCCTTCCTTTAAAATTTTCTGATGTGATATT
>NW_006921770.1:578639-579518 GCF_000298275.1 Orycteropus afer afer
AGTCAAGTGCCTTAGCCACTATGCTACCAGAGCTTACTTATCTAGTGCTGCCTTTATGGAAAGACCACAGGTGAGTGGATTTAAGAAACAGAAATTTACTTTCTCAGTGTTTAGAAGGCTAGAAGTCTGAATTCAAGATTCTGGCTCCAAGGAAAGGGGTTCTCTGTCAGCTAGGGAGGAATGTTCTTGTCTCTTATGAGCTTCTGCTCCTGGGCAATCTTCATGTGGCTTGACATCTCTCTTCCCATTTCTGCTTACTTAATGTGCTCCTTTTATATATTGTAAGAGATTGACTCAAAACACACCTTACACTAATCTTGCCTCATTGACATAACAAAGAAAAGCCTTTCCCAAATGAGACTATAACTACAGGAATACGGGATAGGATTTACAACACATATTTTGGGGGGACATAATTCAATCCGTGACAATACATATATTATTGAGCACATTTAGCTTAAGCAAACCTTGCCTGAATATGAATTGCAGTAAAGGGCAAAGTAGAGAGTGAAATCCCTCACCTCTCACCAGTCTTCACCCTGTCTTAACTATACTTCCAATAACAATGAGAAATTTCACTCAGCTCCACAAAGAAGCCGTGCTCTCTCACCTCCAGAATTTTTCACATATTATTGCCTCCCTCTGGATTACTCATCCTCTCCCTTCTTCAACTTGCTAATTTCTACTCATCCCTTAGATCTCAGCTAAATGATGATTCCCTCTGATAAAGTTTTCCACACACAAGTCACCTTCATCTTCACTACCTCCACTGTACCTGAATTGAGAGTCTTTTTTTTTTTTTTAATTGTGATTTGTGTGAAAGTTTACAGAGCAAATTCATTTTCCATACAGCAGTTCACATACACTTTGTCTCATGAC
>NW_006921770.1:580413-581046 GCF_000298275.1 Orycteropus afer afer
AATGCACAGTAATGTGAATTTAATCTAAAGAATTGGTGACAATAGGTAGTTCCAGCAAGATGGAGGAATAGGCAGACAAGTTACCCAGACCCTCTGCAACAAAGCAACAAGAAACCAATTGAAACTGATACAGAAGATGATTCTGGAACCCTGAGATTTAAAGAGAAGGATAAAGAAGTAGATTAATTACCAACTAGTAGAACATGAATGAAAGAGTGAGTAAAGAGACAAAAGGAGCTACGGACTGCCAGCTGTCCTGAAGACACAGCCGTTTTGTATATTTTCCAACAGCAACCTAAGAATCAGTTCTGCTCACTAAGGCTGCATGGGCTAGGATTGTATTGATGCCTAATGACAAGAAGATAGAACAGCAAGGAAGATGACAGGTGGATCTGTAGACTATCAGCAGCTGTCCTGAGGATGCAGCCATTTTTAATGTTTCCAAGTGGCCGGCGCAGCCATTTCAAGTATGTGGGGGTTGCTTGAATTGCAACCTAGGGGTAGGCTCTGCCTACCGAGGACAGCACTGGCAACCACACTGGAAACTGATGACTGGAGAGGTGTGATATGTCCCTATTACTCTTGTGCCCTGCGCTCTCTTGGTGAACAAAGGTGTGGCCATCCCCACTCCTT
>NW_006921770.1:583160-588613 GCF_000298275.1 Orycteropus afer afer
GAGATGGATTGACATGGTGGCTGTGACAATGGGCTCAAGTACAGCAAGGATCACAGAGCTGGCGTGGGATCAGGCAGTGTTTCATTCTGCTGTGCTATGAGTCAGAAATGGCTCGATGGCACCTAACAACAACATCCCTTGTTTTTCCCTTTGCAGCCTTCCCTAATCTTTTTCTCTTGCTCTTTTCTCTCATTCCACCCTCCCCACTTTTTGTTGTGTTTTTTTTTTCTCTCTCTCTTTTCCTCATTATATTTATTTTATCCTTTTGTGATATATTTTGAAATTTTTTCTTCTTATTTACTGCATTTATACTTTTTGTTTTGGGACTGTTCCTTTTTGTTTATTCAGTTTGAGGTTTTTGTTCTCTTGTTTTTGTTTTTGGAGTTTTTAATTCCTTTTTTTTTTTTTTTTTGGTGTTTTTTTATTTTTTTTTCCTCTAACTGAGTGAGAGACAGCAACTGTTCCCAAAAAATCCAACAATACCTGCACCTCCTGCAGCCCCACACACTGAGTGAGGACCACCACTTATTTTTGCACCAACTATTGAATAAGAGATAGCAGCCAATATGAGCTCAACTTATCCTCAGCTGCTTTTTATAAACTGCTAATAGAGATCTGTGTGCACACTTTCATTCTCTAGCAAATCCACCAGGAGACATGTGGTGAATTCCTAAGTGCTAATAATTATCAAATAGAGGATCACAGCACCCTGCTCACGCAGATATATCAGAACAAAATAAAGGAGAAAAAAAAATCTTGCACAAATCACATCAACATACTACCACAAATTAAACATAAATACAACAACACCACAATGTCTCAGAGAAAAAAGACCATCACAGTCCACACAAAAGACCAAGGGAAAGTAGTAGAAACAATGGGCCAGCATACATACCCAGAAAACATCCCTAAGGAAGAAACAGCATTGGAACTCCCTGATAAAGAATTCAAAAGAATTATATTTGGGTACCTTCAGTGGATTGAGAGAAAGATCAAGGAAAACACTGAGAAAATTAAGGAAAACACAGACAAAACTCTACAACAATTTAGGAAAAAAATACAAAAGCAAATTGACAAAATAAACAAAAAATTAGAAAAGATACAACA
The DNA here is from genome assembly GCF_000298275.1 of Orycteropus afer afer. Classification (NCBI taxonomy): domain Eukaryota; kingdom Metazoa; phylum Chordata; class Mammalia; order Tubulidentata; family Orycteropodidae; genus Orycteropus; species Orycteropus afer. The sequence continues at coordinate 584,268 of NW_006921770.1, forward strand.
ACAACAAACAGAAATCCAGAAGATTAATACTAAGATTTCAGAAATAGCATATTTGCAGTGTAGTAAGTTACACAGTATGGCTTTTCTAGCCATAAGTGTTTGCAAACCACTTGGTGGAATTTGCCATGAGCAACTGAGTAGCTCCTGATTGTCAAAGTTATCCGCCTGGGGTATTTCTATTGAACCAGCACTAAGCAATCTTCTGGGATGTTCACTCTCTCTCTGGTATATAGAATCCTGATGTTGGAAGTTGTTAGTTTGGTCACTCTGCAAGGCTCAAAAGGAGCCCTGCTAGAGGCAGAAGTAGGCTCTCTGACTGCTGGCTGAGAAAGACATGTTGCTGAGAGAAACATGCTCCTGAGAGACACACACTTGCTGAGAGAGAGATGCAAGACATGCATTGCTAAGAGAGACACCAAGAGACATGCACTACTGGGAGAGAGATTGAGGCAGACTGTTGACTGAGAGACAGCAGGCTGATAGACACTGAATATGTTCCTGAATTTGAATTGCAGCCTATTGTTTCCCTAATAAACCCCATAATCTGTGAGCTTTGTGTGGCCACTGCAGTGAATAATCAAACCCAGCATAGAGGAGGTGGGTGTTGTGGGAGGAACGGTTGGTGTCACAGTTGGTGAAAGGGCTGGAGGGAGGCAGCATGTCCAGCCTCACAGAAATAGGCCTTGGGCTACTGATGGTGATTCTGTCTTCCTCTTTTGGGGTTAGAGGAGGACAGAAGATGCAGTCTCCCTGCCCCTTTGGCAATATTGAATGGGCAAAGGAGTAGAATTTAATCAATGGAAAACAGAATTAGTGAGATTGAAGATAAATACTTCAATATTATTTTGTTAGGGAATCAAACAGACAAAAGATCAAAACATAATGAAGAAAGCCTAAGACTCATGTAGGATACCATCAAGAGGAATAACCTAAAACCACTGAGAAAATTGCCAAAGATTTACTGGAAAAGAATTTCCCTAATATGATGAAAGATAAGAATATATCCATTTAAGAAGTTCAATGAGCCCCAAACAGGACAGATGGCAAAAGAAAATCACCAAGACATATTATTATCAAACTCAACAAAACGAAAGACAAAGAAAAAATCCTGAAAGCAAGACAGGAAAAATGAAAAGTTACCAACAAAGGGCAACCAATAAGATTAAATTCTGATTTCTCGGCAGAAATAATGCAAGTGAGAAGGCAATGGGATAATATATATATAATCTGGAAGGGAAAAAAAAATTCCAACCAAGAAATATATACCCAGCAAAATTGTCTATCAAATATGAGGGTGAAATTAGGAGGTTTCCAGATAAGCAGAAATTAAGAGAATTTGTTTAAACCACACAAACTTTACAAAAGATGCTAAAGGGAGTGTTTCAGACTGAGAACCAACAACAACATACAACAAACAATGACAGCATAACCCAGAAATCAACCCAAAGTAAAATAAGCTTACAAGATTTTAAACAGGGGGCCAGAGATATCAGATGGTAAATGAAGACAACTACAAACCAAAAAGAGGGAAAAAATATTGTAGTTACAGAAGTTCTAAATGGTGAGGAAGTTAAGACAATCACAAAATTGTTTTAAATTTGTGAAGAAAATTATAAATTACAAGGTAATACCAAAGAAAAACAATAAAATTACACATCAAAATAAAAGAGAGGACAAGAACAAATACTTAGCAAATACTAAAATGATAGCAACGAAGGAGATGATAACATGATCCATAAATAAAATGAGCTCAGCACAGACAATTATATGGAACAAAGAAATCAGAAACACCATGAAAAAGCACATAACAAAATGACATCAATAAATTCATACTTGTCAATAATTACACTGAATATCAATTAATTAAATGCACCACTCAAGAGACAGAGAGTTGCAGACTGGATAAGAAAACATAACCCATCAAAATGCTGTCTACAAGAGTCTCACCTTAGACACAAAAAAAGCAGACTAAAAATCAAAGGTTGGAAAAAGATATACCAAATGGAGTTCCAGTAAGATGGTAGACTGGCACACAAACTACACAGACCCTCTCCAACAAAGAAAAAGGGAGCCAATTAACACAGATACAGAAGATAATCCTGGAGTCCTGAGCTTTGAAAGGAAGAATATAGAAGTGGACTAAACTCCAACTAGTAGAAGAACCTGCATGAAAACACCAAAAAAAGGAGACATATGGAGCTGAGGGCTGTCAGCAATCCTGATGGAGTGGACAGCTTGGATATTCCCAAGTGGTGTTAGAATCTAAGAATTAACCTAAAAATTGGCCCTGCTAGCCAGGGGCTACACAGAGGACTACACTGGTGGCTGGTGAATAAAAGGGGAAGTAGTGAAGAGGGAGATGGGCTGAGCTATGGGCTTTTGGTTTTCCAGAGGGTACAGCCATTTTGAATGTTTACAAGTGGTTTGATCATTTTGAATATTTAAAGTGACAGCATTCTCTCAGTTTCGAAGGACCTAAGAATAGGCTCCACTTGCCAGGGACTGCAAGGACATTATGGACACGAAGTATTGGAAAGGTGTGATGACCCCCTTGTTACTCTTATATACCACACCCTCTTGGTGAACAGAGATGAGGCTATCCCTCACTCCCACCCAACTTCTGGACCGGCAAGAATTCCATCCCAGTCTGTGTGTTCCAATGGAGCCTGGGTGCCCTGCCCCTCCCTGCCCAGTTTTTTTTTTTTCAGTTTGTTTGTTTTTATTGTTCTAATTGGGGGGGGGGGCATGCTTTTTCTTATTATTCTTTATTCTTCCCTTCTCAGGTTTTAGTTTTCAGCTCTCTCTCTCTTTCTTGTTCCTGGTTCCTATTTTTTTCTTTCTTATGGTTAAGCCCATTCCTTGTTTCTTTTTTTGCATTTTTCCCATTTTTTTGTTCATTATTCTCCCACTCTACCTTTTTTTCTCTTTTTGCCCCTTCCCCAGACATGGCAGGGTTTTTTTGTTTTGTTTTGTTTTGTTTCTTCTCTTTTCATTTCTTATTTCTTTTTTTAGTTCCTGTGTATTTACACAGTGTGTTTTTTGCCTGCTTGCTATTACTTTTTTGATGGGTTTTTTATCCTTGTTTTTGTCTAACTGAGTGGGAGACAGTAACCATACCCATATGAGGCAACCACAACCACACCTCCTGCAGCTCCACTTACTGAGTGAGAGCCACCACTTCCTTCTCCACCTAGTAACCAACGATAAATAATGACCAAGAAGAGCCTGACTCACCCTTAACTTCTCTTCACAAACAGTTAAGAGAGATCTAAATACAACAATGTCATAATATCTGAGACAACAGACCATCACAGTCCACACAAACAAACCAGGTAAAGTGGAAGAAGGAATAAGGGAGCAGGATGCAGACCCAGAATACATCCCTGAAGAAGAAGCACCATTGGAACTCCCTGATAAGGAATTCAAAAGAATTATCCTTAGTTGTCAAAAAAGGATTGAGAGACAGATCAAGGAAAACACTGACAAAATTAAGGAAAACACAGACAAAACCCTAGAACAATTTTGTAAGAAAATACAGGAACAAAATGACAAACTAAGTGAAAAATTAGAAATGATACAAAATCTATAGATAGAAATCCAGAAAATTAATACTAAATTTTCAGAAATAGATAACACATTGAAAGGGCAAGGAGTAGAATTGAATCAATGGAAGACAGAATTAATGAGATTGAAGACATATACCTGAATACTTGTTTGGAAAGGGATCAATAAGAAAAAGTATCAAAACAAAATGAAGAAAGTCTAAGGTTCTTGTGGAATACCATCAAAACGAATAACGTACATGTAATCAGAATTCCAGAACAGGAAAAGAAAAAGAAAACCACTGAGAAAGTTGTTCAAGATTGTTGGAAGAGAACTTCCCTGATATGATGAAAAATGAAAATATATCCATTTAGGAAGTCAAATGAACCCAAAACAGGATGTTTTTGTTGTGTGCCATTGAGTCAGACCCAACTCATAATGACTAGACTCCCCCAAAAAATTACCAAGCTATATCATCATCAAATCATCAAATTCAAAGAAAATGAAAGAATCCTGAAAACAGCACAGGAAAAATGAAAAGTTACCTATAAAGGACAACCAATAAGAATGAGCTCTAATTTCTCAGGAGAAATCATGCAAGCAAGACAGAAATGGGACGATATATTAAACTTTGAAAAAGAAAAATTTCCAACCAGGAATTACATATCCAGCAAACTTGTCCTTCAAATATGGTGGTGAAATTAGGAGATATGCAGATAAGCAGAAATTAAGGGAATTTCTTAAAAACAGACCAACCTTACAAGAGATACTAAAGGGAGTCCTTTGAACAGAGAAGCATAATA
>NW_006921770.1:603326-604694 GCF_000298275.1 Orycteropus afer afer
AGCTGTTGCATTGTAAATTTTGGTCAATGACATGAGACAAAATATATGTGAACTGCTGTATGAAAAGTGAATTTACTCTGTAAATCTTCACCCAAATCGAAATAAAATTAAAAAAAAAAAGAGTCCCAAAATACATAAATCAGACTTTAACAGAATTGAAAAGGGAAGTAGATAACTCCACAGTCATAATAGGAGACTTTAATACACCACTTTCAATAAAAGATAGAACAACTGGAAAGAAACTCAACAAAGATGCAGAAGAACTAAACAATACAATCCACCAACTTGACCTTATAGACATCTATAGATGTCTATAAGCACTATATTCATTCTTTTCCAGTGCACATGGAACATTTTCTATGATAGACCATATGTTAGGCCATAAAGCAAGCCTTAATAAATTTAAAAACATTGAAATACTACAAAGCATCTTCTCAGATCACAATGCTACCAAATGAGAAATCAACAATAGGAAGCTCAACAGAAAAAGAAAAAACACAAGGAAACTGAACAACACCCTCCTTAAGATAGACTGTGTAAGAGAAAAAATAAAAAAAGAAATTAAAGAATTCCTTGAATCAAACAAGAACAAAAACACAACATACAAAAATGTTTGGTACACAGCAAAAGCAGTGACCAGAGACCAATTTATAGCAACAAATGCACACATACAAAAAGAAGAGTGAGCCAAAATCAACACCTTAACCTAATATCTCCAACAATTAGAAAAAGAGCAGGAAAAAAAAAAAAAAGCTGACAGTCCCCAGAAGAAAAGAAATAATAAAGATTTGAGCAGAAATAAATGAAAAAGAAAATAGAAAGACAACAGAAAAAATCAGCAAGGCTGAAAGCTGGTTTTTTGAAAAGATTAATAAAATTGACAAACCACTAGCAAATTTAACAAATGAAAAGAGGGAGAGAATTCATGTAACATGAATAAGAAACTAATTGGGTGACCTCACAACAGAACTAGTGGAAATAAAAAGGATATCAGGATACTATGAAGAACTATGCTCTAACAAATTCGAAAATCAAGAAGAAATGGAGAGATTTCTAGAAACATACTACTTACCTAAACTAACAGAAGCTGAGGTGGAAAATTTAAACAGACCCATAACAAAAGGTCATAAAAAAAATTACCAACAAAAAATAGTCCTGGCCCAGACTGCTTCACCAGAGAATTCTACCAAACATTCAGAGAAAAACTGACACCAATCCTATTCAAACTATTCCACAACATATAAAGGTATGGAATCTTCCCTAATTCATTTTATGAAGCAAGCATAACCTTGATATTAAAACCTGGCAAAAATATCACTCAAAAGGAAAACTACAGACCAATATCCCTCATGAATATAGATGCAAAAA
>NW_006921770.1:605165-607816 GCF_000298275.1 Orycteropus afer afer
AAAACCCAAGAGACTCAGTCAAAAATCTACTTCAACTAATTGAAAGATTTAACTTTGTGGCAGGATACAAGATCAACATCCAAAAATCAGTTGAATTCCTCTACACCAGCAAAGAGATTGCTGAAAAAGAAATAAGGAAATCAATAATATTTACGATAGTTACAAAAAAAAAAACAAAAAAAAACTTGGAAATAGATCTTACCAGGGACACAAAAGATCTGTACAAAGAAACTATAAAAGACTACTTCAAGAAACCACAAGAGATCTATATAAATGGAAGAACATACCATGATTGTGGACAGGAAGATTGAACATTGTGAAAATATCAATTCTACCCAAAGCAATCTATACATTCAATGCAGTCCCAATCCAGATCCCAACATTCTTTAATGATATGGAAAAGCCAATCACTAACTTTATATGGAATGGAAAGAGACCTCGGATTAACAAAGCATTATTGAAGAAGAAGAAGAAAATAGGAGGTCTCACACTCCCAGATCTTAAAACCTACTATACAGCCCCAGTAGTCAAAAGTGCCTAGTATTGGTACAACAGCAGACACATAAACCAGTGAAACAGAATTGAGAATGCAGAAATAGATTCATCGACCTATAGTCAACTAATCTTTGAAAAGGGGCTGAAATCCATTAAATGGGGAAGGGGGTGTCTGTTTAACAATTGGTGCTGGCAAAACTGGATATCCATTTGCAGAAAAATGAAATAAGTTCTGTACCTCACACCATACACAAAAACTAACTCCAGATGGATCAAAGACTTAAATGGGAAACCTAAAACTATAAAGTTCCTCAAGGAAAAACTAGGGGCAAATTTAGAGGCCCTAATATAAGGCATAAATAGACTATCAAGCATAACTCAAAATGCACAAACAGCAGAAGAGAAAGTAGATGAATGGAACCTTCTAAAAATTAAATTTTTATGTGCTTCCAAAGACTTCTCAAAAAGAGTCAAAAGAGAATGAACAGATTGGGGAAAGAAATGTTAGGCAATGACATATCTGACAAGGGACTTATCTCCAGAATTTACAGAAAACTCCAACACCTCAACAACAAAAAGACAAATCGTCCGATTAAAAATGGGCAGAAGACATGAATAGACACTTCACCAAGGAGGATATTCTGGCAGCCAACAAACATATGAAAAAATGTTCACAATCATTAGCCATTAGAGAGTTGTAAATCAAAACAACAATGAGATACCATCTTGCCCCAGCACTAGTAGTAAAGTTCAGCAAGACAGAAAATAACAAATGCTGGTGAGGATGTGGAGAGACTGAGACTCTCATCCACTGATTGTGGGACTTTAAATAGTATAACCCCTGTGGAAAGCAGTATGGTGATTCCTTAAAAAGTTGGAATTAGAAATACCATTTGACCCAGCCATTCCATTACTAAATATATATCCTAAAGAAGTGAGAGCCAGGACAAGAACAGATACATGCACACCCATGTTCATTGCAGCACTATTTACAGTAGCAGGAAGATAAAAACAACCTACATGTCAATCAACAGAAAAATGGATAACAAAACTATGGTACATGCACACAATGGAATACTGTGCAATGCTAAAGAATAGTGTAGAATCTGCAAAACACCACATAACATGGATGAACTTGGAGGACATTATATTGTGTCTGAGTGAAATAAGTCAATCACAGAATAACAAATATAGTATTAGTTCATGACTGTAAAAAGTCAAGGAAAAGTTTTTGTATGGAGGGAAACTTAATTTGTTGGTTGCCACGGTGGGAGGGGATGGGAGGGAACACTGCAAGTTCAACTTGCAAGTTCAACTCGAAGTTAAAGACAATTGTGAGGATTTTGTTTTCTTTATATTGAGACATAATCCATATGACAGACTGTATTCTTCAATCTTAATCAGTAAGTGCCTGAAGTCATCCTCACTTTCAGCAAGCAAAGCTGTATCATCTGCATATCTCAGGTGGTTAATAATTCTTCCTCCAGTCCAGATGTCATGTTTTTCTTCATATAGTCCAGCTTCTTGGATTATTTGCTCAGCATATAAATTGAACACTGCAAAAAAAAAAAAAAAATTGACCCATGTCACTTTAGTTTTGTGTATTTCACTGTACATAAATTATATTTCAATAAATTGCATTAAGAAAAAGTAAAAAGCAATAGTCCTGGTCCAAACGTTTTCACCAGAGAATTCTTCCAATCATTCAGACAAGTGCTGACATCAATCCTACTCAAACTATTCCAGAACATAGACAAGGTTGTACTCCTCCCTAATTCATTTTATGAAACAAGAATAACCCTGATACCAAAATCAGGTGAATACATCACTAGAAAGGAAAACTACAAACCAATATTCCTCATGGATATAGAAGAAAAAATCTTCTACAAAAATCCTAGCCAATAGAATATAACAACATATCAAAAAATAATAATAATACATCACGACCAAGTGGTATTCATACGAGGTATGCAAGGATGGTGCAACACTAGAAAAACAATATAATCCATCACATAAGTAAAATAAAGGAAAAGAATCACGTGATCATGTCAATAGATGAGGAAAAGGCATTTGATAAAATCACTCCTGATGACTCTCTCAGAAAAATAGGAATAGAAGGGAAATTCCTCAACATAATAAAAGGCATATGTGCAAAA
>NW_006921770.1:608698-632857 GCF_000298275.1 Orycteropus afer afer
ACCTATGGTCAGCTGATCATTTACAAAGGGCTAAAATTTGTTAAATGAGAAAGAGACAGTCTCTTTCACAAATAGTGCTGGCAAAACTGGATATCCATTTGCAGAAAAATGAAACAAGATTAGTATCTCACACCATACACAAAAACTAACTCCAGATGGATCAAAGACTTAAATGTGAAACCTAGAACTATAAAGTTCATCCAAAAAGAAAAAAGAAACAAACTTAGGGGGTCATAATTTATGGCATAAATAGACTATCAATCATTACACGAGATGCACCAACAGCAGAAGATAAACTAGATGATTGGGACCTTCTAAAAATTAAATTCTTATGTGCATTAAAAGACTTCTCCAAAACAGTAAAAAGAGAACCTACAGAATGGAATGAATATTCAGCAATGACATATTGGACAAAGGACTTATCTCTAAAATTTATAGAAAACTCCAACACCTCAACATCAAAAAGACAAACAATCCAATTTTAAAAAATGGGCAGAAGATATGAACAGATACTTCACCAAAGAAGATATTCAGGCAGCTAACAAACACACAAAGAAATGTTTGCCATCATTAGTCATTTAGAGAGATGCAAACCAAAACAACCATGACATACCGTCTCACTCCAGCATTAATAGCAACATTCAGTGAGACAGAAAATGAAAAATGATGGTGAGGATGTGGAGAGATTGGGACTCTCATACACTGCTGGTGAGACTGTAAAATGATACAACCACTGTGGAAATTCCTTAACAGTTTGAAAATAGAAATATCATTTGATCTAGCAGTCCCATTACTGTATATATACCCTAAAGAAGGGAGCTCTGGTAGCATAGTGGCTAAGACACTTGCCTGCTAACCAGACGGCTGGCGGTTCAAACCCACCAGCCACTCCTCGGAAGGAAGGTTGGGCAATCCTACTTCCGTAGTGATACTGCCTCGGAAACCCAAGGAGGGGTCGCTGTGAGTCGGGGCCGACTCGACGGCACATAACAACAACAACAACCCTAAAGAAGTGAGAGGAAGGACATGAACAGACATATGCTCACCTATGTTCATTGCAGCACTTATACACAATAGCAAAGAGATGGAAACAACCTAAGTGCCCATCAGCCAAGGAATGGATAAACAAACTGTGGTATATACCCACAATGGAATACTATGCAACCCTAAAGAACAATGTAGAATCTGCAAAACCCCGCATAATTTGGATGAACTTGAAGGACATTACGCTGAGTAATATAAGTCAATCACAGAAGCACAAATATTGTATTAGTCCACTATTTAAAAAAGTCAAGGAAAGGTTTATTATACACAGAAGGAAATTTCCTTGTTGGTTACTGGGATGGGAGGGGAGGGGTTGTTGTTGTTGTTAGGTGCTGTTGAGTCAGCTCTGACTCATACCAACCCTATGTACAACAGAACGAAACACTGCCTGGTCCTGTGCCAGCCTCACAATCTTTGCTACACCTGAGCCCATCGTTGCAGCCACTGGGTCCTTCCATTTCATTGAGTGTCTTCCCTTCTTCACTGACCCTCCACTTTACCAAGTATGGCATCCTTCTCCAGGGAACGGTCCCTTCTGACAACATTACCAAAGTAGGTGAGACAAAGTCTGGCCATCATTGCTTCTGAGGAGCATTCCAGCTGCACTTCTTTTGGAGCATATTTGTTCTTCCTTTTGTCAGTCCATGGTACTTTCAGCATTCTTCAACACCACAATGCAAAAGCACCAACTCTTCTTCTGTCTTCCTTATTCATTGTTCAGCTCTCACATCAATATGAGGCAACTAAAAATACCATGGCTTTGGTCAGGCACACCTTAGTCTTCAAAGAGACATCTTTGCTCTTCAGCGCTTAAAAGAGAACTTTTGAAGCAGATTTGTCCAGTGCAATGCAACCTCTGATGTTTTGACTGCTGCTTCCTTTGGTGTTGATTATGGAACCAAGTAATGTGAAATCTTTGACAACTTCAATCTTTTCTCCATTCATTGTAATTCTGCTTATTGATCCAGTTCTGAGGATTCTCATTTTCTTTATGTTGAGATGTGGGAGCTCTGGTGGTATAGTGCCTAAGGAATTTGACTGCTAACCAGAAGGCTGGTGGTTCAAACCCATCAGCCTCTCTTTGGAAGGAAGGTTGGACAATCTACTTCTGTAGTGACACTGCCTCAGAAACCCAAGAAGGGGTTGCTATGAGTTGGATCCAACTCTTAGGGCAGTGAGTTTGGTTTTTGGTTTATGTTGAGATGTAATCCATACTGCAGACTGAAGTCTTTAATCTTCGGCAGTAAGTGCTTCAAGTCATCCTCACTTTCAGCAAGCAAAGTTGTGTCATCTGCATTCACAAGTTGTTAATGAGTCTTCCTCCAATCTTCATGCCATATTCTTCTTCATATAGTCCAGCTTCTTGTATTATTTGTTCAGCATACAGATTGAATAAGTATGGTGAAAGGAAAAAACTCTGACACACTCCTGTTCTAATTTCAAGCCATAGAGTATCCCCTTGTTTTGTTCAAACAACAACCTCCTGGTCTATGTATAGGTTCCTGATGAGCACAACCAAGTGTTCTGGAATTCCCATTCTTATCATTGTTATCCATAGTTTGTTATGATCCACACAATTGAATGTTTAGTCAATAAAACACAAGTAAACATCTTAATGGTAGGGGAGGCTAAATTCCTAGATAGGTTGATAATGCATATAAACACACACACACACACACATATGTATGTGTGTGTGTATATATATATATATATAAAGTGAGCTTTGTCTCCACAGCTGAGCTCCCTGCCAGGTGGAATCAGAGAAGTTGTGCAATAGGAGACAGAAGTTTTCCAAATCAGCAAAAGAATATACATAGAGAGAGAAGTCAAAGATTATTTGTGATTACTAGGGGTAGGAGGAAGGAGGAAAAGAGGAAGTTTTGTTTGAGGGGCATTGAGTAGAACACTTTGGAGAAGGGTAGCAATAATGGTGGCAAGACATCAAAAATATCATCAATATCCCTGAGCTATAAGTAGAGAAGTTGCTATGTTGGGAAATGTCTTCTTGTGTATGTTTTCATCACAATAAAAGTTTTAAAAAAAGAAAAGGAAAGAAAGAAAAAGAAAAAAAGAATTGGTGACAATACCTAAAACAAACACTAAAAATTCACAGATGCAGAACTCACCTTTGAAATGTGACAACCCCAAAGATGTCTCACCTAATTCCCAGCCTTGCTTTACTTCACCCCCATTGGAGGATACATGTTCCACATTCCCCTGACTTGGGATTCATGCTGAAAGTACATCTGAAACCCTCATTTTTATAGCCCTTTTCTGAGAAAATTACCCAATCTGACAGTCCTTCTGGCCCCACAGCCATTTGACAGATCATAATGAGCCAGGCCAGATGGGAGGCAGGGAATGAACCCCTCCATCAAATTGTTCAATGCCTGAAAAATGTTGGCTTTGGAATAATGCAGGTCTTGTGCATTGCACAAGAAATCAGAAGAAGGTGTTCTCCACTGGGCCAAGGCAGTGAAGTCTCTGTGTTCCTGTCTAAGTCTCCCAAGTGAGCTTTGTCTCCACAGCTGAGCTCCCTGCCAGGTGGGATGTAACAGCTGTGGAATCAGAGAAGTTGCTCAAGAGAAGACAGAAGTTTTCCAAATCAGCAAAAGAATAAACCTTGGAGAGAGAGTTCAGGGAGAGTGGGAGTCCAAAGCAAGGCCAAAAATCATGAAGTAAAATGCATGTGGCAAGAACTAAGGATCTTAGCAACCACAAGATCTAGAGGGAAGTGAATGAGCAGAAAGTTAGAGGCAAGAAGGAGTGCAGTCGGGAACACAAAGCATACCAATGCCTCCTTATTATCTGGCATTTGCTGCAAAACTCTCTACAGAGACAAATTGTACATCCATTTAATCACCAAATATTTATGGAGTCTTTTTATTTAGCAAAACTCTGTTGATATGCACAACTACCCTTCTATTATTATTTGCATTTTGGAGATGAGGGAATTGAGTTTCAAAGAGGTTCCCAAGGGATCAGTGCAGGTTTAATGCCCAGCATGTATCTGATCCAAAGCCCCTGTTCTGGCTTTGAGCCTTCCCTAAAACATCTTATGACCTGAGCAACCCTGAGTAAAGTCACAGTCTCTTTCCTCATCTACGAAATGAGGATGTTATATCAAGAGATTATCTATATGAAATGACTTCATGAACCATAAAATGCTATGTAAATTTGAGTTACACGTCTTTGTTGATTCGGTTGCTTGTTTGTTTATACCCTATTCACAATGAGACCTGTATGAAACCACCCACAACAAAATAACACTGTAGAATAATTTGAACACTGACGTAGATGAAAGTTCAAAGAAGATTAATTTCTCTGTTTGACATATCTTCCTGGGGAGAGACTCTGTGTATGTAAACAAAACCTAATGACCCCCAATCTCACCTTCGTGAAATCATTCATTCAACAAGCCTGTCTATATTAAGTCCCTGCGTTGGCCAAGGGGATAAAGGATGAATAAAACACAGCCCATTCCTCAAGGCTCTCAAAGCCTAGAAGAGAAGATAGGGTAATAAGCAGATCATTATAACAGTGTGTTCAGTGCTATAAAAAGAAAAGCACAAGTTGCAAGTTGGGGCCCAATCTAATCACATGAGCCCTTGTACCAAGAATTTTCCCAACTGGAGGGAAGAGTAATGAGGCAGACGGGGAGGTCATGAGAAGGACTTGGCCTGTTGCTAGCTTTGAAGATGGAAGAAGAGGACTACAACTCAAGGAATGCCGGTGACCACTAGAAGCTGAGAACAGCCCCTGGCTGACAGTCAGCAAGGAAATGGTGACCTCAGTCCTACAACCACAAGGAACTTAAGTCTATGAACAACCTGGAAAAGCTTGGAAGCAGATTATTCCACAAATCCATCATGGTAGAAGGCTTTGCACTGCTGGAGTATGTTGGCTCTCTTTCAAGGTCAATTTCACATTTCAAGGTCATTTCCCTTTTGTTTTCCTTCCAACCCAGGCCAGACTTCAAAATCTTCAACTTTTTTCAAAGCACCCAAGCTGAGGTGGAGAGTTTTGCCTCAATTTTACCCCACAAATGATGTGGCACAATGAAGAGATGAAAGTGAGAAGCCAGTTTGTTTTTTTTTCTAATGGAAATGAGTTTGTTTGCACCATCCACAGATGGAGGATCACAGGCTGGTGGGGTTCTTTTTAACTATGCGAACAGTCAATACACTCAGCTGCTAATGAAAGATTGGCAGTTCGAGTCCACAGAGGCAGGTACCTCAAAAGAAAGGCCTGACAATCTCCGTCCCAAAGCTCAATCATCAAAAACTCTATGGAACACAGTTCTATTCTGACACACATGAGATCACCATGTGTCAGAGACAACTGGATTTCTTTATAGGCTGTTACTATGAAGAACTCTGGGAGCTCTGGGAGCATAGTGCCTAAGGCACTTGACTGCTAACCAGAAGCCTGGAGGTTCAAACCCACCAGCCACTCCTCAGAAGGAAGATGGGGCAATCTACTTCCATAGTGATACTGCCTCGGAAACCCAAGGAGGGGTCGCTATGAGTCGGGTCCGACTCAACGGCATATAAGAACAACAACAACAACATGAAGAACTCTATACTAAACATTTTGAGGAAACAAGAATGATAGCCCCAAGAAAGAAACATTTAAAAACTAGTTTAAGTCTTTTCTCTGAAAGAGTTGTATAGAATAATTTCTGTAGCAGCGATGTTCATATATAATAAAGGTTTAGTCATGAGTAAGTCATAATAACAGGAGACAGAGCTTATGCACAGGCACAGGGCATTCTGGAATTTAATTGTTAAATATTATATAATGAGGTCGACCTTAGTCTGAATCCTAGTTCAACCACTCCTTGCTGTGTGATCTTGGGCAAATCCATTAATTATGGTCTGAGCTTGGATTTCTTCACCTGTCCAATGAGAGTAATAATGCCTATCTCGCAAGATAGCTGTGAAGATTGAATGGGAACACTGACATAGCAACCGATGCTTCATAAATCACAACTCTTTATTCAAGAGAATAAGTGCTTGGATTTAGATCCCATTGGATCAGGATAAAGGCTAAATTCTGGAACTTCCTAATTGTGTGGTCTTGGACAAATCATGCACATTACTTGTTCTCATTCGATGGCAACTGTTTGGTTGTTTTTATTTTTGTTTTATTTTTCCCTGTAAAATTGGATGACTATACTTTCCAAATTAAGGAATATGATGTGTTTCACATTTAATTTGCTTTTGTCCTCTAGAAAGCAGTCTGAGGCAATGATTAAAGTGCTGAGACTTTATTTTGGAGGTGCAAGCCAAGCAAAGCATGTTTGAGGAGGAAAAACAGAAATGAGAAAAATAAATATGTGAATAAAATACATTGCTTTCTCTGATGGCACTCTTCACCATGAGCTGAAGAGAGATACTCATTCTACAAAGGTATTTTCATCCTTTCTTCAGATTCGATTTTCCAAAAGGTTTTTAAGAAGTAACTGCAACTTAGAGCACTCCATAGAAAGGAAAAAGGAGAGTGTGTGTCTGCTTTGCTCCTTCTAGTCTTCCTCTCCCATTGGTCAAGGATCACTTCAAGGGTGTTAACTTCTCAGACCTCTGGGTTCTATTATTTAGTCTTTTGATAGCTTGTCAGGAAGCATTTCATCCAACTCAGTAGAAAAGTGTCTCTGTGTGGTCCAACTT
Organism: Orycteropus afer afer; assembly: GCF_000298275.1. Taxonomy (NCBI): domain Eukaryota; kingdom Metazoa; phylum Chordata; class Mammalia; order Tubulidentata; family Orycteropodidae; genus Orycteropus; species Orycteropus afer. Next base: position 615,412 of record NW_006921770.1, read on the forward strand.
GGCTTGTGTGTAATATGGGTTAGGTCATCCTGAGCTGCATGACCCCATACAATCCAGAAAACTTTCTCAGTGAAATGGCACCCAAATGCTTCAGTTCTTCATGCTCTGCTCTATTCCAATACTGGGGATGAGGTAGCATCAGTCGCATGGCCCAGGAGTGAGATTCCAATTTTTAAAAAAAATTTTTGAAAGCTTAAATCTGACCTTCCCATTGTACAAATGAGGAGTTGAAGGCTCACAGAAGGAAACGGACCTTCCTAACTCATGTAGTTGCCAATGGCAAAGTCCTTTGGACCAGTGCTTCTCAAACTCTAAAGTGTTCATCGCTCTACCTGGGGATCTTGCTAAAAATGGAGATTCTGATTCAGTAGGACTGAGATGATGCAGGAGATTGAATATGCAGAACACACAAGGCTTTAAACTGCCACAGCCACCTTGGTTAAGTATCACATAAATAAGACTTCAGCAGACTTTTTCATTCACCACCTCTGAACTATTCTCCTGTCTGTCCAACACTTGTACCTGAATCTATCTTGCTATTGCACTTCTGATGGCGTTGCCTGTTATATTTTTGTGGTTGTCACTGCCTTCACATAATGGGTTAAAGTTTTATTCTTCTTTCTCAGTTAAGATTTTGGCTACCCTGGACAGTCCCAGTTATCACTCAAAATCCTAGTTATCATTTAAGCTATGTGTCTCAAGTCATCTAGAATAAACATCTTCCTTTTACAGCCTGGCCCAAAATCTTTGAGTATCAATGTTCTTCTGTGATCTACTGGGCTCGCTCCAGCTTCTTGTATGTGCAAACCAAACTGATGACAGCCTGAGTCTTCTGTGCACTTTCCACAATGTCACCAATCTCATTTCCAAGCTTTTGTAAACTTAAGGGATTATTAGAGCACCAAAATATTTTTTATGCTGCAACATTCACTTGTTCTCAAAAAATAAAGCATACATTCAAAGAAAAAGACTCTCGTTTGCTAAAATTGACTTCTTATCCTGTTTAAGCCATCTATGAATCAGATTGTGCTTTAGAGTTATTGGTTTACTGAACAAATAATTATAGGTAGATTTGACTGTATTTATAAAATTCCTGCTGTGTTCCATGGCATGACATAGAGATCAAAACCTATTAGAGTTATCAGTAGTGAAGAAAGGAGTGGTAGGTTTGGAATTGGGAACCATGCATAATAGATTTCCCAAGCTCTTATTCTGCTATGGCATACAGCAGATGATATCTTCAATTCAATTATTGCTTAGTGGTTATGAGTAAGATCTTTGAACCTGAATGCCCTACCTTTTACTATTTCTGCAATATTACACAATTATTAGATTTCTTGGTTTCTTGGTTTTCCCAACAGTAACATGGGAATAATGGAAATAATAATAGAACCTATCTCATATAAAAATCATGGATAGTGGAGAAAAGATTGAAGTTGTCAAGGATTTCATTTTACTTGAATCCACAATCAATGGCCATGGAGGCAGCAGTCAAGAAATCAAACAATGTATTGCATGGCACAAATCAACTGAAAAAGACCTATTTAAAGTTTTAAACAGCAAACATATCACTTTGAGAACTAAGTGCATCTGCCACAAGCCATGATATTTTCAATCACCTCATATGCGTGCATGGTATTTTCAATTGCCTCGTATGCATCATGAACATCATCCATGAAGAAAGCAAAAAGTCATTTAAAGACAGGAAAGGAAAAAAAGACCAAAATGGGTGTCAAAAGAGACTGAAACTTGCCCTTGAACAGAGAGTAGCTAAATCAAATGGAAGAAATGACAAGATAAAAGACCTGAACAGAAGATTTCAAAGAGCAGATCAAGATGACAAAGTCAATTATTATAATGAAATATGCAAAAACCTAGGGTTAGAAAACCAAAACGGAAGAACATGCTCAGCATTTCTCAAGTTGAAAGAACAGAAGAAAATATTCAAGCCTCAAGTTGCAACATCGAAGGTTTCTATGGACAAAATATTGACTGATGTAGGAAACATCAAAAGAAGATGGAAGGAATACACAGAGTCATTGTACCAAAAAGAATTGGTCGATGTTCATCCATTTCAGGAAGTGGCATGTGATCAAGAATCAATGGTATCAAAGGAAGAAGTCAAAGCTGCACTAAAGGAAGTGACAAAGAACAAGGCTCCAAGAATTGACAGAATACTCATTAAGATTTCTCAACAAATGGATGCTACGCTGAAGTCACTCACTCATCTCTGCCAAGGAATCGGGAAGACGGGCCAGCTGAATAGAAGAGATCCATATTTGTACCCATTCCAAAGAAAGCTAATCCCACAGAATGTGGAAATTATCAAACAATATTATTAATATCAGATGCAAGTAAAATCTTGCTGAAGATAATTCAAAAATGGTTGCAGCAGTATATTGACAGAGAGCATCCAGAAATGCAAGCTGGATTCAGAAGAGGATGTAGAATGAGGGATATCATTGCTGATGGCAGATGGACTTGGCTGAAAGCAAAGAATACCAGAAAGATGTTTACTTGTGTTTTATTGACAATGTAAAAGCAATCAATTGTGTGGATCATAACAAATTATGGATAATATTGAGAAGAATGGGAATCCCAGAACACTTAATTGTGCTTATGAGGAACCTGTACACAGACCAGGAGGCTGTTATTTGAACAGAACAAAGGGATACTACATGGTTTAAAATCAGGAAGGGAGTGTTTCAGGGTTGTATCCTTTCACCATACTTATTCAGTCTGTATGCTGAGCAAATAATCCAAGAACCTGTACTGTATGAAGGAAAATGTGACATCAGGATTGGAGGAAGACTCATTAACAACCTGAGATATGCAGATGACACAACTTGCTTGCTGAAAGTGAGGTGACTTGAAGCACATACTGATGAAGATTTAATACTATCATTTGCAGTATGGATTACATCTCAACATAAAGAAAATGAAAATCCTTACAACTGGACCAATAAATAGCATCACGATAAATGGAGAAAAGCTTAAAGCTTAAGGCTTTCATATTACTCAGTTCCACAATCAACACTAATGGAAGCAGCAGTCAAGATGTATTGCACTGGGAAGATATGCTCCTTGAATACTAAGGTGTGCCTAACCCAAGCCATGGTATTTTCAATCGCCCCATATGCATGTGAAAGCTGGACAATGAATAAGAAAGACCAAAGAAGAGGTGATGCTTTTGAGTTGTGGTGTTGGTGAAGAATACTGAAGGTACCAGGACTTGCCAGAAGAACTAACAGAACTCTCCTGGAAGAAGTGCAGCCAGAATGCTCCTTGGAAGTGAGAATGGAAAGACATCATCTCACCCACTTTGGTCATGTTGTCAGAAGGGACTATTCCTAAGGAAGGATATCATTCTTGGTAAAGTGGAGTGTCAACGAAAAAGGGAAAGGCCCTCAATGAGATGGATTAACACAGTGGCTGCAACAATGGGATCAAATATAGCAGGAATTGTGAGGCTGGCACAGCACTGGGCAGTGCTTCGTTCTATTGTACATATGGTCTCTATGAGTCAGAGCCAACTTGAAACAGTACTTAACAACAACATATGCATGTGAATACAGACAATGAATATGGAAAACCAAAGAAAATTCAATGCATTTGAAGTATTATGTTTTGAAGTATTGAATATATTATGGACTGTCAGAACAAACAAATCTGTCTTAGAAGTATAGACAAAATGTGTCTTAGAAGTGAGAATGGGGATACTTCACCTCACATACTTTGAACATGTTATGAGAAGGGACCACCTCCTAGAGAAGGCCATCATGCTTGGAAAAGTAAAGTGTCAGTGAAAAAGAGGAAGAAGTTCAATGAAATGGATTAACACAGTGATTGCAGTAATGAGGCCAATCATAGCAACGATTATAAGAGTGATGCAGGACCAGGCATTGTTTCATTCTGTTGTACATAGGGCCATTATGTATCAGAACCAACCCAATGGCATCCAACAACAATTGCAAATCTCATATAAAATCTCATGTGCTCATAAAGATACGCAATAGAAAATAATAATAACCTTAATGTTCTCAGCGTTCATCATTAGTAGGAACTAGACACCCAACACCCAACTTCAAAAATTAGCAACGAAAGGGAATGAAACATTTATTTTGCTTTTTATTATTTTATTTTTTCTGGATGAAATAAGGAGCCCTGGTGGTGCAGCAGTTAAGAATTCAGCTACTAGCTGATAGGCCAGTGATTTGAAGCCATCAGAGGCTCTGTGGGAGAAAGATGTGGCAATCAGCTTCTGTAAAGATTACAGCCTTAGAATCTCTGTAGAGCAGTTCTATACTGTCCTACAGGGTTGCTATGTGTTGGAATTGAGTTGATGATCGCATTTTTGTTTGTTTCTTTGTTTAGTTGGTTTTTTGTTTTTATCTCATAGCTAACACTAGCATGTGGATTAAATGAGTTGACCATTAAAATGTGAGCCATTTAATTTTGCCCACCACATAATAAGCATCTAACAAATATTAGCCAGGATTATCCCGGCTAAAACTCCAGCCTTCTGACTCTCACTCAAGAAATTATATTGGAGTGCATGTAAGTGAGAGTGAAAAGAGTATGGGAATATATTATGGACATAGTAACTAAGTAACTATCTTAATTCTATTAGGAACCAAGATTATCAGTATGTAGGCAAAGAGATACAAGCACAAATTTAATAAAGTTAAATTAAAACCTTGTATTACTATATTTAAATTGTAGATGATCAACTTGAACCCATGATTTTTATAAATAGGTATTTTCTCTCTCTATCCACAAAAAAAAAAAGCATAGAAAAAATGACAAGCCAGTGGCAGGAAGCATTCCTAGCATCCAAATTGTGGTTTATAGACACCATTTATAAAAACCAAAATTCCTTCAAGAAATGGCTGATTAAGGTCTGGAGCCAGAAAGTTCTAGGAGCTTCTTTTACCACAAGGCAAGAATACTATCACATTACTGATGGCTTGATAAAAGGACTTCTGGGCAAAATAATGATGGCAGAAATGTATTGAAATACACTGCATACAAAACCCCATATGCGCATAATGATACTTAATAGAAAATAATAATAGTAACCTCAGTGTTCTCAGTGTTCGTGATTAGTAGTAACTAGACACCAGCTTCCAATGGCAAAAATTGGCAATTAAAGGGAAAGAAGCATTTATCCTTCCTTTTTTGAATGAAATGTGTTTCAGAGTGATCAAATAATTACATTTGGTCAGCATAATTTTTTCCTTACAGAAGAATTGCAGCCAATAAATCTGAAAAGAATGAGAGAATTAGAAAAATCACCACTTTTCAACCCCTAATGAAATAATTGATTCAAGCAAAGATTATCACAAGATGAAAACATTAGATGAAAGTCTGATGGAAAACTTCATGGTGGAGATCCTAGTCCGCCAGCATCTGAAACCCTTGATTATATTAGCATCATTAAGAATGGGACAACCAGACATTTTATTTCTACAAATATGGTATAACATTAAGTACTCTACACCAACAGTGAAATATTCTTGAAAAATAAACTGCTTTTGAATCTAACCAAGGCTTTAGTGAAAATTTCTTGTTTACTGTACATAGGAAGGGTAGAGAAATTGAACACAGAAGCAAGCAGATAAATTCAGACTGTGGGACTTTCTATAAGACTGCTCACTAGGTTTCTTCAATAAGAAAATGAAATGAAAAAAAGAGAGGACAGGGAAGAGGGGTAAAGAGAAAGGACTGTTTCAGATTAAAAGAGATTTAAGAAATGCAACAATCAAAAGTAATATATGCGGCTCTTGTTTAGATCCTGATTTGAACAAACCAACAGTCACATGACATTTTTTCAATAATTGGAAGAATTTGAATATGAAACCAAGGAATTATAGTGAATTTCTTTAGGCATGATGATAACCCTGTGATTAGCTAAGAAAATGTCCATATTTATAAAAGGTTTATCCTGAAATATGTATGAGTGAAATAACATAAAATCTGGGCAGGCCTGGAGAGTTGATGAAGCCATTGAAGCAAAGTCTTAGTAAAATTTGTGTGACGGGTATATGGAGCTTATTATACAATTAGCACCACTCTTGTGTATGTTTGAAAGTTTCTAGAATAAAAATATGTTTTAAATACTATAGAAAACCCTTAAATAAGATTTAAGATACATTTGATAAAAATCATTTGCAAACTTTGATTTTTTATTAGTAGTAACAAAGTCCATCACCTACCACCATGCCACGACACCACATTTGTGCGTCACGAAGGCTACGTGTTCTCCACCCCTGCACTTAGCCATTTGAATGAACATGAGTGTGTCCGTTCATCCCCCATCAAAGTAAGTCCCTTGGTAGCGGGGACGATGACTTACTCAACTGTTAACTCTCACCACTGGTATATAGTCAGTGCTCACAATTGCTATTGTTGCTAGTTGCCGTTCAGTCAGTTCTAACTCTCTGTGACCTTGTGTATAACAGAATGAAATGTTGCACTGTCCTGTGCCATCCGCATAATCATTGGTATGTTTGAGTCCATTGTTGTGGCAATTGTGTCAATCCATCCCTGAGAATCTCCCTCAATTTTTGCTGATCCTCTACTTTACCATTCGTCATGTCCTTTTCTAGTAATTGTCTTTCCTGATGGCGTGTCCAAAGAAAGTGAGCCAAGGTGTTGCCATTCTTGCTTCAAAGGAGCATTCTGGTTATGTTTCTTCTAGGACTGATTTGTTCATTCTTCTGACAGTCTGTAGTAAGTGAATATTTATAAGAATCAAAAAGAGATTGTTTTAATGCTCATGGCTGAATACCGACTGCAGAAATTCTGATGCAGAAGGGCTGTGTGAGTTCTGGGGAATCTCCATGTTTAGGAAAATTTTCTGATGATTCAGAAGCACATGGCTTGGACTCCACACCTTGAGAAACACTTACTTAGCTGGACAATATTTAACAGTCATGTGGGATAGTCTCATAGGGAACTAGAAAATAAGTAGAGTCAATAAACAAATGGATGGCATACATGAAGTTATATCCATCAGCTTCAGCAGCTCTGATTTCTGAGGTTAAATAATGAGCAGACTGATTAGTAGATGGCAAAGAGAGTAGAGTGGCTTGAAATGCGGCATTTGATTTCAATTTTATTTTTTTTTAAATGAAAACTGCTGTGAAAGTCAAAAGCAAGCTTCTTGATTGCAGACAGTGCAGCCATGGATAAATACACATCTGAGCTTTCCAGACAGCTTTGGGATAAGCAGCACACAACACTAACTAGCATGATTAGACAAGGCATATGCTTAATAAGACAAACAAATATGGGCTTTCTCACAGAAGAATCTCTCATTCTCCTGCCTCAGCCCTGAGGAGTCTGAGTCCACCAGCCACTGGTTGGGGTAATATTGTTTTTGTATAATTCCCCATCCTATGTCAGTATATTGTTGGTGGTGGCTAGTGGCCTTGTGAATCAAGAATTGACACCACTGAGGGAGTTCAGGTAGAGAATGGAGTGACTATACTGGCTAGGAGATCCTTGGGTCTTAGAAAGGATGAGAATTCTTGGTCAGTTTTCTTCCCCACTTCTCCATGCTTGGTACATGCTTTGCATCTGTCTAAAATGCCCTTTCCCCACATCTCTACCTAACGCAATCATTCATTAAGACCCAGCTCAAGATTCAACTCTTCCAGGAAGGAGTTCCTAACACCAGAGTGATGTAAAAGGCCCCTTCTATGTTGTTTCAGATGCAGCCTGAGCTTAAACCATTACCGTTGAGTCAACTCTGACCCATGGACACCTCATGTATGTCAGAGTAGAAATGTGCCCCAAAGGGTTTTCAATGACTTATTGTTTGGAAATAAATTACCAGGCCTTTTTTCCAATAGGTCTCTGGTGAGCTTAAATCTCCAATATTTTGGTTAGCAGCCAAGTGCATTAACTGTTTGTACCACCAGGGACTAGCCTGAGCATTCTTCCATCATACTATAACCAACTAACTAATTTTGTCTATCCTGCCAGACTGTGGAGTCCTCAGTGGTACAAACAGTTAAGTGCTCTACTACTAACCAAAATATTGGCAGTTTAAACCTGCCCATAAGGATCTCAGAAGAAAAGCTTAATGATTTCCTTCTGAAGGATCACAGCCTTGAAAACCCTGTGGAGAGCAGTTCTATTCTGCTACACTTGGGATCATCATGAATTGTAATCAACTTGACAGCAACTGTTTTTGTTTTTGTCTTTGTTTCACAGACTATAAGGAAACAAGGACCATATCTCATTCATACCTGCGTATCAATTATCTTGCACAAAACCTGACATATTGTAAATGACCAATAAAGGTAGAAAACTGAGAAATGAATGCATGTTTAACCAGTGGGTCTAAGTTATCAACTCATCCATTTCAAGTGAAGTATCTCCCTGAGTTGAGATATCAGAAACACTAGCAAGAATTTCTAAAATATTGAGGAATTTATGGAGATGAATAAAAGACAAAGTGAATTTAAGAAACTATGGGCAGATTATCTTGTAATTTATTGCTAGTAATTCTCAGGAGCATTAAAAAAAAGTGATCATTGACACATGCAAAGCTTTTCAAATTACAAATCCTTTCAAACACTTTCATTGAAGCACTTGAGAAATCTTGCATAATGTTCATGTGAAAAAAATAGAAGACCATCAACAGGAAGATAATTTCTCAAGCTCTTCCATCAGCCCACAGAAAATCTAAACTCCATTTAAACAAACTTGTAGTTTCTTAAATTTTTGTATTAATGAAAGATATTAATGAATGGATTAAGATTAATCTGGAGGGGGAGTACTGATATCCCTGCTTTGCCTTTCCTCTTGAACAACCATACAAATGACTTGGTAAAGATTTACAAGATAAGCCCTATCAAATACATTCATTTCAACAAGCAACTATTGAGTTTACTTTGTGCTTTCTCTAGAGAAGGTCACTACATAACTAGCAAATTAGAATATAACACATTCAATGCTATAATAGGTTCTGAAGCATAATCACCAAAGGCAGGCCTAGAAATAATTATAATTATTATTAAGAGTCCAGGGTAATCCTTGTCATCATCAGGCAAGACCTGGGAAACCATGGTAGATGACTGAGTGAAGATTTAAATTAAATCTATAAAAAATAAGTAAATAAATTAAGAGAAAATTTTTTAAATAGATCCATTGGTTGACATAATATGTTGGAACCTAAAAGAATAAATGGATTGATTGTTGTTGTTGTTGTTAGGTGTTGTCAAGTCATCTCTGACTCATAGTGACCCTGTGCACAGCAGAGCAGAACACCATCCGGTCCTGAGCCAGCTCCATGATTCTTGCTATACTTGAGCCCATTGCCACTGCCACTGTGTCAATCCATCTCATTGAAGGCCTTCCCCCCTTTTATCTACCCTCCACCTTACCAAGCATGACATATTTCTCCAGGGAGTGGTCGTTCTGACAACATGACCGAAGTATGTGAGATGAAGTCTGGCCATTCTCGCCTCCAAGGAGCATTCTGGCTGCATTTCTTCCAGGACAGACTTGTTAGATCTTTTATCAGTCCATGTACTTTCAGCATTCTTTGCCAACACCACAGCCCAAAAGCATAAATTCTTCTTTGGTCTTCCTTACTCATTGTCCAGCTCTTATATGCATGTGAAGCGATTAAAAATATCGTAGCTTGTGTCAGGTGCACCTTAGTCCTCAAGGAGACATCTTGCTCTTCAGCACTTGAAAGAGGTCTTTTGCAGTTGATCTGCCCAGTTCTGTACGTCGTCTGATGTCCTGATTGCTGCTTCCATCGGCATCGATTGTAGAATCAAGCAATGTGAAGTCTTTGACAATTTCAATCTTTTCTCCATTTATAGTAATGCTGCTTACAGGTCCAGTTGTGAGGATTTTTGTTTTCTTTATATTGAGATGTAATCTATACTGCAGAGTGTATTCTTCAATCTTCATCAGTATGTACTTCAAGTCATCCTCACTTTCAGCAAGCAAAGTTGTGTCATCAGCGTATTGCAGGTTGTTAATGATTCTTCCTCCAATCCTGATGCCACGTTCTTCTTCATGTAGTCCAGCTTGTCGGATTAATACAGATTGAATAAGCATGGTGAAAGGATACAACCCTGATGTACTCCCTTCTTGATTTTAAACCATGCAATGTTCCCTTTGCCTGTTCAAATGACAGCCTCCTGGTCTATGTACAGATTCCTCATGAGTACAGTTAAGTGTTTGGGAATTCCTATTCTTCTGAATGTAATCCACAATTTGTTATGATCCACACAATCAAATGCTTTTGCATAGTCAATAAAACACAAGTAAACATCTTTCTGGTATTCTTCGCTTTGAGCCAAGATGCATCTGCCATCAGCAATGATATCCATAATTTCATGTCCTCTTCTGAATCCAGCTTGCATTTCTGGAAGTTCTCTGTCAATATACTACTGTAACCATTTTTGAATGATCTTCAGTAAGATTTTACTTGCATGTGATATTAATGACATGTTGTTCGATAATTTCCACATTCTGTGAGAATCACCTTTCTTTGGAATGGGTACAAATGTGGATATCTTCCAGTCAGTTGGCCAGGTAGCTGTCTTCCAAATCTCTTGGCATAACCAAATGAGTGCCTTCAATGGGCATCCGTTTGTTGAAACATCTCAGTGGGTATTCCACCAATTCCTGGAGCCTTGTTCTTCACCAGTTCTTTCAGTGTAGCTTCAACTTCTTCCTTCACTACCATCGTTCTTGAACATATGCCACCTCCTGAAATGGAGGTAGATCTACCAGGTTTTTCTTGGTACAGTGACTCTGTATTCCTTCCATCTTCTTTTGATGCTTCCTGCATCATTCAATATTTTGCCCACAGAATCTTTCAGTAATGCAACTCAAGGCTTAAATTTCTTGCTCAGTTCTTTCAGCTTGAAAAATGCCCAGCGTGTTCTTCCCTTTTGGTTTTCTAACTCCGGGTCTTTGCACATTTCATTATAGTAATTGGCTTTGTCTGCTCGAGCTGCTTTTTGAGATCTTCTGATCAGCTCTTTTATCCTGTCATTTCTTCCATTTGCTTTAGCTACTCTATGCTCAAGGGCAAGTTTCAGAGTCTCTTCTGACATCCATTTTGGTCTTTTCTTTCTTTCTTATATTTTTAATGACTTCTTGCTTTCTTCATGTATGATGTTCTTGATGTCATCCCAAAATTCTTCTGGTTTTCGGTCATTCTTGTTCAATGCATCAAATCTATTCTTTAGAGAGTCTCAAAATTCAGGAGGGATATATTCAAGAGCATATTCTGGCTCTCATGGGCTTGTTTTCATTTTCTTCAACTTCAAGTTGAACTTGCATATGAACAGTTGATGGTCTATTCCACAATCAGCTCCTGGCCTGGTTTTGGCTGAAGATATTGAGCTTTTCCATCACCTCTTACCACAGATGTAGTCAATCTGATTCCTGTTTACTCCATCTGGAAAAGTCCACATGTTTCTGATTCCTGTCTATTCTATCTGGTGAAGTCCACGTGTGTAGTCACCATTTGTATTGTTGAAAAAAAGTATCTATAATGAATAAGTCATTGGTCTTGCAAAATTCTATCATGCGATCTCCAGCCTTATTTCTGTCACCAAAGCCAAAATTTCCAAATACTGGTGATTCTTCTTTGTTTCCAACTTTTGCACTCCAATCACCTGTGATAAGCAACACATTTTGATTGCGTGTTTGGTCAATTTCAGATTGCAGAAATTGATAAAAATCTTCAATTTCCTCATCTTTGGCTTTGCTGGTTGGTGCGTAAATTTGAATAACAGTAGTATTAACAGGTCTTCCTTGTAGACATATGGATATTATCCTATCACTGACAACATTGTACTTCAGGACAGATTTTGAAACATCCTTTGTGATGATGAATGCCATGCCATTCCTCTTCAAATTGTCATTTCCAGCATAGTAGATCATATGGCTGTCTGATTCAAAATGGCCCAAACCAGTCAATTTCAGCTCACTAATGCCTAGGATATCAAACTTTATGTGTTCCATTTCATTTTTGACAATTTCCAGTTTTCTTAGATTCATACTTCGTATCTTCCATGTTCTGATTTTTAATGAATGTTTTTAACTGTTTCTTCTCAGTTTGAGTTGTGCCATGTCAGCACATGGAGGTTCTGAAAGACTTACTTTATCCATATCATTAAGGTTGGTTCTGCTCTGATGAGGCAGCTCTTTCCCAATCCTATTTTGAAATGCCTTCTGACCCAAGGGGCTGGTCTTCCTGCACCGTGTCAGACAATGTTCCCAAGCTATTCATTAAGTTGCCCAGTAATGTATCAGACAGTGTTTCTCTGCTGTTCATAAGGTATTCCCTGGCCAATTTTTGAGAAGTGGATAGCCTCTTCCTTCTTCCCAGTCTGTCTCAGTCTGTAAGCTGCATTGAAACCTGTGTACCATGCACAACCCTGATGGTACTTGAAACACCAGTGACATAACCTCAAGCCTCACAGCAATGTGCAAGCCCCACAGGATGACAAACTGACAGAAAAGTTTGTCTCCCTTAGCTGTTGGAAACCTCTCTTCCCTGCCCTTACCTAATTCCTACCTGGATTCTGCCACTTTGTGGCCCCCAGCTGCTCTGCTCCTTCCCTTTTCTGGCTTGGGGGGCTAGGGCCTAGCCTTGCCTCCTGCTCCTAACCTGGAACCTGAAATAGTCAATTACAAAAGGACAAATATTGTATGAGATCACTACTATAAAAAGTCAAGGAAAGGTTTACACTCAGAAAGAGTCATTCTTTGAGGGTTACCAGGGGTGGGAGGGAAAGGAAGGGGAAATCACTAAGTAGAGGGTAGACACTTCTTAACTTGAGTGAAGATTATATATTGATTAGAAATGTTGAAATACTGCAATAGTTATTCTTTACAAATTAAATAACAAAATAGTGTATGTGATGTCCATTGCTGTCAAGATAATTCTGATTAATTCAACACCATGTGTTACAGAATAGAACTCTATTCCCTATGGCTTTCTTGGCTGTAATCCTTACTGAATCAAATTCCCAAGTCTTTCTTCTGAAGTACTGCTGGGTAAGTTCGAACCTTCAACCTCTAGGTTAGCAGTCAAGTAAAAACCGTATGTGCCACCCAGGGACCTAATGTATGTGATAAAAACAAAAGCCAAACTTGTTGCCTTTGAGTTAATTTTAACTCATAGTGACACTAGAGGACAGACAAGAACTGCCAAGGCTAATAATCTCTATGGCTACCACTCATCCATCATTTTGTCATGCTATGGTGAATTGCATGTTGCTGTGATGCTGAAAGCTGTGCCACTGGTATTTCACATTTTAGCAGGGTCACGATGATGGACAGGTTTAAGCAGAGCTTCAAGATTAAGACAGACTTGGAAGAAAGACCTGGCAAACTGCTTCTGAAAATAGCAGGCCAGTGAAATCCTTATGGATAGCGGCATGATGTTGTCTAATATAGTCTCAGAAGATGAGCTCTTCAGGTTGGAAGGCACTCAAGATATGACTCAAAGTAGAGTCTACATTAATGACATAGATGGAGTAAACCTTTCAAGACCTTCATTTGCTCATGTGGAAATACTCAAAATGAGAAGAAATCGCTGTAAATATCCACTAATAATCAGAACATGGGATGTATAAAATATGAATCAAAGAAAATTTTAAGTTGTCAAAAATGACATAGAGCACTTGAAGATCAATATGCTGGACATTAGTGACCTGAAATGGACTGGTATTGGCCTTTTGGGATCAGAAAATCATATGCCTACCATGCCAGGAATAACAAATTGAATTGTTATTCAATGATGAATTCCATTCATCCTCAAAAAGAACATTTCAAGATTTATCCTGAAAGGCAATGCTATCAGTGATAGGTTAACATCCATATGCCTACAAGACCAGTTAATACGACTATTCAAATTTACACACCAACCACTAATGACAAAGATGAAGAGATAAAGAAATTGAAGATTCTTATCAACTTCTGAAATCTGACATGGATCAAACATGCAATCAAAATGCATTGATAATTACTGGTGATTGGGATGGGAAAGATAGAAATAAAGAAGGAACACCAGTTGGAAAATATGGCCTTGGTGATAAAAATTACATGGAAGATTACATGATACAATTTTGGAACCAACAATCTATTCACTGGAAATACTTTTTTCAACAACATAAACAGTGACTATATACATGGACTTAGTCAAACAGAATACACAGGAATCAAATCAGCTATACCTGTAGAAAAAAGAGAGAGGTACTCAATATAATCAGTCAGAAAAAGACCAGTGGCAGATTGTAGAACAGACCATCAATTATTGTGGTAATTAAGGTATGTATCCACTTGGCTGGGCCTGGTTTTGAGTGGCTGGGCAGCTGGTGGTAGTTATTCCCCATGATGAGACTGGCAATCACCTTCATAGTAGAATCTGCTATGAGCAGCTGAGTAGCTGCTTTAGGGATGTGGTCTGTTTCTAATACATAAGGAGAAGCTTTGAGAATGGTCTTCACTTTTTGGCATGCGTGGACCCTGTATGTAAGGGTCCATGCCTTCATTCAGCAGCCTGCCATACCCTGCCAATCTTGGGACCTTTTCTGGACCTGAACTAGTGGCCTGCCATGTTGCTTGATAATCTTGAGACTGTGTCATTTTACTTGTCTTGACCTTGGGTTTGTCAGTCTCAGCAGCCAGTCACTGCCCAAGTTGAGAAAAGACTCCAGCTTCAGTGGACTGGGAGCAGCAGGCAGAGCTGAAGCCCAAGGTTGAAGGGCTTTTACCCAGCCCCTAGAGCTGGCACTTTGAACTCAGACTTCAAGCCTCCTAAACTGTAAGAGAATAAACTCCTTTTTTTTTTAAAGCCATCTCCACCTGTTGTATTTTCTATTAGAGCTGCACTAAAAGTAATGAAAACAATTGCTCATATGCAAGTGTAAGTTGAAGCTGAAGAAAATTCAACAAGCTCATGAGAGCCAAAGGGTGACCTTGAGTATATCCCATCTGAATTTAGAAACCAACTCAAGAATAGAATGAGCTCAATGCACACAAATGACTGAACAACAAACAATATGTGGGATGAGACTGAAGAAGGTGTACATGAAGAAAGAAAAAAGGCCATTGAAAAGACAGGAAAGAAAGACCAAAGTCAGTGTCAAAAAAGATTCTAAAACTTGCTTTTCAATATAGAGTAGCTAAATGAATGGAAAAAAATGAAGTAAAAGAGCTGAACAGAAGTTTTCAAAGGGTGGCTCAAGAAGCAAAGTGAAGTATTATAATGAAATGTGAAAAAACCTGGCATTAGAAAACCAAAAGGGAAGAATAAGCTCTGTATTGCACGAGCTGAAAGACAAGTTGTAATATTGAATTATTCTATGCAGAAAAAAATTAAATGACAGAGGAAGCATCAAAAGATAAAAGGAATACAGAGTCATTGTACCAGAAAGAATTGGTCATTGTTCAACCATTTCAAGAGGTAGCAAATGATAAAGAACTGATAGTATTGAAGGAAGAAGTCCAAGTTGCACTGAAGGAATTGGTGGAAAGTCTTCAGGAAATGACAGAATATAAATTGAGATGTTTCAAGAAATGGATGTAGAGACTTCTGGATGGAGGAATAGGCAGACAAGCTACACAGACCTTCTTCAACAAAGAAAAGAGAAACCAATTGACAGAGATACAGAAGATAATTCTAGAGCCCTGAGCTTTGAAACGAAGTATACAGGAGTGGATTAGGCATCAACTAGTGGAAAAACCTGAACGAAAACAGTGAGTACAGAGACAGAGCAGTGGACTGTCAGCATCTCTGATGGGACAAACAGCCTGAATATTTCCAAGTGGTGTTGGGACCTGAGAATTGACCTGAAGATCACCTTTGGTTGCCAAAGGCTTCAGGGACAACTGTCTATGACTAGGAAGAGAAACAGCAAGGAGGGAGAGAACTTGAGCTGTGGACTTTTGGCTGTCCAGAGGGCACAGCCATTTTGATTGTTTACAAGCGGCAGCCATTTTGGATATTTAAAGTGACTGAGGGTGCAGCCATTTTGAATCTTTACAAGCAGTGGCCATTTTGGATTCTAAAGTGACAGCATTCTTATTTGGATTCCAAGGACCTACAATAGATAACATACAAAGAAAACAAAAATTGTGAGGAAGTCACTCCAACATACAATCACCAATTAAATGTAAACACAAAAATGTCACAATGCCTTGGAGACAACAGAGCATCACAGTCTACACAAAGAAGCAAGATAAAGCAGGAGAAACAAGGGACCAAGATACAGACCCAAAACACATCCCTAAGGAAGATGTAACATCAGAACCCCCTGATAAGGAATTCACAAGAATTATATTTAGGTACCTTCAACAAATTGAGAAACAAATCAAGGAAAACACTGACAAAATTGAAGAAAACCCTAGAACAATTTCAGAACACAATAAAAGAACAAAAGGACAAAATAAATGAAAAATTAGAAATGGTACAAAATCTACACACAGAAATCTAGAAGAGTAATACTAAATTTTCAGAAATAGATAACACATTGAATGGACAAAGGAGTAGAATTGAATCAATGGAAGACAGAATTAGTGGGACTGAAGGCAAATACCTGAACACTTCTTTGGAAAGGGATCAATCAGAAAAAAAAAGATCAAAACAAAATGAAGAAAGCCTAGGGTCTATGTGAGACATCACCAAAATGAATAATCAGAATTCCAGAACAGAAAGAGACAAATAAAATCACAGAAAAAAAAAGTGTTGAAGATTTGTTGGAAGAGAATTTCCCTGGTATGATGAAAGATGAGAATATATCCATTCAGGAAGTCCAACAAACCCCAAACAGAATAGACCCCAAAAGAAAATCACCAAGACATATTATCATCAAACTCATCAGAACCAAAGGCAAAGATAGAATCCTAAAATCAGAAAAATGGGAAAAATGAAGTTACCTTCAAGGGACAACCAATAAAACTAAAGTCAGATTTCTCAGCAGAAATCATGCAAGCGAGAAAACAATGGGATGGTATACATAAAACCATGAAAGAGAAAACTTTCCAACCAAGATTTATACACCCAGCAAAATTGTCCCCCAAATATGATGGTGAAATTAGAACATTTCCAAAGAAGCGGAAATTAAGGGAATTTGTTATAACCACACCAACCTTACAAGAGATGCTAAAGAGAATTCTTTGGACAGAGAACCAACAACAGCAAACAACAACTATTAACACACATGATGACATAACCCAGAAACTAACTGAGCTATGGAAGTATCCAAAGTAAATAAGCCTACAAGATTGTAAACAGGGAACCAGGGACATCAATTAACAAATGAGGACAACTACAAACCAAAAAGAGGGAAAAAATTGTGTAATTACAGAATTTCTAAATGGTAGGGAAGTCAAGACAACTACAAGATAGAATGGACTGTTCTAAACTTGGGAAGAAAACTATAAATCACAGGGT
>NW_006921770.1:633462-667262 GCF_000298275.1 Orycteropus afer afer
ATGTCATAGAGAGGGGAGAGCCAGGACAGAAACAGATATATGCACACCCATGTTCATGGCAGCACTATTTACAATAGCAAAAAGATGGAAACAACCTATGTGCCCATCAACAGAAGAGTGGATGACCAAACTATGGTACAAACACACAATGGAATCTATGCGGCACTGCAGAATAATGTAGAGTCTGCAAAACACTGAATAACATGGATGAACTTGAAGGAGATTATGCTGAGTAAAATAAGTCAATCACAGAAGAACAAATATAATATTAGTTAGTTGTTATGGAGGGTCAAGGAAAGGTTTATACGTGGAGGGAAACTCTTTTTTGGTGCCAGGGGTGGGAGGGAAGGGAAGGGAACACTGAAAAAAAAAAAAAAAAAGCATTGACCCATGTCACTTTAGTTTTGTGTATTTCACTGTACATAAATTATATTTCAATAAAATGCATTAAAAAAAGAAAGTAAAGGAACAGATGCAAAGTTGGAAAAGCTCAGTTGTTTATGCCAAGAAATTTGGATGAAAATTACATGACCAACCAACTGGAAGAGATTCATATTCATGCCTGTTCCAAAGAAAGGTGACCTGACAGAATGTGGAAATTATCAAACAGTATCAACTTGATATTACATGCAAGTAAAATTTTGTTGAAGATAATTCAAAAATGGTTGTAGCAGTACATAGACAGGGAATTTCCAGAAATTCAAGCTGGATTCAAAAGAGGACATTAAATGAGGGATATCATTGCTGATGTCAGATGGATCTTGACTGAAAGCAGAGAATACCAGAAAGATGCTTGCTGTTATTGTTGTTAGGTCCCATCTTATAGGTTCCAACTCTTAGCAACCCTATGGACAACAGAATGATAACTTGGCCAGTCCCACACCATTCTAAGAATCATTACCATGTTTGAGCACATTGTTAACCTGTGTTTATTGACTATGCAAAGGCATTCAACTGTGTGCATCATAATAAATTATGGATAACATTGTGAAGAATGGGAAACCCAGAACACCTAATTGTGTTCATGTGTTCAAAGACTAAGAGGTAGTTGTTGGAACAGAACTAGGGGATACTGCATGGTTTAAATCAGGAATGGTGTGTGTCAGAGTTACATCCTTTCATCACACTTATTAAATCTGTATGTTGAGCAAATAATCTGAGAAGCTAGACTATGTGAAGAAAAATGTGGCATCAAAATTGGAGGAAGACTCATTAACAACCTGCAATATGCACATGATGCAACCTTGCTTACTGAAAGTGAAGAGGACTTGAGATATTTACTGATGAAGATCAGAGACCACAGTATGAATTACACCATAACATAAAGAAAACAAAATCTTCGCAACTGGACCAATAACCAACATCATGATAAATGATGAAATTATTGACAATGTCAAGGTTTCAGTTCACTTGGATCCACAATCAAAACTCAGGGAAGGAAGTCAAGGAATCAATCAACATATTGCATCAGGCAAATCTGCTGCAAAAGATCTCTACATAAAGAGTTAAAAAGGGAAGACATCATTTTGAGAACTAAAGTATGCTTGACCCAAACCTTGGTATTTTCAATTACCTCATATGCATGCAAAAGATGGATAATGAATAAGGAAGAATTTGTGAATTTGAATTATGGTGTTGGTGAAGAATATTGAATATACCATGGACCACCAGAAGAACAAACAAATCTGTCTTGGAAGAAGTACAGCCAGAATACTCCTTAGAAATGAAGAGGGCAAGACTTTGTCTAGCATAGTGCCTAAGGCACTTGACTGCTAACCAGAAGGCTGGTGGTTCAAACCCACCAGCCACTCCTCGGAAGGAAGGTTGAGCAATCTACTTCCATAATGACACTGCCTCGGAAACCCGAGAAGGGGTCTCTATGAGTCGGGTCCAATGGCACATAACAACAACAACAACAACAATGCCTGGAGAAGAACATCATGCTTTATAAAGTATAAGATCAGCAAAAAAGAGGAAGCCCCACAACAAGATTTATGCAGTGGCTACAATAATGGGCTCAAATACAGCAACAATTTTAAGGATGGCACGAGATCAGGCAGTATTTATAAAATCTGCACTCTGAAGGTACATGCAGAGAGCCAGTTTTCTTCCTTTTTTTCTCATGAAAGCTCTTCAGATTATTGAAAACCACCACCATCTCTTTCTAGGGTGACCAATAATCATAGACCAAGAGTCCAACATTCGGATAGAACAAGGACAAACTGCATGGAGTAAAAGCAGGAAGGTTGTGCATCAGCATTGTACCTTTTCACTATACTTGTTCAATCTCTGGTAGCGTAGTGCCTAAGGCACTTGACTGCTAACCAGAAGGCTGGTGGTTCAAACCCACCAGCCATTCCTTGGAAGGAAGGTTGGACAATCTACTTCCATAGTGAGACTGCCTCGGAAACCAAGGAGGGGTTGTCATGAGTCGGGTCTGACTCGACAGCAAATAACAACAACAACATGCTGAGCAAAAAATCTGAAAAGCTGGACTATATGATAAAGAACATGGCATCAAGATTGGAGGAAGGATCATTAACAACTGATGACATGCCGATGATATAACCTTCCTTGCAGAAAGTAAAGAAGACTTGAAGTACTTACTGATGAAGATAAAAGACTATAGAGCCTTCAGTGTGGATTACACCTCAACATAAAGAAAACAAAAATCATTACAACTGAACCAATAAGCATCATCATGATAAATGGAGAAAAGACTGAAGTTCTCAAGGATTTCCTTTTACTTTGATCCACAATTGACACCCATGGAAGCAGCAGTCTAGAGATCAGATGACATACTGCATTGGGCAAGTCTACTGCAAAAGACCTCTTTAAAGTATTAAAGACCAAAGACGTCACTTTGAAGACTAAGGTGTACCTGACCCAAGCCATGGTATCCTCATATGCATGTGAGAGCTGGACAATGAATAAGGAAGACTGAAGAAGAATTGATGCATTTAAATTGTGATGTTGGCAAAGAAAATTGATTATACTGCCAGCAGAAAGAACAAATCTTGGAGAAAGTACAGTCAGAATACTCCTTAGAAGTAAGAATGGTCAGAGTTCATCTCTCATACCTTGCTCATGTTATCAGAAGGGACCAGTCTCTGAAGAAATATGTCATGCTGGGTAAAGCAGAGGGTCAGCAAAAATGAGTTGGATTGACGTGGTCACTGCAACAGTGGGCTCAAACATGACAGTCATTGTGAGGATGGTGCAGGACTGAGCAATATTTTGTTCTCTTGTGCATAGGGTCACTATGAGTTGAAACTGACTTAATGGCACCTAACAACAAAAACAACACAACCATCTCTCTGTAGGGTGACCAACCATCCCAGTTTGCCCAGGATTGAGGGTTTTCTTGGGGTGGGTGATTTTCCATGCTAAATTCAGGAAAGTCCCAGGCACACCAGGATGGCTGGACATTCTACTTTTTTTCTCCATGTTGAATAACCCAAGGTCTTCAAACTGCTTCTGTGGCAAATGTGTGATCCCTTATTATCCTGTTTTCCCTTCTTTCAGGCAATTTTTGGTCATTGTTCCTTCTAGTGTATAGAGCAAAAGCATATGCTGCCTTGTGGATATACCAGGCAGATGTACTACCCAGTCTGTAACAAATTCTCAAGAAACCAAGTGAAAGAGATATGATGGTAATCCTGAAACACTGCACTTCAAAATAAAGGATAAAGAAGAAGACTAAATACTAATTAGAGGGAGAAACTGAACAAAAACTGTGAACAACAAGACATATGACATGGTGAATTGCCAACTGGCCTAGTATGGAGAAGGGATTATGAATATATCAGAGTTCTGATCAGGACAGGAACTAGAAACTGGCTCAGATCACCCATATGATCTGTGTGTCAACTTGGCTGGCAATCTTGAACCTGCATGTAACTGAGTCTTCATTCAGCAGCCTGCCATGTTGCCTGCTTATCTTGGGACTATTTCTGGACTTGAACTAATGGCCTGCCATCTTGCTTAATAATCTTGGGACTGTGAGATTTTACTTGATGACCTTGGGTTTGTCAGCCTCAGCAACCAGCAGCTGTCTGAGTTAAGAGAAGCATACAGTTGCAGTAGGCCAGGAGGAATAGGCAGAGCCGAAAGCAAGGCTGAGGGGCCTTCACCTAGCCCCTAGAGCTGGCACTTTTAACTCAGACTTTTAGCCTTCTAAACTGTAAGAGAATAAATCCCTATTTGTTGAAGCCATACATTAGTAGTATTTTCTGTTAGAGCAGCACTAGAGGACCAAAATAAAATTTGGTACCAAGAGAGTGGGGTGCTGCTCTAACAGATACCTAAAATGTGGAAACAGAAGTAGAGTGCATTCTTGGCCTGAGATCCCACCTGAGACACCAGCAGAAACCAGCAGAGAGACTGGCAGAGAAATGGTGGCAGCAGAGCATAGAGTTTGGCATGAGGTAGAGCTTACCAGCCCACAGAGGAGAAAGCTGAATGCCTTTGGACAGGAGACTTCCTGGCAGAGTGTGTTGCCTTTGGAGGTTATTGGCAGAAACTGAGAGAGCAAGGAAATGGGAAGCAGAGCTGCCTCAGCCCCAAAGGGTAGGACCATAGTCTCTTGAGGTGGAACCACCACAGGCTCCTAGGTTGTAAGGGTCAGACCTTCACCAACTTGGTTCTGGAATATGGGGCTGCTGTTCATGATGGCCAGTGGAATGGGCCTATATTCACTGCCCAAAAGTGAAGGGGTAGGGCTGCCATGCCCAAGGGGCAGAGAAACAGGGCCTGCCAAGCCAAAGGGGTGAGGTCACCACTCAGGAGGACTAGGAGACTGTCACCCAACAAAGGAGATCCATATAGGTGTCAAGGTGAGAAGGGGTGGAAAGTGTGATAGTTAAAGTTATATATCAACTTGATTGGGCCTGATTTTGAGTGGCTGGGAAGCGGGATGTAATTATTCCCCATGGTGAGACTGGTAACCAACTCCACGGCGCAAGCTACCATGAGCAGCTGAATAGCTGAGTAGCTGTCTTGCGGATGTGGTCTGCTTCTAGTATATAAGA
Source organism: Orycteropus afer afer (assembly GCF_000298275.1). Classification (NCBI taxonomy): domain Eukaryota; kingdom Metazoa; phylum Chordata; class Mammalia; order Tubulidentata; family Orycteropodidae; genus Orycteropus; species Orycteropus afer. Next base: position 638,493 of record NW_006921770.1, read on the forward strand.
AGCTTTGAGAAAGGTCTCGATCTTTTTGGCACATTTGGGCTGAGCAAAAAAAGGAAGCATATGGAGTAGTGAATAGCCAACCAGAACAGTATGACCAATTTGAATTTTTGGAAGCAGTGTTCCGATCAGAGCAGGAACCAGATAACCAGCTCCCCTTGGCCAGGACTGAACCAGAACCCGCATGGCGATCAGAGAGGTGTGATCTCCCAACTTACGTTACACAACCTCCTGGTAACCAGAGATGTGGACCATCCATCCCCACTCACCCAGTGGCAAGTAAAAACCCCTTCTCCTGATGCTGTGCCACTTTTTTTTTCTTTTTTCTTTATCTATCTTCCTAGTTCTTCCTTCCATGTTTTTATATTTGTCTTTTTCTTCCTATTCCTTCATTCTTTTCTTTAATTTACTTTTTGATACCACAGAGTTGATGCCTCACCCCCTGCTGCCTCCACAATTAGCAGCACCCACTCATGCCCCTCCACAGCCAGCAGTGCACATTACCACAGAGCAAGCATTGTGTACACCGTGTACCCACCATAGCCTTGTGTGGTGTGCCGCCTTTGTTTAGCCTTGTTTGGTGGCTCACACTTTTGCCAGTACTTCACTGCTTTTTTATTCACTTTTTCACTTTTTCTTAGTTCTTTCCTCTTCCCCTTCTCCCTTTTTTTTCTCTTTTCTTCAACTCCTTTTTTTTTTTTTCCTTTTTCTTTATTTTAAACTCATGGATACATCACAGAAGAAGAAATAGAACACGTCATAAAAAATAAACTGCCAATAATAATAATAATAATAAATTCCTGGCCCAGATGGCTTCGTTGGAGAGTTCTATCAAACATGCAGAGAAGAGCTGACACTAATTCAACTCAAGCTATTCCAGAACATAGAAAAGCATGGAATACTACCAAACTCAGTCAATGAAGCAAGCATAACCCTGACATTAAAACCAGGCAAAGATACTATTCACAATAGCAAACAGATGGAAATGACCTAAGTGCTCATCAATGGATCAAGAGGTAAACAAAATGTGGTACATACATACAATACTACACCACATTAAAGAATAACAAATCTATGAAACACCTCATAACATGGATAAACCTGGAGGACATGCTGAGTTAAATTAGTCAATCACAAAAGAATAAATATTGTATGAGATCACTACCATAAAAATTCAAGAAAAGGTTTACACACAGAAAGAAACATTCTTTGAAGTTTACCGGGAGTAGTAGGGTAAAGAAGGATAAATTGCTAATCAAAAGGTAGACATCTATTAACTTGAGTGAAGGGAAAGTTAATACAATAAGGGGAAGTCACCACAAAATGATCAAAGTGAAGGAAGACACTGGAAGGAGCACAAGAGTTGAAGGCATCAAAGGCAAAGACTATTACATGCTCAATACTACAATAATAGTAGTAGCAATAACCTACAAGTGGACACTCAAGCTGAACAGGTATGGGAAGGTGAATGGAACTGCACTCACAAATGTATAGAGGTTTGACAGAGGGTATTTCTACATATGTATTTGTATGTGTTGCAAGATATCCATGAATATAATATCCATGAATATAGTAAAGCATACAGGGGGCAAAGTGATAACAACTTCTTGTGGTGGTGGTGGTGGTTGTTAGGTGCCATCCAGTTGGCTCAGACTCACAATGACCCTATGTACAACAGAACAAAACACTACCCAGTCCTGTGCCAGCCTCACAATCCTTGCTGTATCTGGGCCCATAGTTGCAGCCACTGTGTCAATCCATCTCATTGAGGGCCTTCCACTTTTTGCTGACCCTCTACTTTATCAAGAATGATATCCTTCTCCACGGAGTGGTCCTTTCTGACAAGATGGCCAAAGTAAGTGAGATGAAGTATGGCCATTCTCGCTTCCAAGCAACATTCTGACAGCACTTCATCTGGGACAGATTTGTTCTTTCTTTTGGTAATTCATGGAACTTTCAGTATTCTTTGCCAACACCACAACTCAAAAGTATCAATTTTTTTTCTGTCTTCCTTATTCATTGTCCAGCTCTCACATGCACATCAGGCAATTGAAAATACCATGGCTTGGGTTAGGTGCATCTTAGTCTTCAAGGAGACATCTTTGCTCTTCAGCATTTTAAAGTGGTCTTTTGCAGCAGACTTGCCCAGTACAATATTTCGCCTGCTGTCTCAACTGTTGCTTCCATTGGTGTTGATTTTGGAACCAAGTAATACAAAATCTTTGGCGACTTTCATCTTTTCTCCATTTATTGAGATGATACTTATTAATTCAGTTGTGAGGACTTTTGTTTTCTTCATGTTGAGGTGTAATCCATACTGCAGACTGTGCTCCTCAATCTTCATCAGTAAGTGCCTCAAGTCACCCTCACTTTCAGCAAGCAGAGTTGTATCGTCTCCATATCTCAGGTTATTAATGAGTCTTCCACCAATCTTGATGGTGCATTCTTCTTCCTATAGTCCAACTTCTCAGATTATTTGTTCAGCATACAGATTGAATAAGTATGGTGAAAGGATACAACCCTGATGCAGTTCCTTCCTGATTTGAAACCATGCAGTATCCCCTTATTCTGTTTGAACAACAGTCTTCTGTTCTTTGTACAGATTTCTCATGAGCACAATTAAGTGTTCTGGAATTTCCATTTTTCTCAATGTTATCCATAATTTGTTATGACCACACAATTGAATGCTTTTGCATAGTCAATAAAACACAGGTAAATATCTAATATTCTTTGCTTTCAGCCAAGATTCATCTGACATCAACAGTGATATCTCTTGTTCCATATCCTCTTCTGAATCCAGCTTGCATTTCTGGAAGTTCTCTGTCAGTATACTGCTGCAACCATTTTTTAAATTATCTTCAGCAAGATTTTACTTCTGTGTGATATTAATGATATTATTTGATAATTTCCACATTCTGTAGGGTCACCTTTCTTTAGAATGGGTACACATATGGATCTTTTCCAGGCAGTTGGCCAGGCATAGACAAATTTCTTGGCATAGACAAGTGAGTGCCTCCAGTGCAGCATCCATTTGTTGAAACACCTCAAAGGGTTCTTTCAATTCCTGGAGCCTTATTCTTTGCCAATTCCTTTAGTGCAGTTTGGACTTCTTCCTTCAATATCATATGCCACTTTCTGAAATGGATGAACATTGACCAATTCTTTTTGGTACAGTGACTCAGTGTATTTCTTCCATCTTCTTTTCATGTTTCCTGCATCATTCAATATTTTTCCCATAGAATCTTTCAACATTGTAACGTGAGGCTTGAAATTTTTCTTCAGTTCTTTCAGCTTGGAAATGCCAAGCATGTTCTTCCCTTTTGGTTTTCTAACTCTAGGTCTTTTCACATTTCCTCATAATAATTGACTTTGTCTTCTCAAGCTGCTCTTTGAAATCTTCTGTTCAGCTCTTTTATCTTGTCACTTCTTCCAATTGTTTTAGCTACTCTCCACTCAAAGGCAAGTTTCAGAGTCTCTTCTGACATCCACATTCGTCTTTTCCTCCTTCCTAATGACCTCTTGCTTTCTTCATGGATGATGTTCTTCATGTCATCTTAGAATTCCTCTGGTTTTCAGTCATGGATGTCCAGTACATCAAATCTATTCTTCAAATAGTCTCTAAATTCAGGAGGAATATAATCAAGGTCATATTTTGGCTCTTGTGGACTTATTTTAATTGTCTTCAGCTTCAACTTGAACTTGCATATGAGCAACTGATGGTCTGTTCCACAATCAGCTCCTGGGCTTGTTTTAGCTGAAGATACAGAGCTTCTCCATCACCTCTTTCTACAGATGTAGTCAATCTGACTCCTGTGTACTCCATCTGGTGAAGTCCATGTGTATACTTGGCATTTGTGTTGTTGGAAAAAAAGGTATTTGTAATGAGTAAGTCTTTGATCTTGCAAAATTCTATCATGCAATCTCCAGCATTATTTCTATTACTAAGGCCATATTTTCCAACTACAGGTGATTCTTCTTTGTTTCCAACTTTTGCATTCCAATCACCAGTGATGATCAACACATCTTGATTGCATATTTTGTCAATTTTAGGTTGCAGAAATTGGTAAAAGTCTTCAATTTCCTCATCTTTGGCTTTGGTGGTTGGTGCATAAATTTGAATAATAGTAGTATTAACTGGTCTTCCTTGTAGGTATATAGATGTGATCCTAGCACTGGACAGCATTGTACTTCAGGACAGATCTTGAAACATTCTTTGTGACAATGAATGTCACAGTATTTCTCTTCAATTTGTCATTCCCAGCATAGTAGATCGTATGGTTATCTGATTCAAAACCAGTCCATTTTAGCTCACTAATACCTATGATTGGAGCTCTGGTAGCACAGTGCCTAAGGCATTTGACTGCTAACCAGAAAGCTGGAGGTACAAACCCACCAGCCACTCCTCGGAAGGAAGATGGGGCAATCTATGTCCGTAGTGATACTGTCTTGCAAACCCAAGGAGGGGTCACTATGAGTCAGGTCCAACTCAATGGCACATAACAACAACAACAACAATACCTATGATAGGAGCTCTGATAGCATAGTGCAAGCACTTGACTGCTAACCAGAAAGCTGGTGGTTCAAACCCACCAGCCAATCCTTGGAAGGAAGGTTGGGCACTCTACTTCCATAGTGATACTGCCTCGGAAACCCAAGGAGGGGTCGCTGTGAGTCTGGTCCAACTCAGTGGCACATAACAACAACAATGCCTATGATATAGATCTTTGTGTGTTCCATTTCACTTTTGACAAGTTCCACTTTTCCTAGATTCATACTTTGTATGTTCCATGTTCCAATTATTAATGGATGTTTGCAGCTGTTTCTTCCCATTTTGAGTCATGCCACATCAGCAAATGGAGGTCCCAAAACTTTCCTCTATCCACATCATTAAGGTCAACTCTACTCTGAGGAGGCAGTTCTTCCCCAGTCATATTTTGACCGCCTTCCAACCTAAGGGGCTTGTCTTCTGGCACTATATCAATGTTTCAGGGCTATTCATAAAATTTTCTGGTAATATATCAGACACTGTTTCACTGGTATTCATAAGGTTTTCAATAGCCAATTCTTTGAGAAGTGGATGTCCCCTTCCTTCTTCCAAATCTTAGCCATAACCTTGGTAGAATGAGTTGCTGGGCCTGGGGGCTCAGAACCATAGTCTTAGGAGACACTAAAGTCAGTTGGCATAACATAGTCATAAAGATAGTGTTCTACATCCTACTTTGCTGAGTAGTGACTAGGGTCTTAAAAGCTTGTGACTGGCCATCTAATGCACAACTATTCATCTCTCCCTGTCCAGAGCAAAGAAGAGTAAAGAAAATTAAAGTTGCATGGAAAGAATCAGTCCAAAGGACTAAGGGACCATATAATGAATTGAATCCACTTCATTTTGCCTTTCCATTCCTTCAGTGATGGGTAACTTCCAACGACTACATAAAATATTGTGATGAATTTCCTCATTCATATCCACTTGATGAAAAATTCATGGTGGTCTGTTTTACTTATCAGAATCTCTTCTATCCATGATCCGGAGACAAGAAGAACTGGACAGTGCCCAGCTACTACTTCTGACTACTCTGAAAGGGATCACAATAGAAAGGAGAAAAATGTGGAATAAATCTGAAAATCATAAAAAGACCAAGCTTTTTGGTCTGATAGGAACTGGTGGAAACCCCAAATCTATGGCCCTTAGTCACCCCTCAGGCCTAGAACTGAACCACCCCCATGACTCAACTTTCAGCCAACCAAAAGACAGGCCTATAAGGTGAAAAATAGCACCAGGGAGGTATGCACTCCTTAGAACAATCAATCATACAAGATAGAAAAGGCAGCCATTTGCTTAGGGATAAAACTTAGAAGATAGGAAAGAAGGATGAATGGAAATGGTAAACACAGGGAGAAAGTGAGAAGAGTGCTGTAACATTGTGGGGATTGTAATCAGTATCTCAAAACAAAATACATATGAACTACTGCATAGAAAACCAATTTTTGCTCTGTAAGCTTTCATACAAATCACAATAAAAAGTTTAGAAAAAAATGTTATTAGTAAGATGTGTCCATGTCACCATGTGGACATATAGTTCCTTACTTCTAATTGCTGCATAGTATTCTTGAGTGTGAATCCACTTCATTTTGCCTTTCCATCAGTGATGGGTAACTTCCAACTGTTACCTAAAATATTGTGATGAACATCCTCATTCACATCCCCTTGATGAAAAGTTCATGGGGGTCTGTTTTAGTTATCAGAATCCCTTCTATCTAATTTAATCAAAAAGAGATCTAATGGAGGGAATTCCATATTTTAAAATGATTAGATAGAAGCAGGTTCTAGGCTGAGCTTCCAAGTCTGACTCCCAGGACTACACAACAGAATTAGTCCAACAGGGAGCAGTGGCCTCTACCACCATCAGCAGACTAGGGGATCTAGATGCCAACATTGCCTCTACTGCAACTGCAGCCAGTAATGTGGATTTCTAGTGCCCAACTCCTCAACACTCACCATGTCAGGACCAGACATTAGGACATAAGCTACAAATTTCTGAAAAAAATAATTTACAGTAATTTAAAAGTCCTGTGACAATGCATTCCAGCAGCAGAAACTGAAACAAGAACTTAGCCTCACAATAATCACTTCCATCTTCTAAATATCATGCATATGTTTGCTTGGAGGAAGCAAGATCATTAATAGAATCTGAGCAATAGGATATTTTTCTCTTTTGTGTGTGTGTGTGTGTGTGTGCTTCCCTCACTTTTTCACCTGCTATTCAGTGGAAATCTCTTTTCTTAATCAGGACAACCTTTGTTCCTCCTTCAACACTTCACGCAGCATAATCTTCTCTATATGGTCTGCCCTGACCCTCCAGAGAGAAATTCAAAATTAGGCACTCTGATTCCAGAACCCATCCTCCTGACCACTGCACACATAGACTAGAGTAGGAAGAAACATTTAAAAAAAAAAAAAAAAAAAACTCATACTATATGGCTCACCTTAAAATAAACATATCACAGAGACACAAAGGGAACATAGAAAGAAGCACATGAGTCAGCTAGAAGAGTCAGAGAAGCTTTTCAAAGGATATGACCTGACTCCTGGGGGTTGCCAGATAGACAGCTCTCAGAGAGGGTGGAAAAGAGAATTTTGAGCTCAAAGAATAGCAATAGCAAAGGGAGAGAAGAGTGAAAAAAACATTTTCCTCCTAAAAGCATAATGGTAAATCTTAGCCCAAATATCAGTAAACTAAAGGTTTTTTTTTTTTTTTCTTTAATAAACCCAGGTCTTAGAGATCACCTTTAGAGTAAACTTTATTTTACCCTTATGGAGATAAAAAGTTAGTGATTGTTTATCACTAATCATTCAGTGCTACAGCTAGGTCTGATAATGTTTCCCACAATTCCCTGATGTTAAGAATTCTCTGAGGCCTTTGTTTAAAACAAAGGTTCCTGGGTTAGTTGGAGCTTCTTACTCAGTGGATCTGAGATGAAGGCTAGCAATTTATAATAGTTAACAAGTACCCCCAGAGGATTCTCAGCATCAGAGAAGTTTGGCAAACACTGGGCTAGTTTGGGGTCTGAAACTCAGTGCTCCTCCCACCATCCTTTGCAAAGGAGGCAGGCTTCCAGCACAGTGATCAGCCTACCAACCAGTTAACAATTAACCTGTAAATCACTGTCTTGGATTACATACAAGATATTTCATTAAAGAATGTGACTTGGGATATTTCATTAAAGAATGTGACTTGGTCTGTCAGCGACCTTGTACTACGTTCCTCTTTATAAACCCAATACCTGAAACTTTCCCTACTTCATCTCAACAATCCTGCAAGGTAGATATTTTCTACATTGTATATATTTGGAAGTTCAATTGTGAGAAGTTTGGAGAATGTGTAGAAGATCACAAAACTTAGAGTAACTAGCCAAGTTGGAATTTGAAACCAAATCCATCTGAATCCAGAGCCCATGCTCTTCCATTATCCTGCCTTCTGTAAGGGTTTAGGGTAGATTCAGTCCTCCAGAGTCAGTCTTTATGAATGGCTAGCTATAATTGAAGCTGCAAGTCCCGACTCAGGATCTTTTCATTTTAGCCTGACCTTTCACTGACCTCTACTTCCTCTCACCCACCTGCTTCACCCCAAGAAGCCATCCTGTTTGCATCTTGCCACTCTGCTGCAATTTTCCACCCAGATTATTTGTGGCTATAACAAGCAAGGCCACGCCAATGTCTGGCATTGAAAGAAGCATGAGCCTTCATTCCTGAGGTAATGAGATGTTTTTTTCAAGTTCCTTCCTCCAAAGTTCATGAACTTAATAAAAAATAAAATAAGACTGGCTCTATTACAGCCAAGACCTTTGCTGCAGGAAGCCAGGGCTGATCGGGTATAAGCAGTGCCTGGATGAAAAGGAAAATGTACCCATAGACCAGATCTGTTTTTACCTTCCATGGAATCCATAGAAAGCCACAATGAGGTTGCATGTGAGCTTTCTGGCTGCACATGCAGGTGACACTAATGTCACAAGGACAAAGTAGACCTTGATTAGAGATGCTTACAACATTTTCTGCCACTTGGATGGAGAGCTTTATTAGAGAAACCTAACACTTGGTTCTCCAAAGTGATTAGAGATTTATGTTCTTGTGTCCACAATGTCCAGAACAGTACAAAATATCTAGGAGATGAGTGGAAGGAGACACCCAAAGGCTCTGATCTCTCTGCTCTCTTACTCCTTAATGCTCCTTAATGCTGCCTATATACTTCTGCAGCTGCCCAGTATATGGCCCCAAAAGGACTTGCTATCATTCCAATGTCTCCACCTCTGAGACGCTTAAACTACACTATAAGGAGCTCTGGTGGCATAGTGACTAAGGCATCTGACTGTTAACCAGAAGGTTGGTGGTTCAAACCCACCAGTCACTCCATGGAAGGAAGATGGGGCAATATATTTCTGTAAAGATTTACTACCTTCAAAACCCAACTGGGGTCACTATGAGACAGAATCGACTCAATGGCAGTGGGTTTGGGTTTTTTGGGATATCTCACTCTAGGATCCCAACTCTTAGCACCTCACTTGCACAATTACTGCTTTTAGACCTCATTGGCTTCTCCAGGAGCTTGAATGCCCTGCCAATCAATATCCTGATGGCATGCATGTTTCTATTCAGAAGACAATGTTCTGAGTGCCAGCCATGCTCCAGGCATGAGAGATCACTCTGAATGAAAAATCCTCACAGATTGTCCTCACTCTTCCCAGCTCAACTTAGATCATCCTTTTCCCAGTCTATAGATCCTTTATCTACACCATTCAATCACTCATCTTTTCTTCTTTGGCTGCCAAACTGCTGGAGAAATTTGCCTAACTATGCTGAATTGAAGGAAAAAATGAGCAAACTGCCTTAGCTTCAGTTTCCATATCACAAGGTTTCACTGAAAAATATTTGAGAAAAGTAATCTAAAACCCCTAATACACTCTGTAATATAACTTCTTGTTGCTATTAGCTGCTGTCAAGTCTGTTGCAACTCATGGTGACCCTATGTACAAGGGAGCAAAACGCTGCCCAGTCCTGAACCATCCTCATCATTGTTTACAAATCAGATGATTATGATGCAGAGGGTTTTCATTGGCTGATTTTTGGAAGTAGATTGCCAGGTATTTCTTCCAAGTCTGTCTGAATCCAGCAGCTTTGCTGAAACTGTTCAGTATCATAGCAACCTGCAAGCCTTCACTGACAGATGAGTAGTGGCTGCATATAAGGTACATTGGCCAGGAATGCGACTCAGGTCTCCTACATGGAAGGCAAGGAGAATCCTACCTTTAAAACAACACTGTAACACAACTCGGTGTTCAATAAGAACCATCCCTACCCCCTCCATGTTTGAAGTCACTCAGGCCTATTTTTGAACCCCAGAACTTTGATTGAACATCTGTGTCCTGAACCACAGCTCCCTCATCTGTAAAAACAAAGATCCCTTCAAGTTAACCCAGACTCATGGTGACCCCACGTTTGTGAGAGTAGAACTTTACTTCATAGAGTTTTCAAAGGCTGATTTTTCAGGAGACAACCAGGCCTTTCTTCCAGGGTGTGTCTGGGTAAACACAAACTTCCAACCTTTCAATTAGTAGAGAGTGTTAACTGTTTGTACCACCCAGGGACTCCATCTGTAAATAGAGGTAGCAAAATAGCAAATCTCATAAAATTGTGAGGAGGATTTAGAAAACAAACATGTCAACAACCCATTAGTTCCATTTTTGCCTTCCCTAAATGAAAGTGGTAAGCCTGGACTTCATATTCAACTGCTATTGCCTAAGCTCCAGTTGGTTTTGTGACCAGAAGCTTCACCCTGTTGGATCAGAGGAGCCCCACTGCTGACAGGTTTAAGACCTGCTAGGCCCCTAGAACCCAATGCAATTGCCTCCTAATTCTCTGTTAAGTACATTGAAGAGATTATAGAGAGATGAAGAAAACAACAATCAGGAGCCCCCGAAACCCGGGAGATTTTGTGCAAGGATTTAACATTGTGTGAATTTGTGTAGCAATGTATAATACATCAGAGTCTGGAGCTCAGTGCTCCCAGACCCTCAGACCCCTATCCCAGATGTGGTGGGCTGCAATGATGAGGAGTGTGCTGCATTTCCTATGAATTAAGCCATCGGGCTGAGAGAACAATGTCGTCATTGATGAGGAAAGGTCGCTGAAATTCCAAGGACACTTGAGGCCTTTCACTGGCCTGAGACAGAGATGCCTAATATTAATCCTACGTAATATGAGTTTCTGACAACCCCCTTTCTAATGGGCCTGCTGGCAGCTCAATTGGTCATTCACTCTGATTCAGTGCATCCTCAAGGAAGTGGTTTTGAGGGGAGAAAATTCTCATTTTTTATCTATGTTCCCAAGCTCCCCAAAATATATTAGCATGGACCATCTGATTCTTGAGGGAAATGGTGTTTACTCCATTGGTGTCTGGGTAAGATTGATGAGTACAGGGGAAGGGCCCCTACCCAATCATGTGGCTGACTTAATTTGGGGAACTCTAACCCCTAAGCAAGGAGCTCTGGTGACACAATGCTTAAGCACTCGGCTCTAACCAAAAGGTCAGCAACTCAAACCCATCAGCAAGTCCATGGGAGAAAAGACCTAGATCTGCTCTTATAAAAATTATAGCCAAGAAAACCCTATGGGGCAGTCCTACTTTGTCACATAGTACAAATTGCTATGAGTCAAAATTGACTCAATGGCACAAAATAACAAAAACAACCTCCAAATGCTCGATGCTCTTTCATTTATTAAACACATACTTATGTGGCACAGAATGTAACAAATGCACAGGCTATTGCTGCCATCCTACTGATGTTGGTTTCTGCCCCATTACCTTACCATCTTTTTGCACATTTTCTCTTTACTTGTGCTTTAGAATTCATTCATTTCTTCCACAAATATTTAATGAGAACTTTCCCTATCCCAGGCTCCATTGTTGTTATTAGTTGCCATCAAGTCATCCTGAGTCATGACGACCCCTGCACAACAGAATAAAACACTTGTCATTAGGGATAAAACAGCAAACTAGACAAAGCCAGGCTCTCCTCTTACACAGCTTATAACCTAACACCAAAAAGGAGCTCTGGTGGCACAGCGGTTAAAGCATTTGGCTGCTAACCAAAAGGTCAGTGTTTTGAACCCATCAGCTTCTCCACGGAAAAAGATGTATGCTTCTGTAAAAATTCACAGCCTTGGAAACCCTACAGGGCAGTTCTATCTTGTCCGGCAGGGTTACTTTGAGTAGAAATAGACTCAAATGCAGTGGATTTGGTTTTGGGGTTTTGGTAATAAGGCCAAAACCAAACCAGTTGCCACTGAGTTGATTCTGACTCATTGCAACCCCATGTGTTAAAAAGTGGAATTGTGCTCCATAGGTTTCTCAAGGCTGTGAATTTCAGAAGCAGATTGGGGCCTTTCATCTGATACCCCTGTGAGTGGATTCAACCTGCCAATCTTTCAGTTACTAGTCAAGGAATTAATCATTTACATAATCCAGAGACTCCAAGCCTAACTAATTGTTGTTGGTGGTGGTGGTGGTGTTAGGTGCTGTTGAGTTGGTTCTGATCCCTAGTGACCCTATGTACAACAAAACAAAACTGCCTAGTACTGTGCCATCCTCACAATCATTGCTATATTTGGGCCTAGCCATAGGCATTCCAGTGGTATGGTGTCTAAGACATTTGACTGCTAACCATAAGGGTGGAGGTTCAAACCCACCAGCCACTCCTCAGAAGGAAGTCTGGGCAATCTACTTCAGTAGAAATACCACCTTGGAAACACAAGGAGGGGTCAGAATTGACTCGACAGCAGTGAGTTTGGTATGTTTGGGGATTGCAACCATTGGATCAATTCATCTCACTGGAGTCTTCCTCTTTTTCATTGATTCTTGACTTTACTGAGCATGATGTCTTTCTCCAGGGAATGGTCCCTCCTGATAACATGTCCAAAGTACATGAACAAACTATCACCATGCTTGCTTATAAGGAGGCTATTCTGGCTATACTTCTTTCAAGTTAAATTTGTTCGTTCTTCTGGCATTCCATGGTATATTCAATATTCTTTGCCAACACCATAACTCAAATGCATCAATTCTTCTTTGGTCTTCCTTATTCATTATCAGGCTTTTGCATGCATATGAGATGATTGAAAATATCATGGCTTGGTTCTGGTGCACCTTAGTCCTCAAAACGACATCATTGCTTTTTAACACTTGACAGAGATCTTTTGCAGAAGATTTGTCCTATGCAATATATGGGTTGATTTCTTGATGGCTCTTTCCATGAATGTTGATTGTGGATCTAAGTAAAATGAAATCCTGATAATGTCAGTATTCTGTCCATTTATCATGATATTGCTTCCAGTTGTGAGGATTTTTGTTTTCTTTATATTATGGTGTAAACCATACTGTAGTCTTTGATCTTCATCAATAAGTGCTTCAAGTCATCTTTACTTTCAGTAAGCAACATTGTGTCATCTGCATATTATAGGTTGTTAATTAGTCTTCCTCTAATCTTGATGCCATATTCTTATTCATATATTCCAGCTTCTCAGATTGTCCATTCAACATACAGATTAAATAAATATGGTGAAAGGATACAACCCAGACACACATTTTCTTCCATTTAAAACACACAGTATCCCTTTGCTCTGATTTGAACAACTGTCCCTTGGTCTATATACAGGTTTCACATAAGCACAATTAAGTATACTTGCATTCCCATTTATCACAATGTTATTCATGATTTGTTATGACCCACACAGTCGAATGCCTTTGCATGGTCAATAAAACACACAGATAATCATTTTTCTGGTAGTCTCTGGCTTTCAGTCAAGACCCATCTGACATCAGCAATAATATCCCTTGTTCCATAACCTCTTCTGAATCCAGCTTGAATTTCTGGCAGTCCTCCATGACATACTGCTACAATCATTTTTTAATTATCTTCAGCAAATCTTTACTTGTGATACTAATGATAATGTTTGATAATTTCTGCATTCTGTTGGGTCACCTTTCTTTAGATTGAGCAGAAATATGAAATTATTCTAGTAGATTTCTTGACATAGACAAGTGATTGCTTCAAGCATTGGATCCCTTTGTTGAAACATCTCAATTGCCATTACATCAATTCCTGGAGCCTTGTTTATCAAGGTATGCCTTCAGTGCAGCTTGGACTTCTTCCTTCAATACCATTGGTTCTTGATCACATACTACTTCCAGAAATGGTTGACAATCTACCAATTCTTCTTGATACAGTGACTGTGCATTCCTTCCAACTTGCTTGGATCCTTCTAGTGCTGTTCAATTTTTTCCCATAGAATCCAATATTGTAACTCAAGGCTTGAATTTTTCTTCAGTTCCTTCAGCTGAAGACAGCAATAGGTCATTAAAAAAAAAAAAAAAAAGACAAGAAAGAAAGAGAAGAACAAAATGATTATCAGAAGAGACTCTAAAACTTGCTCGTGCAAGTAGAGTAGCTAAAGTGAATGGAATAAATGATTAAGTAAAAGAACTGAAAAGATTTCAAAGGGCTGTTTGAGAAAACAAAGTAAAATATTATAATGAAATGTGAAAGATCTGGAGTTAGAAAACCCAAAATGCAACAACACACTCAATGTCCTTGATGTCATGTCTTATCTTTGTTCATTAGAGTTCAGTGCATCATATCTATTCTTGAGATGGGTTTTAAAGTCAGGTAGAATATACTCAAGGTCATGATTTGGCTCTTGTAGGCTTGTTTCAATTTTCTTCAGCTTCATCTTGAACTTACATATGAACAAATGATGGTTTGTTTTGCAGCCAGACCTTGACCTTGTTCTGACTGATGATACTGAGCTTCTCCATCAACTCTTTCCACAGATGTAGTCAATTTGATTCCTGTGTATTCCATCTAGCAAGGTCCACATGTATGGTTGCTGTTTAATTGTTGAAGAGAGGCATTTTCAATAATAGGTCATTGCTCTTAAAAAAAATTCTATCACGCAATCAATCTCCTATGTCATTTCTATCACCATGGCCTTGTTTTCCAAGTCAGCCATGTTCTTTGTTTCTAACTTTTGCATTTCAATCACCAGCAACTATCAATGCATCTCGATTGCATGTTTTATTAATATTAGACTGTAGAAGTTGGTAAAAATCTTCAATATCTTCATCTTTGGCATTAGTAGTCAGTGTATATATTTGAATAATAGTCATAGTAAGTAGCCATTAAAAAAAAAAAAAAAAAAAACCTCACTGCCATCAATTCGATTCCACTCATAGCAACCCCTCCTTGGGTTTCTGAAGCAATATCCCCACAGAAGTAGATCATGTAATCTTCTTTCTGAGGAGTGGCTGGTGGGTTTAAACCACTGGCCTTCTGGTTAGCAGTCACATGCCTTAGGCACTATGTCACCAGAGCTCCCAAGTTAACTATAGCAATACTTTATTAATTATAATTCAGTATAATGGGTATTAAACATTATAACTTGTAAAGGGGATTTGAAGAAGATCTTTGGGGAAATTGAAATTTAAACCAATACTGGAAAAAAGGTTAAGAGTTAACACAGAGAAGGTGGAGCAGAAAACAAGGAATATAAAAAGAGTACATTATAATTGGTATATAGTATAGAGAGGAGAAGAGGAGAAGTCTGTCCTTAGTCTCATTCCAGCTTTTCAGAACTCCTTCAACTCCATGTTCTATATCTACAGGCCTCAGTCTGACCTGAGCCCAACCAAGCTTCCAGAGTCCCTATCTAAACACACCTTCCCTGGGACCACTTATCAAAGAAGAGGATTCAGATTATATCCATTCATGTCTCCATAGTCAGATTATTGTGAATGAAATAATCACTGCCAACTGGGGAGGTGAAGATGCTTTGGGACCAATGGCATAATGTTTAGGAAATGGCGAGGGGTTGCTGAATCACTCCATTCTTTTTTCTCATCATCTTTGACATGGGAAATAACATTCAGGAGATTGGGATGGGGTCGCCATGAGTTAGAATCTACTCACAGGCAACTGTCAACAACAAGCAAACCCTAATTTCCCTCATGTCCTCATCTCCTGGCTTGGATTAAACTCTATCCCAGAAATAATAAATTCTATAGATAAAGTTTAGAAGAAACATGAAGAGCCAGAGCAAAGTTCAGTGATAAGAGTTTGGCTGCCAACATTGTATATGTCTTCAAATATGAGGGAAAGAATTTGCTACTTGTCACTGAGTTAACCTTATGCACAATAGAACAAAGCATCAATTGTCAGCATCTTCAAATCTATCATTGTGGCTATTGTACCAATCCACATCGCTGAGGGTCTCCCATACCCTCACTGGCCCTCTATTTCACAAAACATGATGTCCTCCTATAGGAATTTGTCTCTTCTGATGACACGGCCAAAGCGAGCAAGTGAAACAATGTTCTATTGTAATTCATAAGGTTTTCCTTGTCTGATTTTCAGAAATTAATCATCAGCCCTTTCTTCCTAGACTATGTTAGTCTGGAAGCTCTGCTGAAACCTGTCTACCATGTGTGACCCTGTTGGTATTTGAAATACCAGTGGCATAGCTTATAGCATCAAAGTAACACACAAGCCACCACAGTACACAATAAACTGACAGATGGGTGATGGGAGGAAAAAGTAGACATAGTAAACTTCACTGGTGTTCTTGACAGTGAGTGAGGCCAAGCTACAATATATGTGAGATATCAAAGAGAAGGCCAGAGGATATAAGAAAAGAAAGCCATGCTCCCCAGGACCTGCTATAAATTTACAAACCCATGCCACAGCAAGATCACTCAACTGGTTCCCTTTTTGTGGACAATTAGTAACCTGGTAGATTAGAGGAAGTCATTAGTTTTCAAAAAGCAAAGATGTCAGCTTGAGGACTAAGGTGCACCTGATCCAAACCATGGTATTTCCAATCCCTCATAAGCATGCAAGGAGCCCTGATGACACAGTGGTTAAGTGCTCAGCTGCTAATGGAAAGGTCAGTCATTCAAATTTACTAGCCACTACGTGGGAGAAAGATGTGGCGGTCACTTCCATAAAGATTACAGCCTTTAAAACCCTATGGGGCAGTTCTATTCTGTCATATAAAGGATCACTATGAATTAGTATCAACTCGACAGCAAGGGGTTTGGAATTTCACATGCATATGAAAGCTGGGCAATGAATAAGGAGGACTGAAGAAGAATCGATAACATCCAAACAGTGATGTTGTTGAAGAGTATTGAATGTACCATGGACTACCAGAAGCATGAACTAATTTGTCTTGGAGGAAGTACAGCCTGAATGCTCCTTAGAAGCAAGGATGGTGAGACTTCATCTTCCTTCTTTTGGCCATATCATCAAGAGGAACCAAGCACTGGAGAAAGACATATTTGGAAAGTAAGGGGTCAGTGGAAAAGAGGAAGACCCTCAATGAGATGGACTGACACAATGGCTGCAACAGTGAACTAAAACATAACAATTGCTGGTACATTCTAACTGTCAATCTTTTGTTTAGCAGCCAAGCTGCTTTAACCACTGCACTACCAGGGCTCCTTATTTTATACCAACATATATTTACTGATACAAGAAAACAAGAACACAAAGAATATATATGTTGGTATTAAGAGATATAAGGAGCTCTGGTGGCATAGTGCCTAAAGCATTTGACTGCTAACCTGAAGTTTGTCAGTTCAAACCCACCAGACACTCCAGAAACTCAAAAGGGGTTGCTATGAGTTGACCAGAAGGCTGTCGTTCTAACGGAACAAGGGGACACTGTATGGTTTAAAATGAGATAGAGAGTGCATCAGGGTTGTATCCTTTCCCCATATTTATTCAATCTATATGCTGAGCAAATAATCCGAGAAGCTGGACTATACGAAGAAAAACGTGGCATCAGGATTGAAGAAAGAATCATTAACAATCTGAGATACGCTAATGATACAACTTTGCTTGCTGAAAATGAGGATGACGTGCGGCACTTACTGAAGAAGATTGAGGAACACAGTCTGCATTATGAACTACATCTCAATATAAAGAAGACAAAAATCCTCACAACTGGACCAATAAGCAGCATCATGATAAATGGAGAAAAGACTGAGGTTGTCAAAGAATTCACCTTGCTTGGTTCTACATTCGAGGCCAATGGAAGCAGCAGTCAGGACATTAGATATGTAGCACTGGGTAGGTCAGCTGTGAAGGAACTCTTTCAAGTGCTGAGGAGCAAGGATGTCTCCTTGAGAACTAAGGTGCGCCTGACACAGGCAATGATATTTCCAATCTCCTCGTGTGCATGTGAGAGCTGGACAATGAATAAGGAAGACCGAGGAAGACCTGATGCTTTTGAGTTGTGGTGCTGGCGAAGAATGCTGAAGGTACCATGGACTGCCAAAAAAACTAACAGATCTGTCCTGGAGGAAGTGCAGCTGAGATGCTCCTTGGAAGCGAGGATGGCCAGACTTCATCTCACCTAGTTTGGTCATGTTGTCAGAAGGGACCATTCTCTGGAGAAGGATGTCATGATTGGTAAGGTGAAGGGTCGATGAAAGAGGAGAAGGCCTTCGACGAGATGGGTTGACACGGTGGCTGCAACAATGGGCTCAAGTATAGCAAGGATAATGGAGCTGGAGAGGGATCGGGTGGTGTTTCATTTTGCTGTGCATGGAGTTGCTATGAGTCAGAAGTGACTCGACGGCATCTAACAACAACAACGAGTCGGAACTGACTCCATGGCAGTGAGCTTGAGCTATTGAGTTACAAGTAAAAATAATATAAGTCTGGCAGAAAATAGGCATAAGTAACTGCCTGGGGCAATCAAAGAAGGCTTCTTGAAAGAGGCAGCATTTGATCAGGCCTTTGAAGGATAAGCAGATATAGGAGGGAAAGGAAGGACGACGTAGAGAAGCTGGAATGGTGAAAGAGTATGACATCTATTCTGTGAATGGTAGGCAGTGCTACATGGCTGAGAAGAGGGCTCAGTGAGGCTGTAGCACAAGTAAGGCTGCAGAATCCCAATTATTAGTCTGTCAGCGTGGCCACAGGCTACTCAAAAACTGGGCTGGCTGGCTGCCCTATTTCACCATTGTTCCCAGGGCCCAGGCTGCCCAGCCCTGAGTTCTTCCAGGAGGAACATTTGCCAAAAGGCTGTCTGCAGCAGATTCTTAGAGAACTCAAGGACTCCCTGCTTCCTCCCTGAGTCCTTGACTTCCTTTCATTTCTGAAAGGCAGACAATAGAATTCTTCTGAGAGGGCCTTCTCCGGAATGAGAAGTTCTGAGGCAGCCTGAATTCCATTGGGGTGGTGGAAGATGGACTTTCCTTCCTGGAAATCCAGTTTGCTACCAAATGGCCTCCCCACCCTCATTCACCCCTGCTGACTGCCCTGCTTTTCCAGCACCCACTCCTCTCCTAATGCATCAGCCTTCCATCAAGCCCTCAAAGTCAAGATGGGTCTGAAATGAATTTTTAAATTAAATTCCAGACTCTCAGGTGACCCAGGCCTTGCCAGCAAGACTCTCCAAGCTTGTCAGAGTAAGGAAGGCTATGCATCTGCAGGCCACCCCGTTCAAATAAACATCCAATCAACAAGTAAGCACCATGTCAAAAAAGAGTCAGGAATGGGGTTGACAAGGAGGAGGTCTTGGGAAAGCAAGGCTGCTCTGATTGATCTTTTACCAGCCCTGTCGACACTTATCTCCCTCCTGGCTATGCCTCCTCATTGTTGTGGAGGAGCAAACACACACACACACACACAAAAAAAAAACACAATACACCTGATCTTCTTGTCCCATGTGTGTACACCATTACCTCCCCACTGCCAACCTCCTTTGACCCACCATGTCCTCATGAATTCTCACACTATCATGTATCACAATAAAACACTGAACTGGTGAGATGGAGTACAAAGAACAAAGCTTTAAAATTGTTGTTGTTGTTATTTTTATGTGCCATCGAGTTGGCTCTGACTCATAGTGACCCTATGTACAACTGAACAAAACACTGCCCAGTCCTATGCCAGCCTCACAATCCTTGCTATACCTGACCCCACCATTGCAGCCACTGTGTCAATCCATTTAGTTGAGGGCCTTCACCTTCTTTGTTGACCCTCCACTTTACCAAGCATGATATCCTTCTCCAGGGAATGATCCTTCTGACAACATGACCAAAGTAGGTGAGATGAACTCTGGCCATTCTCGCTTCTAAGGAGCATTCTGACTGCACCTCTTCCAGGACAGATCCATTAATTCTTTTGGCAGCCCATGGTACTCTCAGTATTCTTCACCAACACCACAACTCAATAGCATCAACCCTTCTTTAATCTTCCTTATTCGTTGTCCAGCTCTAACACTCATTTGAGATGATTGAAAATACCATGGCTTGGGTTTGGCAAACATAACCCAACAAGGAGATGTTTTTGTTCTTCAACACTTTAAAGAGGTCTTTTGCAGATTTGTCCAGTGCAATGTCATCTGATGTCTTGACTGCAGCTTCCATTAGTGTTGATTGTGGAACCATGTAATATGAAATCTTTAACAATTTCAATCTTTTCTCCATTTATTATTATGCTCCTTATTGGTCCAATTGTGAGGATTTTCATTTTCTTTATGTTGAGGTGCAATCCATACTGCAGACTGAAGTCTTTAATCTTCATCAGTAAGTGCTTCAAATCATCCTCAATTTCAGCAAGCAAAGTTGTGCTGTCTCCATATCACAGGTTATTAATGAGTCTTCCTCCAATCCTGATGCCACATTCTTCTTCATATAGTCCAGCTTCTCAGATTATTTGCTCAGCATACAGATTGAATAAGGATGGTGAAAGGATATGACCCTGACACACTTCCTTCCTGATTTTACACCATACAGGATCCCCTTCTTCTATTCCAATGACAGCCTCCTGATCTATGTACAGGTTCCTCATGAGCACAATCAAGTTTGTGGAATTACCATTCTTCTCAATGTTATCCACAATTTGTTATGATCCACACAATTGAATGCTTTTGTATAGTCAATAAAACACAAGTAAACATCTTCCTGGTATTCTTTACTTTCACCCAAGGTCCATCTGACACCAGCAATGATACCCGTTGTTCTACATCCTCTTCTGAATCCAGCTTGCATTTCGGGGAGCTCTCTGTCAATATACTGCAGCAACCATTTTTGAATTATCTTCAGCAAGATTTTATTTGCATGTGATATTAATGATATTGTTTGATAATTTCCACGTTCTGTGGGATCACCTTTCTTTGGAATGGGTGCAAATATGGATGTTTTCCACTCAGCTGACCAGGTAGCTCTCTTCCAAATATTTTGGCATAGACAAGTGTGTGCCTCCAGCATGGCATCCATTTGTTGAAACATCTCAATGGGTATTCCATCAATTTAAAATTAGGCAGACAATTTAAAATTAGACAGACAGAAGTTGAATCCCACCTCTAATATGTACATTCTGTATCACCATGGGTAAACCTCTCCAACCTCATTTCCTTCATACCAGGGAGCTCTGGTAGCATAGTGCCTAAGACACTTGACTGCAGTGAGTTTGATTTTTGGTCTTGATTCCCTTTAGTAATAGGACTTCCTTCTCAAAGTGACTCACCCTCCCATACACACTCTAGAGATTACATCCCCCACCCTCCTTTGCATCTGAGTATGGCCATGCAGTGGCATGTAAATGGAGGCAATGAGGACAACTCTTGGGTCATTTTCTTTAAAAAAGAAGCTGCTTACTGTCCATATCTTCCTCTGCACTTCCCACTTGCTGGGAAATGGGTCAAATGGAGCAATCACCTTGGACCTAGAGATGGAAACCATATGTTGAGAATAGCAGAGCTATCCTACCACTTATCTCTGGACCATGATGTGAGAGATAAATAAACTTCTATTTAAGGCTCTTTATTGAGGAGTCTTTGTTATAGCAGTATACTCTCTAACTTTCTAACTAACTAACACAATTTATTTCAAGTGAGATTTGATCCAGCAATTTCCAACACTGTCATCAAGGACCCAATTTCTTTCACCATCTCTGTTTTCCCTCTGTTGGTATCTGCCTTATTCTTTTTCTTAGACTCAGTATGACCTCTCCACTCTAACCCTCAGTCTAACTCCTATACCAGCTCTAAAACATTTGCAAGTGCTCCCTATTGGTAGCAAAAATAGCCGCCGCAAGTTCAGACTTCAAATCTTCACATGACACATCTAGGGAAATGTATTTTTTTGTTGTTGTTTTTTCTATTAACATTGAAAAATGGCAATAGGAAGGTCAAAGACCAAGAGATGAGCTAGCAAACTTAAATGGGCTTAAGTTATTCATTTTCTTCTCTGAACATCTTCCTTAATTGTTTACCTAGAATTACTAGATCAGGATTTACACTGAGTAAGGCAATTTTTTATGGACTTTGGATATAAGTTCTAATATTCAGAGTGTGTTCCTTCAGGGCCAGCTTGGGTTTCTATTGTGAGGGGTCAGGTATCTATTTCCTACAATGCCCCAACAAGACACACAATGGAGGAAATTAACTCTCAAAAATGAAATTGAATGCAGATTGTTGCTGACGCTGTTGTGAGCTGCCTTTGAGTCAATTCCAACTCATAGCAACCCTATGTATGACAGAATGAAACACTGTCCTGTCCTGCTCCATACTCACAATCCTTACTATGCTTGAGCCCATCACTGCAGCCAATTCATCTCAAAAAGTTATTCTCCTTTTTCTCTGACCCTTTACTTTATCAAGCATGATGTCCTGCTCCAGGGAATGGTTCCTGCTGACAACATGACCAAAGTAGGTGAGAAGTCTGGCCATTCTCGATTCTAAAGAGCATTCAGGCTGCACTTCTTCCAGGACAGATTTGTTAGTTCTTCTGGCAGTCCATAGTACTTTCAGTATTCCTTGCCAAAACCACAACTTAAAAACATCAACTCTTCTTCAGTCCTTCTTATTCATTGTCCAGCTTTCACATGCATATGAGGCAATTAAAAATGCCATGGCTTGGATTAGGCACACCTGAGTCTTCAAAGTGACATCTTTGCTCTCCAATACTTTAAAGAGACTTTTTTTTTTTTTCCCAGCATATTTGCTCAGTACAATACAATATCTGTTTCTTGACTGCTGCTTCCATGAGAGTTGATTGTGAATCCAAGTAAAATGAAATCTTTGACAACTTCAATCTTTTTTCCATTTATCATGATGTTGCTTTCTGGTCCAGTTGTAAGAATTTTAATTTTCTTTAGGTTGAGGTGTAACCCATACTAAAAACTGTAGTCATTGATTTTGATTAGTAAGTGCTTCAAGTCCTCTTCACTTTTAGTTAGCAAGATTATGTCATCTGGACACTACAGGTTGTTAATGAGTCATCCTCCAATCCTGATGTCACATTCCTCTACATATAATCCAGTTTCTTGGATTATTTGCTTAGCATACAGGTTGAATAATTATGGTGAAATGAAACAACCCTGATGCACACCCTTCCTGGTTTTAAACCATGCTGTATCCCCTTGGTCTGTTCAAAGGACAGCCTCTTAGCCTATGAAAAGCTTCCTCATGAACACAATTAAGTGTTCTGGAATTCCCATTCTTATCATTGTTATCCATAATTTGTTATGATCCAAACAGTCAAATGTCTCTGCATAGTCACTAAAACACTGGTAAACATCCTTCTGGTATTCTTTGCTTTCAGTTAGGATCCATCTGATAACAGCAATGATATCCCTCATTCCACATCCTCTTCTGAATCCAGCTTGCATTTCTGGAACTTCCCTGTCAACATACTGCTGCAAATATTTTTGAATTATCTTCAGTAAAATTATACTTTTATACGTGTAATATTAATGATGTTGCTTAATAATTAGTGTTCTGTTAGGTCACCTTTCTTTGGAATGGGCACAAATATGGATCTCTTCCAGTCAGTTGGCCAGGTAGCTGCTTTCCAAATTTCCAGGCATAGATGAGTAAGTGCCTCCAGCACCGCAACTGTTGTTTGAAATATCTCAATGGGTATTCCTTCAATTCCTGGAGACTTGTTTTTCACCAATTCAGTGAGTGTAGCTTGGACTACTTCTTCAATACCATTGGTTTTTGATCATATGCTACCTCCTGAAATGATTAAATGTCAACCAGTTCTTTTTGGTGCAGTGGGTCTGTGTATTCCTTCCATTTTCTTTTAATGCTTCTGCATATTTTACCCATAGAATCCTTCAATATTGAAATTCAAGGCTTGAATTTTTCTTCAGTTTTTTTATCTTGAGAAATGTTGAATGCATTCTTCCTTTTTGGTTTTCTCACTCCTGGTCTTTGCACATTTCATTAAAATACTTCATTTTATCTTCTCTGGCCACCCTTTGAAATCTTCTGTTCAAGAGAAAATTTCAGAGTCTCTTCTGACATCTGTTTTTGTCTTTTCTTCCTTTATCATTTTAATGACTTTTTACTTTCTTCATGTATGATGCTTTTGATGTCATTTCACAACTCATCTGGTCTTCAATCACTGGTGTTTAATGCTTCAATTCTACTCTTCAGATGGTCTCTACATTCACATAGAATATACTCAAGGTAATATTTTGGCTCTTATGGACTTACTTAAATTTTCTTCAGCTTCAACTTGAACTTGCATATGAGCAATTGATAGTCTGTTCCACAGTCATCTCCTGGCCTTATTTTGACTGATGATATTGAGTTTCTCCATTGCCTCTTTTCACAGATGTAGTCGTTCTAATTTCTGTGTATTCTGTCTGGCAAGTTATTGTTTATGTTGTTGAAAAGGTACTTGCAATGAATAAGTCATTGATCTTGCAAAATTCTATCATGGAATCTCCAGCATCACTTCTATCACCAAGGCCATATTTTCTATCTACCAATGCTGTTTCTTTGTCTCCAAATTTCACATTCCAATCACCAGTAATAATCAATATATCTTGATTGCATTTTTGGCCAATTTCAGACTTCACAAGTTGGTAAAAATCTTCACTTTCTTCATCTTTCACTTTGGTGGTTGGTGTGTAAATTTGAATAATAGTTGTATTAAGTGGTCTTCCTTGTAGGAGTATAGATATTATCCTGTCACTCACAGCATTGTACTTCAGGATATCTCTTAAAATGTTCTTTGTAATGATGAATGTGAGACCACTACTCTTCAATTTATCACTCCTGGCATAGTAGACCACATGATTTTCTGATTCAAAATGGCCAGTACCAGTGCATTTCAGCTCACTAATGCCCAGGATATCTATCTTTATGCATTGCACTTCATTTTCAGCAACTTCTAATTTTCCTAGATTCATACTTCATACATTCCATATTCCTATTATTAATGAATGTTTTCAGCTGCTTCTTCCCATTTTGAGTCACACACCCTCAGGAAATGGAGATCACACACACTTTATTCCATCCAATTCATTAAGGGTGGTTCCATTTTGAGGAGGCAGCTCTTCCTCAGTCATTTCTGAGTATCTTCCAACCTGATAGACTCATCTTCTGACACTGTATCTGACAATATTTCAGGGCTCTTCATAATTTTTCCACTAATATATTAGACAGTGTCTCACTACTATTCATAAGGTTTTCAGTGGCCAATTCTTTCAGAAATGGATGACCTCATCCTTCTTCCCAGTCTGTCTTAGTATGGAAGCTCAGCTGAAATCTGTCCACCATGGATGACCCTGCTGGTATTCAAATTATCAGTGGCAGAGCCTCCTGCTTCACAACAACACACAAGCCACCACAGTACAAGAAACTGACAGATAAGTGGTGTTTGAATGCTTATAGAAAGTAGAAATCAATGCTTGGAAACTAAACATTGGCCAATGTCTACTCCATCACTGATATGCAGACAACCTACAAACTTGTAATGCCAGTCCTACCTTCTCTTCTGAATCTCATACAGGGCAAGAGTTAGGATGAGGCAAGCAAGGAATCTAGTGTGAAAAATCTAAGAGACATTTATTCTCAAGTGCCAGCACTGCATTTGCAGAATCCTAAGAGTAAGAGTCTCCTCAAGTGTTGTGCCCTGTGTGCCTCACTTGTCTTACCTTTGTCTTGGCTGTTGACTCTCAAATATATATACTTGGCATTGATTCATCAGGATAGTCCACAATCTCAGTAAAAATTTAAGAAGGATCCCATCACTTTGTGCTCCCCAACCTGTTCTCACAATGCTTCCTATCTCAGGGAATGACAATACCACCTATCCTGGTGGTCAAACTAGAATCCTATGAATCATCTTTAGTATCACCCTCTTCCCCTCCATCCAGATGATCACCAAGATTTATCCACTTACCTTCATACATATTTTTCCAGAACCCATTCTCTTGTCCAATCCCTGCCACCACCTACATGACACTAATCTAAGCTACCATCATCTTTCATCTGGATACCAGCAACAGTCCCTGATTAGTCTTTCCATTTTCAACTTGTTTTTCTCCGATCCTTTTTACTATAGCCAGAATAGTCTTTTGTAACTTGACTTTCAAAGTAGTCTTCCATAATCTAGCCCATTTACTTCTTCAGCCTTGCTTATTACAATCAGCCCCTTCCCACCACACTAGTTATACTGACTTCTAAGATTTTCAACTCCTCTATGCTTCCAGCCATCTCAACATGCTTTTCTAACTGCCACCTCAAATTTATTTATTCTTCAGTATTATCTTAAACATTTTCTCCAAAAGGCCTTCACAAATGATAAAATAGGTGATCTACTCCTTTCTCTGATATCATAATAGATTATATAGATCCACTTTTAAAACACTAATCAGAGGAGACTTCCAGCAAGATGGTGGAATAGGTAGACAAGCTACCCAGACCTTCTAAAACAGAGAAATGAGAAACCAACTGAAACAGATACTGAGGATAATGCTGGAATCCTGAACTTTGAAGGGAAGGATAAAGAACTGGATTAAATACCACTAACAGTTGAATCTACTATCACATGATAGACTTTTGCAAGACCAAGGACATATACATTGCAAATACCATTTTTCAACAACATAAATGATGGCTATCCATATGGATGGGCACTCTGGTGGTGTATTGCCTAAGGCATTTGACTGCTAACCAGAAGGCTAGGGTTTCAAACTCACCAGCCACTCCACTCCTCAGAAGGAAGGTTGGGCAATCTACTTCTGTAGTGATACCACCTTGAAAACCCAAGGAGGGGATGCTATGAGTCAGATCCAACTCAAGGGCAGTGGGTTTGGTTTGGTTTTGGTATACATGTGGACTTCACCAAATGGAATGCACAGGAATCAGATCGCTTACATCTGTGGAAAGGGGTGATGGAGAAGCTCTATATCTTCAGCCAAAACAAGGCCAGGAGCTGAATGTGGAACAGACCATCAACTGCTCATATGCAAGTTCACGTTGAATCTGAAGGCAATTAAGGTAAGTCCATGAGAGCCAAAATATGACCATGATTATATCCTACCTGAATTTAGAGACCAACTAAGGAACTAATTTGATGCATTGAACACTGATAACTGAAAACCACATAAATTGTGGAATGACATCAAGAACATCATACATGAAGAAAGCAAGAGGTCATTAAAAAGACGGAAAAAGAAGAAAAGACCAAAACAGATGTCAGAAGAGATTCTGAAACTTGTTCTTGAACAGAGAGTAGCTAAAGCAAATGAAGAAATGATAAGATAAAAGAGCTAAACAGAAGATTTCAAAGAGCAGCTTGAAAAGACAGTCAATTATTATAATGAAATATGCAAAGATCTGGAGTTAGAAAACCAAAAGGGAAGAACACACTCAGTATTTCCAAGCTGAAAGAACTGAAGAAAAAATTCAAGCCTTGAGTTGCAATATTGAAAGATTCTATGGGCAAAATATTGAGTGATGCAGGAAACATCAAAAGAAGATGGAAGGAATACACAGAGTCACCATACAAAAAAGAATTGGTCAATGTTCATCCATTTCAGGAGGTGGTATATGATCAAGGGCCAAGTCCAAGCTGCACTGAAGGAACTGATGAAAACGAAGGCTCCAGGAAATGACCAAATACCCATTGAGATGTTTCAGCAAAGGGATGCCCAACTGGAGGCACTTACTTGTCTATGCCAAGAATTTTGGAAGACAGTTACCTGGCCATCTGAGTGGAAGAGGTTCATATTTATACTCATTCCAAAGAAAGGTGATCCCACAGAATGTGGAAATTATTGAACAATATTATGAATATCACAAACAAGTAAAATTTTGCTGAAGATAATTCAAAAATAATTGCAGCCATTTATTGACAGGAAACTTCCAGAAGTGCAAACTGGATTCAAAAAAGGACATGGAATGAGGGATATCATTGCTGATGTCATATGGATCTTGGCTGAAAGCAAAGAATATCAGAAAGATGTTTGCTTATGTTGTATTGATTATGTAAAAGCATTCAATTGTGTGGATCATAACACATTATGGATAACATTGCTAAGAATGGGGATTCAGAACACTTAATCATGCTCATGAGGAACCTGTACATAAACCAGGAAGCTGTCATTTGAACAGAATAAGGGGGTACAGCATAGTTTAACATCAGGAAAGGAGTGCATCAGGGTTGTATCCTTTCACCATACTTATCCAATCTATATGCTGAGCAAATAATCTGAGAAGCTGGACTAATATGAAGAATGTGACATCAGGATGGGAGGAAGATGCACTACAACCTGCAATACGCAGATGACAAAACCTTGCTTCAATACAAGAACAACCTGAAAAAATAAATGAAAAATTAGAAACTATACAAAAACTGCAAATAGAAATCCAGAAGATTAATACTAAGATTTCAGAAACAGACAGGACATTGAAAGGAAAAAGGAGTAGAAGTGAATCATTCAGAGACAGAATTAGTGGAACTGAAAACAAATCTCTCAAAGATTACTTTGTTAAGGGAACAATCAGAAAAATTAAAGAAAAGAAAGAAAGCCTAAGATTAATGTGGGACATCATCAAGACATGCAATCACAATTTCAGAACAGGAAGAGATAGATGAAACCACAGAGAAAATCGTTGAAGATATTTTAAAAGAGAACTTCCTTCATGTGATAAAAGATAAGGAGATAGTATTCAAGAAGTTCAATAAACCCCAAACAGGACAGACTCCAAAAGAAAATCACTAAGACATACTATTATCAAACTTTCCACAACCAAAGAGAAAGAAAGAATCCTGTAAACAGCATGGGAAAAATGAAAAATTACCTACAAAGGATGACCAATAAGACTAAGCTTTCATTTCTTAGTAGAAACCAGGCAGGCAAGAAGAGAATGATATGCAACACATAAAATACTGAAAGAAAAAAAAAAAA
>NW_006921770.1:668849-681073 GCF_000298275.1 Orycteropus afer afer
TGGGTTTGAACCGCCAGCCTTCTGGTTAGCAGTCAAGTGCCTTAGCCACTATGCTACCAGAGCTCCCACAGTAATAGTAGAAGACTTTGATATCTCACTGTCAACCAATTTGGCCTTATAGACATATATAGAGCACTTCACTCAACAAAAGCACAATATACATTCTTTTCCAGTATACGTGGAACATTTCTCCAGAACAGATCACATGTTAGACCACAAAGCAAGCCTCAATAAATTTAAAGACATCAAAATACTGCAAACCATCTTCTTAGATCACAAAACTGTAAAATTGAAAATCAACAATAAGAAGATGAAGGAAACAAGAAGTAAAAATGGGGAAACTGAATCATACCCTTCTTAAAACTACTGGTAATAAAAGAAATTTTAAAAATAACTTAAAAAATTCCTTGAGTCAAACAAGAATGAAAACACAACATACCATAATCGTTGGGACACAGAAAAAGCAGAGATCAGAGGGCAATTTATAGCAATAAAGGCACACATCAGAAAAGAAGAAAGAGCCAAAATGAACACCTTAACACATTATCTACAATAATTTGAAAAGAGAAGCAAGGCAGGCAAAAATATGACTACAGTCACCAGAAGAAAAAAATAATAAAGATTTGAGTAGAAATAAATGAAACAGAAAAACAACGGAAAAATCAGTAAGATTAAGAGCTGGTTCCTTGAACAGATTAATAAAATGGAGAAACCACTGCCAAATTAACAATAGGGGAAAAAGAGAAGATGCAAAGAGCATGAATAAGGAATCAAATGAGCAACATCACAAGAGACCCAACCAAAATTAAAAGGATAGTATCAGGATCCTATGAAGAACTGTATGTACTGCAGCAAATTTGAAAACCTAGAAGAAATGAACAGATTTCAAGAAACAAACTGCTTACCTAAACTAACACAGACCGAGGTAGAAAATTCAAGACTCAAAACAAAAGAAGAAATTGAACAGGTCATTAAAAAAGAAAAAAACTTTCAACAAAAAAAAATCCTGCCCTAAGTGGCTTCACTGGAGAATTCTACCAAATATTCAGAGAAGAGCTGACACTAATCCTGTTCAAACTATTCTGGAACATAGAAAAATATGGACTACTCCAGAATTTGTTTTATGAAGTATGGTAATTAAGGTGGTGTGTCAACTTGGCTGGGCCTGGTTTTGAGTGGCTAGGCAGCTAGATGTAGTTAGTTATTCCTCACGGTAAGACTGGTAATCAACTCCATGGTGAAATTTACTGTGAGCAGCTGAGTAGCTGCCTTAGGTATGTATGCTTCTTCTAGTATATGAGAAGGTCTCTAGCTTTTGGCACATCTGGACCCTGAATTAGGCCAAGTCTTCATCTCAATGGCCTGCCATGTTATCTGCTGATCTTGGGACTTAATGGACTTGAATTAGTGGTCTGCCACATTGCTAGATAATTTTGGGACTGTGTCATTTTACTTGTTGACTTTGGGTTTGTCAGCCTCAGCAACCAGTAGCTGTCTGAGTTAAGAGAAGCCTCCAGCTTGAGTGGGCTGGGAGCAAGGAGAGCTGAAGCTGAAGATCAAGGGCTTTCACCCAACCCCTAGAGCTGGCACCTTGTACTCAGACTTATGGCTTCCTAACTGTAAGAGAATAAATCCCTATTTGTTAAAGTCATCTGTGCATGGTATTTCTGTTTTAGCAGCACTCACTCACTGCTGCTGAGTTGAATCTGACTCATAGCCACCCCTCCTTGGGTTTCTGAGGCAGTATGACTACAGAAGTAGATTGCCCAACCTTCCTTCTGATTTAGCAGCACTAGAGAACCAAAATATGAAGCAAGCATAATCCTGATATCAAAACCAGGCAAAGACACCATTAAAAGGAAAATTACAGACTATGCTCGTTACCTAGTGCCACTCTGACAAGACTATACCACAAATAGGATGGCCTTAACAAACAGGAGTTTATTCTCTCACAGTCTGGAGGCTTTAAGTTCCAAGTTCAAAATGCCAGGCTCTAGGGGCTGGGTGAAAGCCCTTCAGCCTTGGGCTTTAGCTCTGCCTCTTGCTCCCAGCACACTGAAGCTAGAGGCATCTCTTCACCCAGGCAGCTCCTGGCTGCTGAGGCTAACAAACCCAAGGTCAACAAATAAAATGGCACAGTCCTGATGTTACCAAGCCACACAGCAAGCCATTAATTCAAGTCCTTTGTAAGTCCCAAGGTTGGCAGAGGATGGCAGGCTGCTGAACAATGATACAGATACATGCAGCATCTACACATGCCATAAGCTAGAGACCATTCCCCAAGGCTTCTGCTTATATACAGGAAGCAGATCACATACCCTAAGGCAGCTACTCAACTGCTCACAGTAGATTCCACCATGAAGTGGATTATCAGTCTCATCATGGGGAATATGACATCCAGCTGCCCAGCCATTCAACCAGGTCCAGCCAAGTTGACACACAAACTGAACTACCACACAGACCAATACCCCTCAAGAATATTGACACAAAAATCCTGAAAAAAAAATCCTAGTCAGTAGATTCCAACAACATATCAAAAAATAATAATACATCATGACCAAATGTGATTCATAAAATGGAAAAAGTATTTGTTAAAATCCAGCACTCATTCCTGATACAAATTCTCAGCAATGGAGATATACAAAGGAAATTCCTCAACATAATAAAAGCGTATACGCAAAACCAACAGCCAACATTATTCTCAATAGATAAGGCAAGAAAGAGAAATAAGAGGCATTCAAATTGGCAAAGAAGAAATGAAACTGTCTCTATTTGCAGATGGCATGGCCCTAGAAATAGAAAAACCAAGTGACTTAGCAAGAAAACTACTGGAACTAATTGGTATATATCCTAAAGCAGTGAGAGCCAGGACACAAATAGGTATATGTATACCCATGTTCATCCCAGCAATATTTACAATAGCAGAGAGATGGAAATAACTGAAGTGTTCATCAGTGGATGAATGGATAACCAAATTATGGTATGTACACACAATGGAATATTATATAACATTACAGAATAATGAAGAATCTGCAGAACACTTCCTAATGTGGATGGACTTGGGGGCATTATGCCGAGTGAAATAAGTCAATCACAGAAGACCAAGTATGAGTTCACTATTATAAAAAGGAAAGGAAAGGTTTATACATGGAAGAAAACTTTCTTTATTGGTTACCTGGAGGCAAGGGGAAGAGAGGGAAAATTGCTAGCTAGGTAAGAGGCACATATTGATTTTGGTGAAGGGAAAGGCAATATATCACAAGTGGGTAATGAGCAAAATTCCGCTAAGGAGAAGGAAGACATGGAGAGGTGTACAAGAGGTACAAACAATAAAGATAAATACTATTATATACACAATACTGCATTATCCATAATAGCAAACATTAAGCTACAGGTGGATACATAAGTAGACTGGCAAAGATGATCAGGTATGAGTAGGTGAATGGGACTATACCCATGACCATATATAGGTTTGGGAGGTGATATTTCTATATACATACTTGTATGTTCTATAAAAATGTCCATATAGAGAGCGAACAGGAGGCAAAGTTATGATAAATTCTTAGCTACAACTAAACACCTTGAAGGAGTGAGTTGCTGGGCTATGGAGTCAGAACTATGGTCACGGAAGATACCAAGTTCAACTGGCATAACATAGTACACAAAAATATTGTTTTACACCTACTTTGGAGAACAGTGACTGGAGTCTTAAAAACTTGTTAGTAGTCATCTAAGATGCTACGATTTGTCTCTCCTTGTCCAAGAAAAAGAAGAGTGAAGAAAACCAAAGATACATAGAAATAATTAGTCCAAAAGATAAATGGACCATGAGAACCTTAGCCTACACGACCCTGAGACCAGAAAAACTAGATAGTATCTGACTACCACTGCCAACCACTCAGAAAGGGATCAGAATTGGAGACCCTGGATAGAGTGGGAGAAAAATGTGGAACAAAACTCAAAATCACAAAAAATACCAGGATTAGTGGTCTGATACAGACTGGTGAAACCCCCAAGACTATGCCCTTGTCACCCTTCAGGTCTGGAATTGAATTCACACCCATGGTTTAATGTTCAGTCAAACAATAGGCCCATGAGGTGAACAATTACACCAGGGAGGTACATTCTTTAGTACAATCCACATGAGAGATCAGAAGGGCAGCATTTGCTCAGGGAGAAAGCACAGAAGGCAGAAATGCATAGGAAAGAAGGACACAGAGAAAAGGTAACCACAGGGAGGAAGTGGGAAGAGAGCTGTTATATTGTTGGGATTGCAATCAATGTCATGAAACAAAATCTGTATGAACTGTTGAATGGAAAATGA
This sequence comes from Orycteropus afer afer, assembly GCF_000298275.1. Lineage (NCBI taxonomy): Eukaryota > Metazoa > Chordata > Mammalia > Tubulidentata > Orycteropodidae > Orycteropus > Orycteropus afer. Next base: position 673,174 of record NW_006921770.1, read on the forward strand.
ATTTGTAAACTTTCACCCAAATCACAATAAAAATTTTTAAAAAGGGTCGGGGGAGGTATTACCTCTGGGAGAAAACAGTACAAAAACACTCATCAGATTTTTAAAAGTTATTTGTTTATTTACTGTTTTCTCTGGTTGCCTACAAGCTGCTTGAGTTTAAAATCATACTATCCTTGTTTACCATATGTCTTAGGTTTGGTTCTCTAGAGATGCTAAAACGGTAAAGCCTATTTATGTATACATAGAGAGATTTGTCTCACAAATAAATGTCTCATGCAGTTCTAAAGACTGGCAAGTCCCAATTCTATGGGTCAGACATAATGCTGGAAGCTTCTCCTGACTCACCTAGCTATAGGAGCTGATAAGCTCAAGATTGGCAAGTCACACATCAAGTGGTTGGCAGGAGAGGCTGATGAATCCAAGATCAGCAGGTAAGATGATGGCAGGCTGCTTACTGCAGAGACTACAAAGATTTACTAATCCCAAAATTAGCAGGCAATATGATAGCCACCGATTCAAATTCAAAGAACCAGAGGTCAAATGATAACAAGCCAGATGCAGGATCCAGACTGAGCAAAAAGCCAGAGAGTTCTTGCCAGAACATCTATATATATTGGATGTAGACCACACCCCAGGGAAACTCCCTTTCAACTCATTGACTGTTCATAGCAGATATCATCTTGGAGGTGATTACATTACATCAGATCTCATCATGGTGGGTTACTACATCATTACATAACTGACAAACTACACCATAACTGACAAACCACTGAGAATTATGGACCAGCCAAGTTGACATATAACCTTAACTATGACTGTCTTTCCCTTGTCAACCTGACACTTGTACACATTTCCTTAAAACATACATAATCTCTAAATAAAGGTAATTGTGAAGTCACACTTGTACTTAACATGATACAACTAACATGCTTCCAACTGAAAACACATTGTCCTCATTTGCATCTTATATTTTATAAATGAAAGAAATAAAAATATTTGATGCACACATTCAAGGAAGAAATGCTCATAACAATTACAGTACCAAATTCTGCAACCAGTCACATGGTCATAGCTGGTATTTAAAACTGCCTTCTTTCACTACCCATTCAATATTTTCTTTGCCCTCAGCAAGCACCTCAGCTGATCATGATTCTTTGCCTGGTGGGATGACCCAAACCTTCATTCTTGAAGGGTTTTGACCATTAGTGGTCATGTCAAAATTAGATTGCTATAATTTTCCATTGCTTTTAACCACCAGACATGATAGTACAAAGAGACATCCTAACACATCTTCTATATTCCAGACATACTCTTCTTTACCTCCATTAGTAATATTAATCCAATTTCCCCTTGGTAATCACACCAGACAATATAGTAACTCCTTTGTTTGTTGATCCATAGCTATGAGGAGCCCAATGTGGCCATGTGGGATTGTTAACTTCCCATTTAATGGAATCTGTGCTATGTCTCCAGGTGGGAATATTCCTCCTTTGAAACTAGACCTCAAGACTCACAGAGTATAGGGTCACAGGGACAGGCAGCAAAATTCCCCTTTCTATTCCTTGGTTCCTGGACTCATGAATCCTACCTATTGGAGAAACAGCACCATATATTAGATGTTGGTTTAGAGCCTTCTGGAAAATACTGTTCCAGCCTTGGAAGGTATGGCCACCTAGCTGGAGCCATAATTGTGTCTTTAGAAGGCCATTCCATCATTCTACCAAGCCAACTGTTTCAGAATGTTGAGGAACATAGTAAGACCAGTAAATTCCATGAGCATAGCTCCATTGATGCACTTCATTTGCTGTGAAGTTAGTCCTTTGATCAGAGGCAATGCTGTATGGGATGCCACAATGGTGGATACGGCATTCTGTAGGCCCACAAATGGTGGTTTTCACAGAATCATTGTATGCAGAGAAGGTAAATCCATATCCAGAGCAATTTTCTTTTGCAGTAAGAACAAGATACTTCCTTCTCCATGATGAAAGTGGTCCAACATATCAACTTGACACCAGGTTGCTGGCTGATTTCCTGTCACGGGTTGAATTGTGTCCCACATAAATATGTGTCAACTTGGCTAGACCATTAATCTCAGTGGTTTGGCAGTTATGTAATGATGTGAGATGGCAGTTATGTAATGATTCCCATGATATGACAAGCCAATCAGTTATAAGAGGATTACAGTGGGAGGCAATATCCTGAATCCCATCAGAGCCCCTGATGCAATGTAAGAGGAGTTTCCCTGGGATATGGCCTGCAACACCTATTTTCTTACAAGAGATAAAAGGATAGAGAAATGAGGAGAGGAGAGAGGGAACCTACTACCACCAAGAAAGAAGAGCCCATATTGGAGTGTGTCTTTTGTACTAGGGTCTCTGAGCTGTGATCTTCCTAGGACCAAGAGACACAGAGAGATATAGCCTTCCCTAACAGCCAGCACTCTGAACTCAGACTTCTACCCTTCTAAACTGTGAGGAAATAAATTTCTGTTTCCAGTTGTGGTACTTCTCAGTGTAGTACATTGAGTACATACTAGTACAGTGGCACTAGGTAACAAAGACATTGCCCCAAAGAATGGTGTCATATCAGGGACTTAGTGTTGGCATTCAGCAGTGGCTATCACCAAAGCAGTCTTGGTGAATGGAAGTCCATGTTATGGAGCCCACGTATAACCTCCATCCCTGCCACCATGGCCACTTTGTCCATAAGCCCATTTGGCAATGACAGGAGTGGCTGGGGAAAGAGGATGACTGATTTCTACAGAACATGTCATCTTATTCACTTTACTGTTAAAATCCTCCTGTGGTGAGGTCACCCTTCAGAGAGAATTCACATGAGACACACTTCTTTGATCCCTTCATAGAGGTCTATCCACATAGCTCTTCCCCATACCTCTTGGTCTCAATCTTACAATCATGTACCTTCCAAATCCCTGATCATCCAGGCAAACCATTGGCCACAGCTCATGAATCAGTACACAATCACACATCTGGATATTTCTCCCTCTAAAAAAAGTGAACAACCAGTTACACTGCCCAAAGTTCTGCCCATTGGGAGGATTTTTCTTCACCATTGACCTTCAGTGAGATTCCAGAACAAGGCTGCAATGTTGCTGCTATCCACTTTTGAGTGGAACCTGCATATCATGCAGACCCTCTATTATGCAGGCATGAGTTTTCTCTTCCTTAGTCAATTAATCATAAGGAACTCCCCATGAGGCCATAGGTGCAGACTGGGAGAGGGAAGATAATGTGACAGGAGCAGAGACTATGGGCAATTGAGACACTTCCAAATGCAATTTACTTATGCCTTCAAGTCCTGCTCAAGCCTGATCATGCATGTACCACTTCCATTTAATGGTGGAATTGTTGTTGTTATGTGCCATCAAGTCGGACTCTACCCATAGCAACTCCTCCTTGGGTTTTCGAGGTGGTATCACTATGGAAGTAGATTGCCCAACCTTCCTTCTGAGGAGTGGTTGGTGGGTTTCAAACACCAGCCTTCTGGTTACCAGTCAAGTGGCTTAGGCACTACACTACCAGAGCTCCTAATGGCAGAGTACTGGAGTACTGTTGTGCATATCCAACATTATGACTCTGTGGTTAAGACAACTTCTAGTGCATGATGGGCAGCTGAGGCTCATGGTGACTTGGTAGCCCATGGTGAGGTGTTCAGTTTATACTAAGGCCCAATAAAAGCCAAAAGCTATTTCTCAAAAGAAAGGTAGTTCTCTTCAGAGTATGGCAGGGCTTTGCTCCAAAATCCTAAGGGTCTGCACTGTGATTCACCAATAGTGGCTTACCAAAGATTCCAAACAGCATCTCTAGCTGCCAATGGCACTTCAAGCATCACTAGATCATCCAGATCAAGTGGCAGAGTGGCTTGCATAGGAGCTGAACCTGTTGCAGAGCCTATTTTTATTGTGGGATCCACTTAAAACTAGCAACTTTTTAAGCCAATATGCCAGAGTAGCACACCCAAATGAAGAATATGTTGCTTCCAAAATCCAAAGAAGCCCACCAAGAGTTGTGTGCATCCTTATTAGTTGTGGGTAGCATTATATACAATCACTTATCCTTCACTTTAGGAGGAATATCTTGACTTTCCCCATACCACTACCTACTGCCATTGAGTCAATTCTGACACATACCAACCCTCACTGGGTTTCCAAGGCTGTAAAAGTTTTATGGAAGTAAACTGCTTCATCTTTCTCCATGGTGCAGCTGGTGAGTTTATAAACCACTGACCATCTGGTTAACAGCCAAATACCTTACCCTCTATGCCACCAAAACTCCTCCCCACACCATTAGACCCCTAGAAATTTCCTTGAAGTAAAAGGTGCATGACGTTTTGTTTGGTTAATTTCCCATCCTGTAGAATGAAAAGTTTACCAATAAGTTTAGAGTCATTTGATACTTTTTTTTAATAGGTCTAGTCAGTATAATGTCATCAATATAATGGATGATTGTGATGTCCTGTAGAAGCAAAACACAAGCAAGTCCCCTGTGGACTAAATTATGACATAGTACAGGAAGGTTGTATACCCTTGAGATAGGACAGCGGAGGTCTGTTGTTGACCATGCCATCTGAAAACAAACTTCTTCTGATGATCTTTCCAAACTGGAATTGAGGAGAAGGCATTGGCCAGATCAGTAGCTGCATATCAGGAACCAGGAGATGTATTAATTTGCTCAAGTAATGAAACGACATCTGGAACAACAGCTGCAATTGAAGTCACCATCTGGTTAAGTTTATGATAATCTATTATCATTCTCCAAGATCCATTGGCTCTTTGCACAAGCAAAATAAGTGAGTTAAATGAGGATGCAGTGGGAATCACCACTCCTGCATCTTTCAAGTCCTTAAGGGAGGCATTAATCTATGCAATCCCTCCAGCAATGTGGTGTTGCTTTTGGCTTACTATTTTCCTAGGTAGGGTCAGTTCTAATGGCTTCCATGGGGCTTTTCCTACTATAATAGCCTTTACTCCACATGTCAGCTATCCCATATGGGGATTTTGCCAGTTGCTGATTGTGTCTATTCCAATTATGCATTCTGAAACTGGGAAAATCACTACAGAATTGGTCGGGGTCCCCACTAGACCCATTATAAGATGGACCTGAGCTAAGACCATTAATAACCTGACTTCCAGAAGTCCTTACTCTAACTGGTGGGTCACAGTGATATTTTGGGTCTCTGGAGGTAGTGTCAGTTCAGAGCTGGTGTTCAGTAATCCCCAGAAAATCTGATTGTTTTCTTTTCCTCAATTAACAGTCACTCTTGTAAAAAGACCATAAATTCCTTTGAGGAAAACTGGGAGAAAGGATTAACAGTATAAATGTTTGTCCATGTAGTGGAGTCCTACCTCAAGGGGACCTATCCTCTCCTTCAATCAAGGGGTTGTGTGTCTGTAAACCGGCTCAAGTCTGGGAATTGACTGGGGGGCCATATCGTTCTATTCTGTCAATTCAAGTTTGAATGCTGTTTACTTGACCTAGAATTCTTCCACTTTTAAAGATCAAGTAAATATTTAGTGGATTTTCCACCTATTTTATTCCTAGAAACACCATGTCTAAGTAGCCAACACCATAAGTCCATATGAGTCACACTATTCTGATTACCTCTTTGACTCTGCTGTCTTTGTCAATTAAGTTCTGCCATTTGACCCCTACCACTATGGGGCCCAATCAGCCTTATTGTAGTTAGATGTCTTAATTCAATTAGGGCAATTCCCACTGTCAAATCTGACTCACATGGTAATCACAGCAGTCTTCAAAGATAATGGAATCCCTTCACAAATTTGTTTCTCACAGTTGTGGTTAAAAAAAAAAAAGTGTCCTCTGAGCACTCCATGTGTGGATCTATGTGTCCAACCTGATAAATCCACTCTAACATGCCAATTTCCCTAAACTTTTGGATATCGTCTTCTACAGTATACCAAGGCAGGTCTGATACTTCAATTTGATTTTGTATAGGCCACTACATAATCCATGCTTCAATGAAACTATTAGCTCCTTTTCTAATCTCTTGAGCTGAAACACTCAAAGAAGAATCTGCTTAGTGGGCACATATCAATAAGCTCCAACTGATCCAACTTTATGTTCCTTGCCCCATTATTGCACACTTTTAATAGCCATTCCCACATGTATTCTTCAGGTTTCTATTTGCACATATTAGAAAAATCAAGCAGGTTTTTTTTTTTTTTTTTTGGAGTGTAGCATACCTCTTGTTGATGGGTCACATTTTGTGGGACTTAAGTCTAGTTACAGGTTTAGAAGAAAAATAGGTGGTGAGGATGATTCCTGGGAATATTAAGCAATGTCTTATAAGACATCTGTCCCAGGTGATGCCCCAAACAACATCCTAGTTGCCACCTCAGGTGATATATCAGACAAATATTCATCTGGCGCAGCTGGGTTAATCTCATCAGATAAGGGCAAGTGGGCTGGTTCTGCTGGCAGGAGTGAGTCAATGAAATTTAGGGACTCAATGTCCCCAGCTTTGTGATTATTGGCCCAAATTTTCCCATCCAAAATTTCAGTTTCTTCCCAATCAATACCCTCACTTCAACTTCAAACATCATTTGAGTTTGGGAATTCAACTGCCTTCATAATTCAACCACTCTTAAAATAAAATTCTGGGTTTGGTTTTCTGTAATATCAGTTGTTACTACAAGTGTGGTAGTTAATGTTGTGTGTCAACTTGTCTGGGTCTGGTTGAGTGGCTGGTAAGCTGGTGGTAGTTATTCCCCATGATGAGACTGGCAATCAACAGCTGATTAGCTGCTTTAGGGATGTGGGCTGCTTCCCATATATGAGAAGCAGCTTTGGAAATGGTCTCTAGCTTATGAACCCTGCATGTAGCTATGTCATTGTTCAGCAGCCTGCCATGCTCTGCTGACCTTGGGACTTCCAATAGACTTGAATTAATGGCCTGCTGTGTTGTTTGGTAACATCAGGACTGTGCCCCTTTACTTGTTACCCTTGGGCTTGTCAGTCTCAGCAGCCAGTAGCTGTCTGAGTGAAGAAAAGCCTCTAGCTCCAGTGGGCCAGGAGCAGGAAGCAGAGCTGAAGCCCAAGGTTGAGAAGCTTTCACCCAGTCCCTAGATCCTGGCACTTTGAACTCAGACTTAAAGCCTCCAAACTATAAGAGAATAAACTCCTGTTTATTCAAGCATCCCATTTGTGGTATATTCTTGTCAGAGCAGCACTAGGTAACCAAAACAACAAGAAATAAGGCTTTCTTTCAGAGAACAAGTGGCAACTTTGAGGTCTTTTATGTGGCACTTGAGTTGTGAATCTGAAGCCCTGAGCTCATCTCCTTCTTTTACCACTTCATCTAAAGTAAGTAGGACTGATCAACCAGCTTCCCTATACTTCTCATTTTGACAAAATTGCAGAAAAGTGTCAAACATGCGATCACCCAGAATTTTGCTTCTCAATAATATTTGATCTATTGGTGGTAATATTTTGCATATCAATATTGCCACCTCACATCATGAATTAACAGTACCCTCTTTACTAATGGAAGGAGCTCTAGTGACGTAATGGTTAAGGCATTTGGCTGCTGACCAGAAGGTCAATGGTTTGAACCCACCAGGCTCTCTGCTGAAGAAAGATGAGGTAGTCTCCTTCAATAAAGATTTACAGCCTTGGAAACCCAGTGGGGGTTGCTATGAATTGGTATTAACTTGATGGCAGTGAGTTTGGTTTGGTTTTGGTTTCTTTACCAATGGAGACAGAGTCATCAGCACCTTTAAGACTACTCAGACTTGAGAACCAATTTACAAAACTCATCATTATATTTATCTAGAACCACTCTTGGTATCAAATGTCTAAGACTGGGTTCTATAGAGAAGCAAAACCAGTGAAATATATATATATATATATATATATATATA
>NW_006921770.1:690853-706030 GCF_000298275.1 Orycteropus afer afer
TGTATTTTACTGTAGATAAATTATATTTCAATAAAATGCATTTAAAAAAAAAGAATGCTTCACCAAGGAAGTAAATCTTAAACTGGACTTTCTTAAAGATCCACACCTCAGGGAGTGAATTCCCAACAGGGGACACAGTGAGAACAAATGTGTACCAATGTGACAGACTGCATGTTATGGGCAGTATAAGCAGTTCTGTATTACCAGAGAGTAAAGAAAGATTTTATAGGGGTAGAAATTAAGAACACAGAGTATGTCAGGTCTCAAGGAACCCTCATCAAGGAGAGAGGTGAACTCTGAGGTATCTCAGAGAGAAGATGCCTAAGGCTCCCAGCAGATAGTCCCACAGAAAGAAATACATAACATTCACTCTCCACACGTGTGCTTTCTCCACTCCTGTTTATTTACATTCTGCTTGGCTGTGTGGAATCAAGGCATAATTCATGACCCACCCACCTTAGCACCCTGCAGAGAGCAGGAAGAAAGGAACATCCCTGTCAAGTGCCAGATGTTTGGCAGAGGGCTGTGGGCTGCTGATGGCTTTGGAGTTGAAACAGGAAAATGTTCTGGGGCAGGAAGTGCAGAAGTTTGCTGAGAGGAAAGCAAGTGGCTTCAGAGAAATGATGGATGATGAGATGGAGTGGATTTGGACACACCTGGTTCTAGTCCCAGCTCTGTTCTGCCCTAGCTGGGTGGCCCTGGGCAACTCTTTTTCATAATGTGAGCCTCAGTTTCTTCAGTCATTTAAAGTCCCTGGTAGCTTTGATGGTCAGAGAGTCCATGGGGCACCATGTGAACTTCACTTTGAAGGTTGACAAGGATTTTGTTATCCCAATGCTCCTCTTTATTAGAATAGTGGAGAGAATTAAACGTCTTTCAACTAAAAGGAGTTCTGAAAAAATTAGTTTCAAAGCAAGCCCATCTGGCTTTGGAGTAGACAATGACTTTAACCAGAGGTACCCCCAAAGCAATAGATTGGTTCTCTGAGAAGAATTGGAAAGAAAGACTCAAAATGGTTATTTAGAAATGTTTATTGGCTAGCTTTTCATTTTCACTGGTTGTTTTAGTTCAAATTGATAGCTAAACTAACAAATTTTGCTCAATTTTTTTCCAGTCTCAAGTCACATCCTATTTTTTGAAATTACTCTGCATTCCCCTCAAAAGCCCTCATCTCCTGCTTCTTGCTTTGTTCATGTTATGGATGTATTCAACAAACACCTACTGAGCTCCTCCTCTGACCTGTTGTTATTGTTGCAAGCTGCTGTCTAGTCAAGTCCCCACTCACAGCAATCCCGTACAGAGTGGAAAGAAATACTGCCCAGCCTTCTGCCATCCCCATGACTGTGACCCAGACCACTGTGATCCACAGGATTTTCACTGGCTGATATTTTGGAAGTAGATCACCAGACCTTTCTTCCTACTCTGTCTTGGTCTGGGAGATCCACTAAAACTTATTCAGCATCATAACACATAAGCCTCCACAGCCAGATGGTGGTGGCTGTGCATATGGTGAACTGGCTGGGAATCACATCTAGGTCCCCTGCACGGAAGGGGAGAATTCTACCACTGAACTGCCTGCTCCTTCTCTAATTAGTTCTGATTAGTTTACAAAATAAAGGAAAGGAAGAAAAGTTCCTGCTCCCAAAGACTTGTAGTCTAATGGACAAAACAGCTATGAGTTAGAAAATGGTACAAAGAAATGGAAAACTTCAGAGGTTGTACATGCTACATTGGGGAGGTACATTTTTTCATGAGTGTGAGAGAAGAAATTGATTTAGTTATGGATGTCAGAGAATATTTCTTAGAGTAAGTAACGCCATTCTGTTCTTCCGTTTAAGGACAAAATTATATTCAGCTTTATGGTGCAGCTCAAATGTCATCTTCTCTATGAAGTCACTCCTTCCCCTGGGATTGGTAGGGTTTGAGTTTTTGTTTTGCTTTTTGTTTTTTGTTTTAAGCACTAACAGAGCTTTGGGGCACTGCATTATCTATGTTGTTGTTGTTGTTATGTGCCATCAAGTCGGCCCCGACTCATAGCGACCCCTCCTTGGGTTTCCGAGGCAGTATCACTACGGAAGTAGGATTGCCCAACCTTCCTTCCGAGGAGTGGTTGGTGGGTTTGAACCACCAGCCGTCTGGTTAGCAGGCAAGTGTCTTAGCCACTATGCTACCAGAGCATTATCTATAGTCATATTTAAATCTGTCTCCTGGAGTCTCTGGGTGTTGTAAATAGTTAAGCAATTGACTTCTAACCAGAAGAGTGGCGATTTACACTCATGCAGAGGCACCTTGGAAGACAGCCTTGGCACTCAGCTTCCAAAGGGTCACAGCTTTGAAAATCCTATGGAACAGTTCTACTCCGCACACATGGGGTCATGTGAGTCAGAATGGACTCAAAACCAGCGGGTTCATCTGTCTTCCCACAAACTGTGATCTCCTTGATAGCAAAATGCCTACATTTCTCAGTTCTGTGGCTCCAAATTGGCCAGAGAGGAAAAAGACACTCAGGAAACTTGAGTGAATTGAAATGTAGATGTAGTACAAATTCAAGATATTTTTTGAAAGTGAGTAACTTATTTAACAATTAGCAATCCAAATAATGTTCTGGTTCATGCTTTTTTTTTTTTCCTTAATAAAACAAATACTTTTCTAATAAATTTGCATGGATATATTATACAATTAGTAAAAATAAACCATAGATGAAAATTCTAGGCCTGCCATTCAAGTAACGGATCATAAAAGTCTTTCACTGAATTTTAAAGACCTTCATCTGTAATTTCCCCATAAGTCTGACTGTTAAATTGGCTGAAGCACCAAGGTTTCTTATTTCAAAAATGAGTTTTTATGATGTGGCCTACCTATGTGAGCAGTAACACTTAGGAAAAGACAGGTGGGTTTCTGGGCATTGAGACAGAAATAAAAAGACGTTGGTGAAACTCTATCTCTCAGAAGTAAAAATGTCTGTCACCTTTTCTACTCACAGGACAGAGCTGTATAAAATAGGGGCCAGATTTATTTGATTTCATATCGTTCTGGTTAAGAAAGTGCCTTGTACTTTACCCATTCAACTGTCTCTACCTGGAATAACTTTGCTCTTCCTCTCAAAATTTTATGCATCCTTCAGGCCCTATCTCAACCATATCTTTGTTTATTTTACCAATGAGGAAATAGAATAAGCAGAATGGTTACAATTTACCCAAAGTCATAAGAGGCATCTGTAGCAAACCAGGAGAAGAAAAGATAGACACCTGATCCAATGTTCTTATCTACACACCAAAGTTGTATAAAGTGCATGGGATCCAAGGCATGTAAGTAATGTTGTCTATCTTTTTCCTTCTTTTCTATAGAAATTTTAATCCCTATTAATACCAAAAATGAAGCACTCATAGTTCACTGGTAGAATTCTGTCTTCCATGCAAGAGACCTGGGTTTGATACCCAGCCAATGAACCTCATGTGCAGCCACATGAGATAGAGGTTTATGTGTTGCTTTGATGCTGAACAGGTTTCAGTGGAGCTTCCAGACTAAGAAAGACTAGGAAGAAAGGCCTGGTGATCTATTTCCAAAAATCAGCCAGTGAAAACCCTTTGGGTCACAATGGTCTGATCTGCAACTAATCATGGGGATGGGGCAGCATGGGGAAGAATTTAATTTCATCGTACATGGGGCTGCCGTTATTCAGGAACTGACTCAATGATAGCTAACAACAACAGTAAGACCAAGCTGCTCTGGAAAATCCTGCAATTTCGAAAACAACTTGTTATTTAACGCAATGTCTCCCAACGCATTTGTGCATTCGACCTTTTGCCCCATAACATTCATTAACTTTCCCTGGAATTATTATTCCAGAAAACACAATTTGGGAAACAGTGCTCTCTATCATGTTTACTCTCACTTCCTCTCCATCTTCTTGAAATAGAACCAAAGAAAGACAGGAATTCTATAGGGAAGATGCTAAGGTAGTTGGATAATCCCTTCATTTCATGGATGCAAAAGAACTTTATTATCACTTTAAACAAGAATCTTATCAAAAGAGTAGGCAAATGAATGAGAGGGCAATTTATAAAATAAGAGACTAATTGTCTATTAACATACAGAAAGGTGTTGTGTGTCACTTAGTATTCAAAGCAATGCAAAGTAAAACAATAGGCATACTTTTTATAAACCAAATTATTAGATCTTTTTTAGTGATAGTGCCCATGTTCAAATTCCTGTACTTTTTTTTCCAAATATTTTATATTAACATGTATTAATTTTTAATTTTAAAAAATATTTTTAAGTCATGAGAATTCTGTCATAAGGCTGAGCTGACCTTTTTCAAAATGTGCATGTTTAAGACCAGGAAAATGTTACTTTTACCCTTTTAAAGACTGGGAAAATATTGCTTTTCAAATCATCTCTAGATGCTAAAGAGTAACTCAGTGGTCCCTTAAATTAGCCCATTGGCTCACCCTCACTGGGATCTAAATTCACTTGTGCTTCTGTATAACCCTATGAGTCCACTCCTGGTTGTTGACTTAATGGGTGAAGGTCTGGACTGTGCTGATACTTGAAAATACAGAATCTCTGCCACTGAAGCTATTGGAGGTCTCCCTAGGAGGTTCAATAGAAGAAGTGAAACCAAGGCAGAAGGAGGCAGTGAGGAGTTCTGGAAGTTATGGACCTTGTAATCAGACCAACCTGGCTTTATATCTTAGCTCTTCCTTTAATTATATCAGGCCTGAGGAAGTTATATACCTTCTCTGTACACTGGTTTCTTTCTTTTGAAAGAGAATGAACAGAACCAGAGATTATAAGATAGTTAGTAGTTTTAAACCAAATGATATTTAGGTAACCAGGTGTTGGCTGGGGCCTCTGTTCCTGGAGAGGTCTAGAAAGGATTGGATGTTGTTATTGTTGTTATATGCCGTCGAGTCAGCCCTGACTCATAACGACCCCTCCTTGGGTTTCCGAGGCAATATCACTTCGGAAGTAGGATTGCCCAACCTTCCTTCCGAGGAGTGGCTGGTGGGTTTGAACCTCCAGCCTTCTGGTTAGCAGTCAAGTGTCTTAGGCACTATGCTACCAGAGCTCATTCCCTAATTCCAGGTTCTATGAAAATCTGAAGCCCTCCCACAAATTCCTACAAATTCCAGGGGCATTACTTACTCATACTTATATGATTGTAGCATTCTATTTTAAATTTGCTAATTCTGTTTCACACAGCATTGACCCAGATGTGAAATTCAGACCCTTCTTCAATTTCCACTAGTAATAATACTAACACCATCATCATCATACAGAATTTGTAAACATAGTAGTACTCATTGACACTCTGGAGAGAGAGATTTTCATTTAAAACACAAATATCTTCCAATTGGGCATTAAGGTGTAACGTGTTTTCAAATGCCCCTTCGTGTCCGTATACCTAGGCATTTCCCACATTGCTTTGCTCCATGTTCCATTTTGCTGGCCTCTCCAACCACACCCTGCTTTGCCTTTCTCCTTTCCTTGCCCTTTTCTAGACCAAAAACAAAATCCTCTTACTCTGTCAGGCAGAACAGCTTGACAATGTTTTTTTTGGTTGACTCTCCTACTAGCACATTTATTCCCAAATAGTTTATCATAGAATTTTCATAAAGATAATTACTTCTCTGAGAGGAATTCTAGTGCTAGTCATTAAGATAAAAACAAACAAACAAAACACCTCACTTCATTCAGAGAGGCAAGGAGCACAGGGGGCTATATATCTTACTTTTGTGCTATCTAGCATGTGACCTTGGACAAGTTATTTGTTCTCATATGTGAAATGAGGATTATGATAGTACATAACTCATAGGATATTTATAAGAATTAAATTTTTAAATGCATATAAAAACTTAGAACATTGCTTGGCATATGGCAAGGTCTCAATAAATACTAGTTATTTGTTTTTATTAAACAAGTTTTTATTGCATTTACTACGACCTCTCTCTCCTCTTTATAGGACTTTATCCTCACTTAGGTCATTTATTTAAAACACAGTCAACAGCTATAGGTTGTTGCCAAGAGAATATTCCATTTTGACCACTGGAGTTTATTACTGTGTAAAACATCTAGCCAATTACATATGTCTGGAGACAATGATGGAACAATGCTAAATAATGGGCTAGCAGCATAGCATATTAGTTGGGAGTTAGTAGCCCAGAATCAAAATCCAAATCTGAGACTTACTCACAGTGTGATCTGAGACAAGTTGCTTGACCTCTCTAAGCTTTAGTTTCCTCATCTGATAAATGCAAGTAAAAGTAAAACCTAGCTTGCAGAGTTGAGATTAAAAGTTAAATAGCTAAAATGAGCATATGCCTGTAGACTAAATTATATAGAGGTGGCATTGATAGTGACACTGGTAGTGGTGGCAAACGAACAGTGTAACATATATGTATAAATAGTGGGGTCCCATTCAGTCTTTTTCATTTGGAGGACTATGTAGTTATCTCAAGGATATTAGCAACTTCTATTTACAAATGATCTTTGGAACAGCCTGAGAAAAAGTAACTCACAATCCATTCACCAGCAGAATAACAGTGAATAAGATATTGACATCTTTACTTTTGCTTGTATATTTTTATGTCATTGAGATCATTCTTTATAGACAGTTTATATTCTACATTTTGACTTAATATGATGTTAAATGTCCCTATGCCTTTAAATTATTTATATACTTTGTTTCAACAACCACAAAATATTCTATTATAAAGATCTGCCATAATTTATTTAATAACTCTCTCATTACTGGACAATTAAATAAGTAATTTAAACAACTTAAATAAGTTGCTTCCAATTCTTGGTTATTATAAATAAAGCAGCAATGAATGTTTTTGTCCAGAAGACTTTGTCTGCATTTTGGATTGTTTCCTTCAGCTAAACTCCTTGACATAGAATTATAGGGCCAAAAAATATGAATTCATAAAACATTATTGCCATGTTGCTGTCCAGATTCTTCACGTATTTGAAGACAATGGTCATACCCCAAGTTGTCTTTTTTCCAAGCTAAACATCCTCAAATCCTCCCATCACTGCTCATATGAGTTGATTCCTAGTGGTGGTGCCATTCTTGTCTCCTGTCCTCTAGAATCAAAGTGCAAACTCCTAAATTGGCATTCAAAGCTCTTCCAATCTGGCCCTACTTTATCTTTTCCCCCTTCTCTCCTGCTGTACCTCACCTCATTTTCAACCTCAGCTCCTTGTATTCACCCTATTTCTTCATTCCGCAATGCATTTGTTTATTGTGCTCCTTCAGTCCATAATGCCCTCCACACTCTTGATGCCTGGTGACTCATCTTTCAAGACAGAGCTCAAATGTCACATCTTTGAAATCCTCTTTGATTCCTTTTCCCCTGTCTATTCTACTCCTATACAATCATGGAGCATAGGATGCAGGCAAATTCAAATTTATGCAAAGATGATTTAATAAAGGGATTGTTTGTCAAGATACGGGCAAGACGCAGGGAAATCACAAGGAATAGAGAAGTACTCCAGAGCTAGTTACATCAAGGCTTTTAACATCCCTAAGTCTGAAGGAATGAGGACAGAGAGAGGTTACTGGAACATGGAAGGGAAGAATCACGTTAGAAGAATCAAGAGGGCCATCTTGAGAGGAGCTATGAGATTCATTAAGCCACACAATCAGCCCAAAATAAACCCACCAGGAGAGCCCAGAGAATAAATACCTGACCTCCTTTTCCTTTCTATGTCTCCCTGGGCTCCTGTTAGCTGAAGCCCAACTAGATCCAACCAGATCAAAAGGGTTAGGAAACCCACTGAAGCAGTCCATGTAAGTCAGTCCCCTGGGGAACAGAGCATGGTACAGAAGGCTGGAGAGTGGATTTCAGGGGCAAAGAGAAGATCCTAAGCTTGCGGGGGGGGGGGGGGACCCACTGTCATCGAGTCATTTCCAACTCATTGCAACCCCCATTGGGTTTCCAAGGTGGAAAATCTTTACTGAAGTAGATTGCTCCGTCTTCCTTCCGCAGAGTAGCTGGTGGGTTTGAACTGCCATCTTTTCATTAGCAGTCTAATGGCTTAGGCACTGTGCCACCAGAGCTCCATAGCAAAGCTCTGTATTATACTTAAGTGCTGGCCAGCTGCATGGCACAAATGGTTAAGTGCTCAGATGCTAGCCAAAAGGCTGGCAGTTCCAAAACACCCAGAAAAAATTTAGGAGCTAGACCTGATGATCTGCTTCTGAAAGGTCACAGCCATTGAAAACTCTCTGGAGCAGTTCTACTCTGTACACGTGGGGTTCTCCATGAGGTGAATCTAATCCACGACCTGACTCTCTCAACTGAGTAAATATTGTCTCATTCTCCTTGAAACCATCTTCTACACTTCAGCATGACCATTTTGCTTTCCTGTTAAACATTCTTTTGTGCCCCCACCACACCCCACCCTCATTACCTACCGAATCCAATATAAACAGAATAGCACAGCAACATCCCTGGCCATTGCCTCCTGCACTTCCTCATAGCCACCTCTCCTTTTCTTCCTACTTCACAATCCAGCCAACCGTTGAACATCTTGTTGTTCCCCAAACACAGTGTTCTCTCTAAAGAGTCTACGTGTTTGCCCTGAGCACACTTTCCCCACTGGAAGCTTCCTACTCATACTTTCAGACTCAACTCAAGGGCTACTTCCAATATGAAACTTTTTCTGCTTGCTCCAGACAAATGGGGATTCCTTCTCCAAGGCTCCTTTAGCAGGTAATATATTACATCATTTCACATTACAGATATTTGTAACTCTGTCTCCCCAAATAATCCATAAGCTCCTTTATGGCAGGGACTTAGTTCATCTATTTCTCTGGATCCTAACAAAGTCTCTGGCACATAGTAAATACATAATATTAAATTAATTAATGAAGCATTGAATGGAACAAAGATGTTTTCAGTGTATTTTTTTTTTTTTGCATGTGTTTGTTTTTTTAATGTGTGTGTGTGTGTGTGTGTGTGTGTGTTTATAATGCACTTCTATGGTCTGAGTGAAGGAGGTATGGTGGCACAGTGCTTAAGGCATTTGACTGCTAACCAGAATGTTGACAGTTCAAACCCACAAGCTGCTCTTCAGATGAAAGATGGGGCAATGTACTTCCATAAAGGTCTACTACTTCAGAAACCCAGTGGCAGTCACTGTGAGTTGAAATCTACTTGATAGTAATGAGTTTGTTTGTCTGGTTGTTTTTATGGTCTGAGTGAGTGACATCAGGCAGAGGCTTATATCCTGAGCCTCTCTCAACATTAGCTGTCACTGGGGTCCATCTACCTTTGGTGGAAACTGTGCATGAAGAGAGGCATCCTTGAGAGGGAAAGTAGGAGACCATCCATACAGAGCCTGCCCATTATACATCCATTTGACAGATGGACGTTGTTAACAGGTAACTTGCCAACAAGCCCTTAGGAGCTCTTGTATGTGCTTCCTAAATCCATTTTGTAGCAGAAATCTATTTTATTAGCTGAAGACAGAATAGACCAATTCCAAATATTTGGAAAAGCTTAATCTTGCAAATTAGCTAGCTGTCCTCCGGCCACATGGTGGCCACTTGTGTGGGAGGGAAAAAGGCCCATCTTAGGACAGACCTTTCTCTGTTTCTTGAGAAAACACAATAAAACACCCTTCCCCTTTCATCCACATCTGGCGGCTGCAAAAACAGTGACCCATGGAATTTGAATTTTCATACTTAACTATGGTAGGCCAGTGTCCAGAGGTTATTCTTGCTGTATTTATGAAAGAGCAAAGTCTGTCAGGATATGAAGGCTTCTAATGGAGTGCTCATTGTGAAAACATGCAGAGATTTCTGTTTCCCCAAATTAGAGAAGGAGCTTGTGATAAGAATCGTTTTCATGGACTTTTTCTCCTCAACTGCTTCCCTGCTGTCCTATGATATAATTAAGAGTCCACAGGTTCAGCCCTGTGAAGCAAGTCCTAGAGGAAATTCCTCAAAGTTTAGCAGCTCCAGGGATCCTAACTCTCAAAATTTCACAAAGTCTCAAGGAAATAATATTGTGCCCATAAAAGGGCCACCCTGCTAAATGAACTGAATAAGGATGTTTTCTGTTGTTGTTGTAGGCTGGAATTGGGTCAGTTCATCACATTCATATGTTGGTGCTAACTGCATGTGGGTTGGCCTCTGACTCCTGGCAGCTTTGTGTACAAAGGAACAAAACATTGCCCAATCCTGCACCATCCCCACAATAAACTGCAAATAGACTGCTGTGATCCATAGTGCTTTCCTTGGCTGATTTGTGGAAGTAGAACACCAGGCCTTTCTTTCTATTGTCTTCATCTGGAAGCTCCACTGAAAACTTTTCAACATCATAGCAACATGCACCCCTCCACTGACAGACGGGTGGTGGCGGTGCCCCAGGTGCATTGCCTAGGTCTTTTGCATTCAAGACAGCAATTATACCACGAAACCACCACCACCCTCATATATTCACATTAGAAATGCTGATTGTCTTATCATCTTCCTTGGACAAGCAGGAGTGGACTGTGGAGAAGAAAAAGTCATTTTCCAAGAGTGCCAGATTAGAGCCAAGTAGATGCCATGATGAAATATGGACATCAATCAGATAGGTCTCAGCAAAGAAATTATAAGGAAAGATGAGATGGATGGGCTGTTGATGAAAGAAAAGGTTCAAAGTGGACATTAGTAGGGATGCTGAGAGCAATTTTTAGCTAATTCACAGGCAGCTGTGATCACTTTTATCTGCTGCCATCATTCTGACGTGCTGAAAACATTGACAGGACAATTGTAGAGAGGACATTGACCAGAAATTATGTTCAGCAGTCATTTTGCCCTAGTTAATATAAAATTGGAGAAAAATAGTTAGCTGAATCATTCATTGATCACAGGTTTCCTATCTAACTGGCATTGTTTGGGGCATGGGTTTACAAAGGTATGAAATATTTCCTTTGCCTTGGAAAGTCCAGTGGGTTAGGCAAACCACTGGCCTCTCTGCCTCCAAACTGGCACACTGTTATCTACTACTACAGCTAGAATTTCTAAACCATAAAGCTGTTATTTTCAAATTAAACACTTCAGTGGCTCTTTCTTGTGGGAAAGAAATAAACCTCAGCTTCTTAGAGTGGCATTAAAATTCCTTTCTATCTCTCTAGACATAGCTGTGCACCCCATCCCACCTCACCCCTGTGATCTCTCCCTTCAGGCCTTTGTTTACAATATTCCCTGAGTCTGCAACGGTTTCTTCTCCTTCTTTGCCTGGCCAACTTTTTCTGGGTTTTAGAATTTCACACAGATGCTAATGCCCCAAGAAGTCATTTCCTACCTCAACACTCCACACCACATCTGTCAGTTTATAGCACTGTGGTGGCTTGCAAGTTGTTATGATTCTGAAGGCTATGTCATTAGCATTTCAAATACCAGCAGGGTCATCCATGGTAGACAGGTATTGGCAGAGCTTCCAGACTAAGACAGACTAGGAAGAAAGGCCTGGTAATCTACTTCCAACATTTTTCCAATGAGAGCAGTATGGATTATAACAGAAAAAAAATGCCCTCCTATATAGTACTGGAATATGAGCTCCCTAGGTTGAAAGGCACTTAAAACAACACAGTGGCCACAGAAATGGTCTTGAGCTTACCAACAATCATGAAGATGGCACAGCACTGAGCAACATTTTGTTGCTCATGGGATCACGACGAGTCAGAGCCACCTTGATGGCAACTAACAACAAAAATCACAACCCAACACTGAATTAAGAGTCCCTCCCGTATTCTGTTCTCACCCCACCCCACCACTTAACTCTATTGCTGTAATCATCCAATCATCCTTCTTAATGCATTGTAACTGTCTGTTCAGCCACCACTCATCTGTCAGTTTGCCATACTGTGGTGGCTTGTGAATTGCTGGGAGCTTCCAGATTGAGACAGACTTGGAAGAAGGAAGGGACCAGCTACATCTCAAAGGACTGGACTGTGAAAACTTCATAAATAGCAATGTAACACTCATTAATATATTACTGGAAAAGTTCTGAATAGCTCTGAAACACTGTCTGATATAGTGCCAGAAGATGAGCCCCTCAGGTCAGAAGGCATTCAAATCACGACTGGGGAAGAGCTGCCTCCTCAAAATAGAGGTGACCTTAATGTTGTGGGTGAAATAAAGCTTTCAGGACTTCCATTTGCTGAAAGGACATGACTTAAAATGGGAAGAAACAGCTGCAAACATCCATTAATAATTTGAACGTGGAATATATGAGGTATGAATGTGGGAAAATTGGAAGTTGGTAAAAATTAAATGGAATACATAAAGACCAATATCCTAGTTATTAGTGAGCTGAAATGGACTGGTACTGGCCATTTTGAATCAGACAATCATATGATCTATGCTGGGAATAATAAATGGAAGAGGAATGGTATGGTATTCATCATCACAAACCACATTTCAAGATTTATCCTGAAGTACAATGCTGTCAGAAATAGGATAATATCCAATAAGCCTTCAAGGAAAACCACTTACTAATGACTATAATTCAAATTTATGCACCAAACACTAAAGTTAAAGACAAGAATATTGAAGATTTTTACCAACTTCTACAGTCTGAAATTGACCAAGCATGCAATCAAGATGTATTGATCACTGTTATTGTTGTCAGGTGGCATCGAGTCATCTCCGACTCATAGCAACCCTATGTACAGCAGAACGAAACACCGCCCAGTCCTGAGCCAGCTCCATGATTCTTGCTATACTTGAGCCCATTGCCACTGCCACAATGTCAATCCATCTCATTGAGGGCCCTCCTCTCTTTCGTTGACCCTCTATCTTACCAAGCTTGACATCCTTCTCCAGGGAATGGTCCCTTCTGACAACATGACCAAAGTATGTGAGATGAAGTCTGGCCATTCTCACCTCCAAGGAGCTGGCTGCACTTCCTTCAGGACAGACCTGTTAGATCTTTTATCAGTCCATAGTACTTTCAGCATTCTTCGCCAACACCACAGCTCAAAAGCATCAACTCTTCTTCAGTCTTCCTTATTCATTGTCCAGCTCTCACATGCATATGAGGAGATTGAAAATACCATGGCATGTCAGGTGCACCTTAGTCCTCAAGGAGACATCTTTGCTCTTCAGAACCTGAAAGAGGTCCTTTGCAGCAGATTTGCCCACTCCATTATTGAGACCCTGAGGCAAAAAGCAGAGGCTGACAATAACAATAAGTCTGTGAAGAATTTGGTCATCCTGCTGTATGAGACTGCCCTCCTGTTCTGGCTTCAGTCTGGAAGATCCCCAGACACATGCTAACAGGATCTACAGGATGATCAAGCTTGGTCTGGGTATTGATGAAGATGACCCTACTGCTGACAAGACCAGCACTGCTGTCACATACAAATACGCATGTAGAAACATTGTCTGCACATCACTCTTTTGGTTTGGTTTGGTTTGGTTTTTGTTGTAAAGTCTTAGCTTTCCTTACAGAAGGTTGTGTTGCTAATGGTTTGGATTCTATTCAAATGGACCATTTAGCTCTTAGTTATGGACCACTGAGCACAAAATGTGAGAAAGTACACAGAATGAGGACTTTTGTGTGTGACAGTTCCTGAAAATATGGGGACAAATTCCTAGGAAAGAGACTGAAAATGGGCCTTCCTCAGTGGAGCTCTGGGTCCTAGCTTCTGATAGAAACCTGGGTCCCACTCCTGAAGGTAGCCTGATGGTGCACACAATGAGCCAGTGAAGCAAGATATATATTCTACTGTGCCGGCCAGAAAGAACAGAGCCCAGTGCCAAGGCTGAGAAGGCCTTTTCAGGAAGGCTAAGTGGAATGGGGTTAGAAATTATTTCCTTACATACCCTTAAAACAATTTTGCAAAAGTGTACCCCTTACATATTTTAAGTTGACATTAAAAGTCTTTTCATCAAAATTTTAAACAACATGTTATAAATATTGACATTTTAAAATAAAATTGTTATGCCATTCTTTTGCATGCATTCAATTTAGTCTAAATAACCTTATATACTTAAAACCTACCACAATCCATCTGAAAAACTCATAAACAAGTTCTCTTTAATAGTTGGACATTTTCCATTGTTCTTTTTTCTTCCTAAACTCCTTCAGCTTCTGTTTTTATTTCACCTCTCCCACAGAATTTTAAACAACTATATCAGATTGTTATGGTGGAAAATCTTATCGATCATCCAGTGGTTGTTAGTTGCCATCAAGTCAACCCCATGACTCATGGTGACTCCATGTACAAATGGAATCGGATCATCATGATTCATAGAGTTTTCATTGGTTAATTTTTGGAAGTTGATCACCAGGCCTTTCTTAATCTGTCTCAGTCTGGAAGCTTCACGGAAACCTGTTCAGCATTATACTAACAGGCAAGGGCTCCACTGGTAGACAGGGGGTGGCTGCCCTTGAGGTGCATTGGCCTGGAAGCAAACATGGGTCTTCTGCATGAAGACAAGCACCCTTGTTACTTTATTATTACTTAGTGGAAGTTCAATGTACCCTGGAACAGATTTTTCCATTTCTATTAATATCAACACACTGTGATGTCTTGGTCAGGCTTACATTGGTATTAATAGGATGAAACTTTTTAAATCAGGTTTTCTGTATATCACAAAAGGAAGAGTTAAAATGGGGGAGTCATACCACCCTATTTCCTGTTCAGTAGACTGTGGTGATTAGAAGGCCCAGGAAATGGAATATTTGGATGAGGGTGAAATAGTTTATGCATGCAGATGAGGTTGAAAAGTTAGAGATGTGAATGGTCTTAACATGACCAAGATGCAGTTAATATTGTAGCTGTGCTGATAAGAGACCAACTTCTCCTCATGTTTCTACCCTTTTGCCCAGCAGCTTCCCTGGCTCCTAAGAAGAGTCCTGAGTCCCAGGGTTCAGGCTATTCATGGCACATGTTGTGGTTGTGTGGGGACTTGTGTCTTTAAGATCAGCAGGCATGCAGTCTGCTTCCTCTCTTGCCTCCCTGTCTCAGATTTGGGCAAAAACAGAGATTAAGAAGAAGTAGTGACACAATCAGCAGAAGAGAAACCAGATGGTTGGGACCTTCCAAAAATTAAATTTTTATGTGTCTCCAAAGACTTCTCCAAAAGAGTCAAAAGAGAACCTACAGATTGGGAAAAAATATTTGGTAATAACATATCCGACAAGGGATCTCTAGAATTTATAGAAAACT
>NW_006921770.1:707730-709054 GCF_000298275.1 Orycteropus afer afer
AAGTGGGAGGGGAGCTGTTGCATTGTGGTAAACTGTGGTCAATGACATGAGACAAAGTATATGTGAACTGCTGTATGGAAAGTGAATTTGCTCTCTAAATCTTCACCCAAATCACAATAAAAAAGGGAAAAAAAGAAGAAGAAGTAGTGAGCAACAGAGCAGGACCCAGGCATTTCAGGGTCCCAGGTCGAAACACAATCATAATATTCTCAAAAGGTCATCCCTCCTCCTAACATAGGTTTATCATAGGACCTTGAGCAAGTTGCTTAAACTTTCTAAGAGTTTGTTTTTGCATGTGTAAAATGGGGGTTAGAGTTGATGAAAATTTACAATAACCACTTATATCCACAGAATGTTTACCTTGAGCCAGGGCCTCTTCTAGGTGTTTTCAAAAGTGGAATCATTTGACCCTTACTTCACCTAGTGAGGTAGGTCTAATAACCCTTATTTTACAGAGGATGAAACTGAAGCCCAGAGAACTTAGTTACTCACCCAAGGGTTGACAGTTAGCGTGGAGTGGAAAGTAAGGCCATTCTCTATCCCACCCACCCCCTGACAACTAATTAAATAAAATAAGCAGATGAAATATTTAGAACAGTGTCTGGAATAAGTGGTGGGTGCTCCTTATTTGAGAGACCTGCAAAAATACCATGCTACAAGGCTAAGGCTGGGTGTGACATGATTAACTTTCCACTCCAGAAATATCACTCTGGATCCTCCTCCCAAAATTAGGCCTGAATCACCCCCATATAAACTATGGACTTCAGTTAATGGTAGTGTATCAATATTGGTTTATTAATAATGTAGCAATACTGGATGTATCAATATTGGTTTAGTTAATACCAATGTATCAATATTGGTTTTACTGTAACACATGTACCATACTGTGGTAGTTAAGTTTGTGTGTCAACTTGGCTGGTTGAATAGCTGGGCAGCTGGATGTAGTATTCCCCATGATGAGACTTGTAATCAACTCCATGGTGGAATCTACTGTGAGCAGATGATTATAAGGAGAAGCCTTGGGGAATGGTCTGTAGCTTATGACACATGTGGACACTGCACGTAGCCGTGACATTGTTCAGCAGCCTACCATGCTCTGCTGAACTCAGGACTTCCAACGGACTTGAATTAATGGCCTGCCATGTAGTTTGGTAACATCCGGACTGTGCCTTTTTACTTGTCAACCTTGGGCTTGGCAGCCTAAGCAGCCTACAGCTGTCTAAGTGAAGCCTCTAACTTCAGTGGGCCAGGAGCAAGAGACAGAGCTGAAACCCAAGGTTGAGGGGCTTTTATCTTGCCCCTAGAGCCTGGCACTTTGAACTTG
>NW_006921770.1:711419-722434 GCF_000298275.1 Orycteropus afer afer
GACTAAAGAGAGGGAGGTCTTCAACGAGATGGATTGATATGGTGGCTGCAATGATGAGCTCAAGTATAGCAGGGATTGTGGGGCTGGCGCAGGATCGGGCAGTGTTTCGTTCTGCTGTGCATGGGGTCGCTATGAGTCGGAAACGACTCTACGGCACTTAACAACAACAACAGCAATAATAAATTTAGACCATAACATGTAGAGCAGGAAGAGCTCTTATATATCAGCTGCCTGCCCTCAAAAACAAAGAAACAAACAAACCTAGTTGCCATCCAATCAATTCGGACTCATGGTGACCCCAAGTGTTGCAGAGTGGACCTGTGCTTCATAGGATTTTGATATTTCTGAAGCAGTTCACCAGTCCTTTCTTCTGAGGTGTCTCTGAATGAGCTCATACTGCCAATCTGTCAATTGGTAGTTGAGCACTTAACAATTTGTGCTACCCAGAGGCACTGCCAGCTTCCCCATTCCACTCTTAATCAGTGGAGGAAAATGAGATCCAGAGAGGAAGACTAACCCACCCAAGTTCAGTAACAAGTAAGAGCAAGATTCTATTCCAGGTGCTACAACCTAAGTTCTACTCCAATAGTAGTAGGCAGCCTTTCTAGTGCATGGAAAAAGAATGCAAAATATAACCCAACCAGAACAATCATCTTACTCATGTTTAAGCTTTTCATGACTCATGGACCATATATCACCCACCTACAATTTCAGCCTATCAGATTTCTTGGGAAAGTGTTATACCAGTTACAGTACATGCTGCCACCTGATTGGGTCCTGTATAGCTGTGTAGATCTGAAGAAACAGGCCTCACACCACCAATCCTACCACCAGAGTCTACTTGGGACGTATGTGTCCCACATAATTGTACCAAAATCCATATTACCTCAAAAAATTCCTTTGATTTCAGCATGACTTCCATTACTGAAAACATATGGTATCAAGGTGAAAATAATTAGGTCATGGGAAAAAAAAAAAAAAAAAAAAGCCCATAGGCACACCTGTCAACCCCCTGACCTCTGCTTACCCTCTTAGATCTGTCCGGAAATAAAACAAGAGTTCTCTTATCCTTGGCAGTTCCCAGGAGAGCTACCATTGGTCTTTCCCTGGAAACAGAGGTACCTTGGGGACATCTGCTTCTGACTTTCAGGATAAGAAAAATATTTGAAATTGTGCTGGAGGCAGGGGAGTGCAAAGCACCAGTTCCTTTGAAGTTTTTAACCCCAGTTCTGTTCTGCTGCTGGGGCACTGCAAAGTGATCTGAAACCTCTTTATTTTTCTTCCCCCTTCCCCTCCTCAGCCTCTTCATTGGCAACCTCTGGAAGTGTCTAGGTTTTGGAGTCAGCAGATTTGGACTTTGACCATAACCTTCCAGTTAGTAGTTTGGCAAGTTTTACTAAATTAATCTATCTGAGCTTCAGTTTCCGTATCTGTAAAATGGGATCATTATACCATCTTCAGGCTATTTGTGCCACCCAGGGATGTTCAAGGAGCTGTAGGGAAGATTAAATGAAACAGCATAAACAAAATCCAAGTTTGTAAATTCTTTTTAAATGATCTCCTCTTCCTTTCTGTAAAAAGCCTGAGTAGTGTGTCTACTAGTTCAAAGTAGAGAAATAGAGGAACTAAAATGTTGCCTAATATTTTTATGGCACTTGATGTTTACAAATTACTTTTGCTTGACATTAATGCTTTTGATATGGTTTACTGATGTTAGTTAAATCTAACCTGTAAGTATTTTTTTAAAACTTGATAGCACCTATCACATAATGTGGGAGCTCTGGTGGCATAGTGCCTAAGGCATTTTACTGCTGACCAGAAGGCTAGCAGTTCAAACCCACTAGCCACTCCTTGGAAAGAAGGTTGGGCAATCTACTTCAGTAGTGATACCTCCTCAGAAACCCAAGGAGGGGTCGCTATGAGTCAGATCCGACTCGATGGCAATGAGTGTGGTTTTTTGGTTTTATCACATAATGTTGCTATAAGGAGTAAATGAATTAGTACATGCAAATGTTTAGAAGAGAGTCATTTATAATACTTTTTATTGTTACTATTATTGTATACCACTCTAGTAGATGACAAGGGTATAGAGACAAATAAGGCTAAGATTCTGCCCCTAAGAAGGGAATACGCATCTTATTGACTTTACTTAAAGACAAATGAAAAGAAGCTCAGAAAGTTTTATTGATTTGCCCAGGTTGTCCACTGAGATATGACAGGTTTCACCTCCAAATCTCCTCACTCCAATCTTCATGCTCTTTTCACGGTGCTGTCAGATAGTTGTTTTACTCCAACTCTCCTCCAACTGGATCATACCCCTTGTCTTGATCTTTATTACTGAATCTTTTTCTGTGGATTCTCATTTCCTGATGTTGGTTGGGCTTTAAATAGGGAAGAAAAACAGAAACAGAAAAAAAAAATCCTATTCCTATATCTGGATATATTAGGTGCCATCAAGTCAATTTCAACTCATAGTGACTCCATGTGACAGAGTAAAGCTGTCCCATAGAGTTTCCTACATGTAATCTTTATTGGAGCAGATTGCCACTTCTTTCTCCCTCATACCTGCTCAGTGGGTTTGAATTGCCAACTTTTTGGTTAGCAGCTGAACACTTAACTATTTCACCACCAAGGCTCCTTATATCTATCTATTTATCCATACACACACACACACACACACACACACACGTACATATATATATATATATATATATATATAGTATAAGTAAATATATGTGCATATGTGTGTATACATAACTACACACACATATACACACACATACACATACACAGACACAGAGGAAGAGAGAAAAATTGTTATTTACTAGGCAGTGAACTAGATGTTTTCACCAGATACTTTCACACATCACATTTATAATGAACATTATTGCCCATTATTATCCTTAGAAATCCTAAGTCTCAGGAGAAGTCAAGTATACATTTCAAACCCACCAGCCACTCCCCGGAAGGAAGGTTGGGCAATCTTCTTCCATAGTGATACCACCTCAGAAACCCAAGGAGGGGTTGCTATGAGTCTGATCCGACTCGACGGCAGTGAGTTTCTTTTTGTTTTTTTTAGTTAAGTAGCTAATGGCTCTGGGATTCAGGCCTTTCTCTCTGAGAAGTAGCTCTTAACCTTAAATCTTGCACAAACTGCATTCAAAAATCAGTGGTCACCAACCCGTCAGTCGGTGTCAGTCTGCTGATTTGCATCATGAACTAAACAGGGTGTGAGTGATAACCTACTAAACTGAGTCTTGGCTTCCAACTCTGGAGCCGAGTTGTCTTCCCCATCTTTGGTACCCTTGAGACCTGTGAGAAGGTCCTGTCAAGAGGATTAGGAACTGATAGGAAGAGAATCCTTCTCAGCAAAGCTCATTGTAATCAACTGGAATTGAGGTTGTACATTGTGTATTACCCTGAAAAGGCAAAAAGAACTGGCCACCCAGGGTCTAGGGAGTTCAGTATTCTTCAATTACATTTGCCTAAACCAATGTGATGTTCCAAAGAACCCACAATCCAGTAAGAAATCAAACAAGCCAATGTAAAATGTGCAATCCAATAGTGAATCAAATATGCTAATATGACCAGTACATATGCAGGATTCTTAGGTTGCAATTAAAATTTTAAAAGGCAATTTTTTTTAATTGTGCCCGAAGTGCAAGTTTACAGAGCAGAGTTTGTTTTACACTCAACATTTCATATACATTTGGTTTCACTTCCCAATTACCATCCCCAACCCTAACACACTCTCCTTCCCTCCCTGCCCAGTGACCATGCCCCTCATAGTTATGCACTCCTGTGTGTCCTGCATTTCCTCCATGTGAATGTTGCCCCTCTGGTGCCCCGTGGTTGATTGCTCCAAGGGATGCATCTCCATAGAGCATGTGGTGCATCACCCTGGGCTGAGTGGTCTGCGTGTACATCTTATTTACTATTGGGCTAAGAGCCAGCCCCTGGGAGTGAGTTTGATTCCAGGCCCAAAGTGTATGCCAGGTCCATAGTATTGGGGGTTCCACCATACTCCATCTGACCATCATTATTGTGTTTTTGGATTTTGTTCCATGTTTTTCCTCCCACTCTATCCAGGATATTTTATATGTCCAGGATATTTTATATGTGTATAAAGGCAATTTTATGTGTGTTGTTCACTGTCCTTTTGGCCTGCTCATTGGTAATGTGGGGTAGTCCTTCCCATATTCCTGGATAAAACTCAAGTAGGCTCCCTGAATTCTTTGTTTATTCTCGTTGTTGTAAGCTGCCTTAGAGTGGGCACCCGAAATATGTCAACTCCATGCACAGTGGAACAACCTACTGCCTGGCCTGTGTTATCCCCATGATTTGTGGTCAGTTGTGGACCAAACTATTGTGATCTATAGGTTAGCTGATTTTCAGAAGTAGATTGCCAGATCCTTTCTTCCTAGTCTATCTTAGTCTGCACTACACTGAAAGCTATTCAGCACCATAGCAATACACAAGCATCTAGTGGCAGACAGCTGGTAACTATGTAAGAGTTCCATTGGCCAGAAATTGAACCTAGGTCTCTTGCATCAAAGGTGAGAATTCTACCACTGAACCAAAAAGTTTGATTGTCTGTTAAAAGCCTTAAACAAAATGCAAACCCACACCAAGTCGATTCCAATTCATAGTGACATCCATAGGGTTCCTAAGGCTGTAAATCTTTAAAGAAGCAGACTGCCTCATCTTTCTCCCACGGAGCAGCTGGTGGGTTCAAACCACCAGTCTTTGGTTAGCAGCTGAATGCCTTACCACACTGCCACCAAAGCTCTTAAAAGCTTTAAGTACATTGTCAATTTCGTAGCTATAATGTAGAGTCCAGGTAATAACCAACTCCATTGAAGATGGATATTTCCTCTTCTTCCATTTCTGGCCTATTGCAGTCCAGGGGAGGGTGATAGATCATTTCTTCTTCCTGTGTTTCCCCAGCTTTTCCTTCTACAGCTTGCTAACTCTGCTGTGTGAACATGTCGTGGGGCTGGACTGGTAACACACAAACAGGGAAGGAGAGAATGGTGAAGGAAGGAAAGTTGTTGTTGTTGTTATGTGCTGTTGAGTCGGACCCGACTCATAGCGACCCCTCCTTGGGTTTCTGAGGCAGTATCACTACGGAAGTAGATTGCCCCATCTTCCTTCTGAGGAGTGGCTGGTGGGTTTGAACTGTCAGCCTTCTGGTTAGCAGTCAAGTGCCTTAGCCACTACACTATCAGAGCTCCCAAGGAAGGGAAGAGAAAGATTTTATTTCACAGATATTATCATAAACTTCTTGTTGTTATTCTTAGGTATCATGAAGTCAATTCCAACTCATAGTGATCCCGTGAGCAACAGAATGAAACAATGCCTGATCCTGCACCATCTTCACAATTGTTGCTAGTTTGAGTCCATTGTTCCAGCCACACAGCATCTAAATGGTGGAGCTAGGATTTAGTTCCTTTAACTCCAAAATCCATGGGACACAATTCAAGGAGAGGGCAATTGGGAGATAGGAGGGTTAGGTTCATTTCCATCTCGGCCTTTCATTTGACTGTTGCCTTGGATAATTTCCTTCCCATCTGAATCTGAGTTTCCTCATCTGTAGATGAAGGGCTGGATATGGTAACCATGACACCCTGCCAACTGCAGAGCTCTGAGCTACTGAAAGGTGCTTATGTTAGTAGGCTGTTTCACATTGGCTTGCCCAGATGTTTTAATTTAGAATTTTCCATGTGGTAATCAGTCTCATCTTCTTATTTCCTGTCTGCACCTCTAACTTCCCTTGTTTGGAATCATTTGTGTTTGTCTTTTTGGTGTGTTGCTTGTGTTTAGTGAGAGCCTTATTTAGAATCATCTGCAAATTTCATCAAAGAGCGTTTATTCACCACCTAGCCAGGGAAACATCATGGGCCAAGCAAAATACCAATGGCAGAGCTTTCATTCTGATTACTTTCTTCTTTCTTACCTTTTTCTCTAAATAACTACCTTCAAAGTGGGTTAACACTCTCCTGAAAACCTGTGGCTTGGGATCAGACAGATTTGGATAGGAACCTTGGTCAAGTTACTTAACCTTTCTAATCCTCAGTTTCTTCATCTGGGGAGCATGAATAACTACACTCACCTTAAAGGGTTGCTTTGAATATAAGAATTAGATGTGGCACATGGAGCTGAATAATACAGTGCCTGGAACAAGCTACTCCCTCTCCCTATTCCCAATCTGTGAAGGTTTTAAGAATTGCCATCATGCAAAGAAGAATTTCTCGAGAAATCTCTCTCTCTTTATCTGAACAGCATCATGGGGAGTTTTCCCAGCAATAACATATAATATTGCTGATCTATTTCTCAACACACCCCAAGGCATGTAATGATTATTCTTTGGCTTGCAAATATAGAAACAAAAAGAAATCCCTAGTCTTTCTGGCAAGTGATCTTGGGAGAATTATTTAATCTTGTTAAGCCTCATTTTATTTAACCTTTCTAAGCAATCTACTTCCGTAGTGATACCACCTTGGAAACCCAAGGAGGGGTCGCTATGAGTCGGGTCTGACTCGACAGCACATACCAACAACAAAAACAAGCCTCTATACTTTTCTGTTGCCATGAAGATTAAATGAAGTAATGCAGGTGTAATGTTAGTCCATGTTCAGTATATCACATGGGCCTGGGTTTGAATCCTCCTTAGTTTAGAGACCTCTTTTAAGATCTAATTTCCTCATCTGACAAATAGGGAGAATAAGTTTTATCTTTACTACTGTTACTATTGTTTTATCTTTACTATTGATACAAAATATCAGTGGACATACATAAGACACAGAAGGTGCTCTGCATATACTCACTGCTGTGGAGTCAGTTCTGACGCATAGTGACCTCTCCTTGGATTTCCAAGTTGGTATCACTACAGAAGTAGATTGCCCAACCTTCCCTCCAAGGAGCGGCTGGTGGGTTTGAACCACTGGCCTTCTGGTTAACAGTCAAATGCCTTAGGCACTACACCACCAGAGCTCCTGGTCTGCACATAGTAAGGCCCATTTTTTTCGCTTCTTTTTTCCTGAACATTTTTTGAGTTGTATTGTCATGGTTAAAGAACAGGAAGGGAGCAAGATAGTAAAGTAGAAATGCACAAAGCCAACACAGGTGAAGTATATTCCTATCTTTGAAGAATGCTGAAGGGTTAAACTTGGGATGTGGTTGAGATGTCAAGATTGGTCAGCATAGATAAAAAATTTCCTCTATAAGACAATCACATTTGGTTCATATCAAAATCACTCAGATCCAAATGTGCATTCCAAACAGTTGACATTCATTTCAGCTGGATGCTAATCCAATTTTTAAAAAATTAATTCATGCTTGACAAGAAGCTGATCTCATGTCTTTTACCAGAACATCCCACTCCCAGTTGGTTTCCAAGGAAGGAAATGGGCAGCCTGGCTGTCAAAAACAGAACTGAAGACACGCCTTTTCCTCTGTTCAGATGGGACCTACAGTTTCACTAAAGATTTTCGCAGCCCAGTTGAATCTCATAAATTATTCCCGCTGCAGCCCTTTTTGCTTCTCACTTGAGGTATATTTAAAAACAAACTAGTTTGTGTCCTCTCCTGAAACCCTTGGATCTAGAACCACAGCACTGAAGAGCCCTTGAAAAATATGTCTCTTGTCTCTCTATCACATCCTCGTATTCATGTACTCATTGAATATGATCAGTTCCATCCTTTTGCCAGGTCCAAACCTGTCTGTTTGTCTTCATCTCAGCTTTTCCTCCCCTAGTCAAGGCTCATCTTTTCTCATGTAGACAATTGCAATCATGCCCTAAGTCTGCAGGACTCTCCCAGTTCATCCTATTGCAGTCAAAGTCTTTATAATATGTTGACATGATCATGAGTGTAAGGGCCGTTCAGTGATAGCATCCTTACCTTCCATGTCAGAGATCCATGACCAATGCATCTCGTGCACAGCCACCACCCATCTGTCAGTAGAGGCAGGTTTGATGCTGTGACATTGACCAGATTTCAGGGGAGCTTCCAGACTAAGATGGACAAGGATGAAACTCCTCGCTATGTACTTCTGAAAATCAGCAACGCAAACTCCATGGATCACAACCATCTGATCTGCCATTGATATGGGGAGGGCACAAGACCAGGGCAACATTTTGTTCCATTGTGCATGTTCGCCATGAGTTGAGGGCTTGACTCAGGATCAGCTAAAAACAACAATGATGATATGATCATACCACTCCCTCCTTAAAACTCTCCAATGGCTCCCCTAAAGGTAAAGCACAAAACCCTTACCAGAGTCCCTGAGTCACTCTTTGTATTCTGGTCCCTGCCTATCTCTTAAAGCTCCCTCTATCCCCCTGCTTTTGCCCCCTTTATTCGCTGTATCCCAGCCATAATTAACTTTGAACTTCCCTTTGTTCATGGAAAGTTCTTATATACCTTACATATACTTCAGAGAGCCTCTGTGTACTCTTCAAAGCTACTGTAAATATAATCTCCTCTTTCAGGACTTTCCTGGCATCTCAGCCCATCTCCTGGCACAGTTATCTGCTCCTTTGCTTATGGTCCCATACACTTTATACTAGCTCTATAACATTGTATCAGAATTATCTGTTTACATGTTTGTTTCTGCCACTGTTTTTGGAATTCCTTGAAAACTAAAGTTATGTCCTATCCTATCTATTTTCATGTTCATAAAGGAGGTATTCATCACTCACAGTCTATAAATATTCACTGAACATCTACAATACATGCAGCACTGGAGAACTAGGGATGAACATGTTGCTATCCTACTGACAAAGACCTTACAACATGGAAGCCAGATTCATGGAGAGGCAATAATAATGTGATGTGGAGAGGTTAATAGAGGAGTGAAATGTGCTGAAATTCCTACCTCAGGGTCAAGTCCTTTTTACTATGGAAATTATGCAGGCTGAAACAAACAGTCTGCTCCCCACTATGCACAATAAAGAGAATGCACGGAGCTCCCATCAGTTTTCCTATTTGGAGAAAGGTCTTTTGGGGAAGTACACCTGCTGGACCACAATGGGAACCCCTACTAGCTACCTGTCCTTTCAAGGCAGAGCTTTAATCACAAATAAAATGAAGCTATGGGGTGGGTCAACATTTTAGAAAAACTGATGAGAAAGAGAAAGCCCAAGATTAAAAAGTACCAACAACTGACAATGGAGGAAGTAGAAATAAGCAAGAAGCAGATGAGAATTTTCAAAATACATTTAACCAATAACTTCAGAGAATTTTTTTAAGTTTTGCACTTATGGGAAGCAGTCAAAAAACAATAAAAAGTCTTTGGAAATATAAACCATGTCCATTGACAGGAAGCTCTGGTGGCATTGTGCTTAAGGCATTTGACTGCTAACCAGAAGTCTGGTGGTTCAGATCCACCAGCCACTCCTCGGAAGGAAGGTTAGGCAATCTACTTCTGTAGTGATACTGCCTCAGAAACCCAAAGAGGGGTCACTATGAGTTGGATCCACTGGATACAGTGAGTTTGGTTTTCTTTTTCTTTTATTTTTTTTTTTAAATGCATTGACACTTAAAAAAAAAAAAAAAAAAAGTAGGACGGCTAAGTCATAGATTAAAAATGAAAAAACTCACTGTCATCAAGTCGATCCAACTCATAACGACTCCTCCTTGGGTTCCCAAGGCAGTATCACTACAGAAGTAGATTGCCCAACCTTCCTTCCAAGAAGTGGCTGGTGGATCTGAACCACAGCCTTTTGGTTAGCAGTCAAATGCCTTATGCACTACTCCACCAGAGCTTCCACAGGAGACTTAGCATTCACCTAATAGGAGTTTCAGTCATGGAAAGAATAGGTCCAGGTATTATTGAAAATACAGAATAAAGTGACTGCACTAGATAAAGATGTAATGACTTCTGGTACCACAGTGAATAAGGCATCTGACTGCTAACTGGAAGGTTGATGGTTCATACTCACCAGTCATTCCATGAAAGCAAGACTGGCCAATCTACTTATGTAAAGATTTACCGCCTTGAAAACCCAATGGGGTCTCTGAGTCAGAATTGACTCAATGGCAGTGGGTTTGATTTAGAAATAAAGATGTAAGTTTTCAGATTGAAAGAGTCATTTCAGTGTCAAACAAAAACCCACACCCAGTCATAAATGGGTGACATTTCAAGGAGATAATCCTAAAAGTTGTAAAGGGAATTGGTAGTAAATGTACCTGTAAAGAATAAACAACCACACTGCACTCAGATCTTTTAGCTGCGATCCTAGACCCTGGATGATGGTGGAACAACATCACCAAAGTTATGAGTAAAAAATGTTTTTGAACTTAGAACTCAGTAATGAATCTGAAGCTAACTGAAGAAATTCTAGGATTTGGGTAGACTCTAAGTGATTATGTGCTAGGCAAAACAATGGCCACAAAGGTCTCCATATACTAATTCCTAGAACCTACAAATAGGTTACCCTACATAGCAAAACAAGATTTTGCAGATGCAATTAAATTGAAGACCTTGAGATAGGGTACTTATTCTAGATTACCAAAGTGGGCCCAATCTGAACAAGCATGTCTTTAAAAGCAGGGAGCCTTTCCTGACTGTGGTGAGAGAAAGATATGACTATAGAAAAATAGAGATGCAACACTGCTGGCTTTGAAGATGGAAGTATGGGGCCACAAATCAAGGAATGTAGGTGGTCTCTATTTTTGTTAGTCACTGTCAATTTGGCTCTGACTCATGTTGATCCCATGTACAAAAGAACAAAATGTTGGCCTGTGATCATCAGTATGTTTCAGTCCATTGTTGTGGCTGTTGTAGTGACTTCCAAACTAAAGGACTCATCTTCCAGCATTACTTCAGACAATATTCTGTTGTGACCTATAGGATTTTCATTAGCTAATTTTCAGAAGTAGATCACCAGGCCTTTCTTCCTAGTCTATCTTAGTCTACAAGCTCTGCAGAAAACTCTCTATCAAGAGTGGCTCTGCTGTCTGAAATTGAACCCACACCTGTGGTTTCCAGCCAAACAATGTACAGGCATGTGA
>NW_006921770.1:722780-723857 GCF_000298275.1 Orycteropus afer afer
ATAAAATAAGTAAATAAATAAATAAATAATTCATGAAGGGAAAAAAAAAAAAAAGAGTGGCCCTGCTGGTATTTGAAATATATTGATATACCAATATCATGTTGTTGTTGTTGTTGTTATGTGCCATCAAGTCGGCCCTGACCCATAGCGACCCCTCCTTGGTTTTCCAAGGCAGCGTCACTACAGAAGTAGGATTGCCTAACCTTCCTTCTGAGGAGTGGCTGGTGGGTTTCAACCACCGGCCTTCTGGGTAGCAGTCAAGTGCCTTAGGCACTGTGTTACCAGAGCTCCTACCAATATCATAGTAATGTATGAATTGATGAATAGGTGGTGAAGGCTGTCTCTAGAAATCAGAAAGACAAGGAGTCTTCATTCCTAGAGACTCCAGAAAGGAAAATAACTCCAGAAAGAATATAACTCTGATAATACCTTCATTTTAGTGAGACCCATGTTGGACATCTAATCTACACAGCTGTAACATAATAAATTTGTGTTGTTTTAAGACACTAAATTTGTGGTATTATAGCAGCAATAGGAAACTGATGAAATTACCTCCCACACTCTTTTTCTAAAAATAATTATTTTAGAGCATATTCCAGCAAAATATAAAAGAAATTAAGAAAGAGAAGTATATACGGTGCAAAAATCAATAGAACTAATATAGAAATAAAATGTAAAGACCAGATTGACTGCTATGCAATAGATATAACAAGCACTCTGTCAAATTTAGAGTAGAAAACCACAAGGGTTTATTTTAAAAATCTTAAAGGAAAAAGTGAATTATATTTTTTAACTGTATGATTAACAAATCCAATGATCCCGAATATTTGATGAAAATATTTATATCTCCTATCAACAAGAAAAAAAAATTAGTTAAAAACTTTAGGAAAAATTAAAAGCTTTATAAGAAAGTCATGGCCTGAGTTCCGGCAAGATGGCGGACTAGGCATAAGGAATGCACAGACCCTCTTCAACAAAGAAAAGGGAAACACAGACACAGAAGATAATCTTGGACCCCTGAGCCTTGAAGGGAAGGATGCAGAAGTGGACTAAACCCCAACTAGCAGAAGAATTTGC
>NW_006921770.1:741304-743761 GCF_000298275.1 Orycteropus afer afer
TACTTCCGTAGTGATACTGCCTCGGAA
Organism: Orycteropus afer afer; assembly: GCF_000298275.1. Taxonomy (NCBI): domain Eukaryota; kingdom Metazoa; phylum Chordata; class Mammalia; order Tubulidentata; family Orycteropodidae; genus Orycteropus; species Orycteropus afer. Next base: position 741,332 of record NW_006921770.1, read on the forward strand.
ACCCAAGGAGGGGTCGCTATGAGTCAGGGCTGACTCGACGGCACATAACAACAACAACAACACCCTATTACAATATTTGAAATACCATTTCAATACTATTTCAGAATATTTAATTTGAAATGCCATTTTGGTTGACCATTTTTAGAATCAACCTATGGACAAAGCAAGTAAGACTTGGTTATAATTATAATACATATCATTATACATATGTAATTGTAGTACATATGATAGAGAACAGAATTGCTATCAACACTGCTGATATGAAAGTAATATTGGCTATCAGAAGTCAGAAAAGGAGGAAGAAGAGAAAATACAGATCCAATATATCCTCATTTCACATAGCAGGAAGTTAGCAGATAACCTGGTTTTGTAAATGGCTCACAAAATAAAACCTCCAGTCTATATACTTTTAAATTTATAAATATAATCAACCATTCATTCAACAAATATTCATTTTCTCTCTATACTAGGCACCTTTCTAGGCAGTAGGTCTTTAATAGTATACAAAACTCACTGTTACAGAGTTTGCCAACTACTGAGAAAAGACAGACTATACAAATAAATGAGTGACTCCTTTAGTCAACCAGATGCTGATCAATTCTATAATGTAGGGATCAACATAATTTTTCTTTAAAGAGTTAGATAAAAACCAAAAAAACAAACCCACTGCCATCAAGTCATTTCTGACTCATAGTGACCCCCATTGGGTTTCCAACATTGTAAATCTTTACAGAAGCAGACTGCCTCATCTTTTTTCTGTGGAGTGGCTGGTAGGTATGCACCTCCGACCTTTTGGTTAGCAGCCAAATGCCTTAACCACTATACCACCAGAGCTCCTAAAGAGCTAGATAGGTAGCAAATATTTGAAGTTTTGCCAGCCTTAAGGTGTCTGTTCCAACTATTTACCTCTGTTCTTATAGTGGAAAAGCAGACAAAAACAAGGAAGTGTGACTGTGTTGAAATAAGACTTTATTTACAAAAATAGGCTATGGACTGGATTTGACAAACAGCCCATTGGCCATAATTTACTGACACCTGCTATAAAGAAAAATAAAGCCAGGAAGGGGGCTAGGGAGAGCCATAGAGAGAAGGGTTGCCATTTTAAACAGGCAAAGAGAGAAAAGGAAGTTACACTTAGGCAAAGACCGGAGAAGAAGAGAGGGTGAGGCTTCCCAATAACTGGAGGAAAAGTATTTTAGGCACAGCGCAAAGACTGAGGTAACAGCACGCAAAAAAAGAACCTGTGTGGCTGCAGCAAGAAGACTAAGGAGGAAAGTGATAGGAGACAGGCCAAGAGGGAAGGTAAGTGGGTTTTGTAGGTCTTGGGAGGCTATCTAGTAGTCTTGTCATCTAAGTGTGGATTTCAGACCAACAGCATCAGATCACCCAAGAGTCTGTTAGAAATGCAGAATGTTGTTGTTTTGTGCCATTGCATTGACTCTGACAGCAACCCAAGAAGACAGAGTAGAACCACCTCATAGAATTTCCTTCTTTGCAGGAGCAGATAGATTGCCAGATCTTTTTTCAGAGGAGCCAAACTTTCCATTAGTAGCTGAGGTCTTAATCATTGTTTCACCTGGGCTCCTGTGCAGAATCTTAACCCCTGATGATCAAAATGTGCACTTTAATAAAACTGTTAGGTGAATCCTATGCACACTGAAGTTTGAATAGCACTGGTATGGAGCCCTCTGGGCCATCAGAAGGACTTTAGTTTTTATTTTGAATGAGCTGGAAAGCTACTGACTGATTTTGAGCAGAAGAGTGAGATGATCTAATGCTCATTTTAGAAGATTTATTTACTATTCTGAAATTAGTCTATAGGAAGGCAAAGGATGAAGCAGGGAAACAAGCTAGAATATCCCGATTATCTAAGCAAGAGATAACAGCGATTTAGACCAGGGTGAGATAAGTCAACAGCTCTGCCCATCAGTTTGGATGGCAGATATGACAGGGGAGAAAAAGAGCCTAGGATGATTACAAGATTTGGGGCCTGAAGAAGTACAAAGATGAAGTTGGCACATTTACTGAGTGAGGAAAACTGTAGGGGAGAAGACTAGAAAGGAGAGGGTGGGGTGGGGCCAAAGATGACAGGTTTATTTTGGGATATTTTAAGCTTGAGACATGGATTAGACATTCAAGCTGAGATATCAAGCAGACAATTGAATACAGGAGTCGAGCTCAATAGAGAGAGACAAGCACCTGGACAACTAAAAATAACTTGAACAAAAAAATAATAGCACGAGAGATGGAAAAAGTGAAGAGAATTTAGAAGTGGGACAATTACACTAAATTTTTTACTGCAAGGAATCAATAAATACTGTTTAATTTTGAGAGATTAAATAACATCATACAAGCATATAAATTAAGGAGGAGCTCTGGTAGCATAGTCCCTAAGGCACTTGACTGCTAACCAGAAGGCTGGCGGTTCAA
>NW_006921770.1:747676-779461 GCF_000298275.1 Orycteropus afer afer
CACCTCCCAGAACATTGTATTGTGCCACGCCCAACAGAAATACTCCACGTGAATAACATTTACAATCAGCTCCTCAGTTGCTCATTCCACCACTGAGTTTACAATGACTTATGGGTAGAAAAGCCATACTAAGTAATTTACTACACTGCAGCAATCCTACTTCTGTAGTGATACTGCCTCGGAAACCCAAGGAGGGGTCGCTATGATTCGGGCCGATTCGACAGCATACAACAACAACAACAAGCTGGCGTAGTGGGTAAAGCATTTGGCTGCTAACCAGAAGGTCGGCAGCTCAAACCCACCAGCTACTCTGTGGGTGAAAGATGAGGCAATCTACTTGTGTAAAAACTCACTATGAGTTGGAAACAACTTGATGACAGTAGTTCGGTTGGGTTGGTAAACCTACCAAGGGGGGCAGTGGGGGTTCAGTAGTAGAATTCTTGCCTTTCATGTGGAAGACTCAGGTTGGATTCCCTGCCACTACATCTCATGCTCAGCAACCACACAGGTGTCAGTGGAGGCTTGCATGTAGCTATGAGGTTGAAGGGGCTTCCGGAGAGTTTAGAGACTAACATAAACTAGGAAGAAAAGCCTGGTGTTTGATTTCCAAAAATCAGCTAATGAAAACCCTATGGATCACAGTGGTCTGATCCACAACTTATTATGAAGACGGCACAGGGCCAGTAGCAGCATTTCATCCCACAGGGCATGGAGTTGGCATGAATCAGGGGCCAACTTAATGACAACTCACAAAAAGAAGTAACTGACAATAACTAAAAAAAAAAAAGCCAAAAAGAAATGGTTATCTCAGTGGCCTGAGGATGAGAAGGGAAGGAAGAAGGGAGATTTTTACTTTTATCTTGTACTTTTATGTACTATTTGGATATTTTTAACCATCTACACACAGTATTTTCATATTTAAAAATGAAATATTTTAAAAGAATTCATATGAAAAGCGAGAATTTCAATCCATGTTTCTGGTGGACTTGTGCTCAATTTCTCAAACACTATTTTATAGAAAATGATTTCCAAGAAGTCTTCAAAGCCCATTTTTATTATTATTATTACTAGAAGCCATCCCCTTGGAATCAGACACTTGCGTTTTTCCAAAGGATCTTGCATTCAAAGCCTCTGAGGTTAAGCATATTTGGAAATGTATATGGCACAGCTCTCTGCCTTTGAAATGGTGTGTTTTCCAGGGCTCCCTATGCATCGCTTGTCCAATTGGCTTTCCATCTAACACATCCATCAAGCAGCCAGAATTTATGGAGTTGCCCACAAGGGTTGCCAGAGTTTGCTGGAGTGTGCCCATTAGATCAAACCTCTTACCAGTAATGAAGTCTCAGGAAAATCCTAGACAAAGCTGCTCATTGCCTTGCCTCTAATAACCCAAACCCATTGCCCTCGAGTCAGATCTGACTCACAGCGACCCCTCCTTGGGTTTCCAAAGCAGTATCACTGCTGAAGTAGATTGCCCAACCTTCCTTCTGAGGAATGGCTAGTAGATTTGAACTGCCGGCCTTCTGGTTAGCAGTCAGCCAAATGCCTTGGGCACTATGCCACCAGAGCTCCCTTGCCTCTAGTAAATAAACTAAATGAAGTCAATTTAAAGACCTCTGAACTAAAGCTTCACATCTTGCAGAAATTTACCAGAAATTCTAGATTACTTAGAAATCATATTGTGAGACGCTTCCATTTTATGAAGGGGGAAAATGAAACCTAAAGATGTATGGTCACAATTAGACAATGGATAAGAGGCAGAACCCAGACCCAAACTTCAGTGTGCATGCTACTATCTAGATTTAAGAGTGAAGACGTCTCCCAGAATTATAGGCTTTTTTTCTGAGTAAATTGAGGAATGATGGTAGTTAGGGGAAGGTGAGGAAGCAGAGGGAAAATACATGTAGTTTTAATTACATTGGCCAGTATTTTAACGGCATAGCAAGGAAGCCAGAAATCTTAGATTAACTATGAAGTCACTCAGTTGATAGATCATTTCTTTGTTGATCTACTCTTCTTCATTTTTATGTCCCAAACTTTGCTCTATGTGCTATGGATGTAGATATATGTCAGACATGGCCTACCCTCAAGAGACTCACAGTCCAATGGACCAGATGGTTACCATGGCTGCTAATAGAGACAGTGAAATCAGTATCAAACTACACAATGAACAAGGTAAACACAAGCTTATGTATGCTTACTTACTAATCTGTAGTGAATAATTTCACATTTTTTCATATCAGAGATTCTGTTTCTAGAGGCAGCTGCCATCTATCTCTCTCCCTACCCCACAGCACCTTCCCATAGTCAACTCAGTTACCTCCAGTTTTCCCTGTCACAATGAACTTCCATCTCTTCAGTGCTTGCCCCAACTAATGTTTGAGTCAGTTCCTAGTTTGAGTCCTTTCTGGTACACTCACCCCTGCAATAAAGAATGGACCATTCCAAATACTGTCTGTCTCACACCTGTAATGATAGTTGCTTTGTTGTTGTTGTTGTTATGTGCCATTGAGTCAGCCCCGATTCATAGCGACCCCTCCTTGGGTTTCCGAGGTGGTATCATTATGGAAGTAGATTGCCCAACCTTCCTTCTGAGAGTGGCTGGTGAGTTTGAACTGCCAGCCTTCTGGTTAGCAGTCAAGTGCCCTAGGCACTATACTACCAGAGCCCCTGATAGTTGTATAGCTTGTGATTAATAATATGAGCTTTGGAGTCAGACAGACGTGGATTCAATTCTCAATTTCACCTAATACTGTGTGACTGAAACAAATCAAGCCTCAGAGTCTTCATCTATAAAAGGTAGATTAAAAAGTTTCTTGCACTTAACTTTATTGTAAATACTGATGGAGATAATGCATACAAAAGTCCTTGGCATCACCATGATATTTCTGGATAGCTATTATTATGATTTTTATTATTATCCCCACCTATAGAACTGAGTTTCAGGGCTAGAATCAGGGGAAACGGTACAGAGCTGATCTCCAAAAATTCAACTCTAATTATCTAATTCATGCTTTTTCTCCCTTCTCTCTAGATCCAGAACCTTCTCAGGGATCCAGGTTAAGAGAGAGGAAAGAATAAGTTTTCATCCCATCCTCAATTTATAAATGCACCTAGATTAGACCTAGTAACATAGGTGGAGTGGTAAATAGGTTTTTAACTCGAGTGCCAACTCAAATCTGTTAGATATTATTGCCTAGAGGGCTGTGGTATAAAGGATAGCCAGGGCAAATTATGGAACACAGCATATTGTGATTGATTAATGACATCACCAGGAGAATGGAGTCCAGGAATGATGGTGGGCCCTGCAGAGTGCACCCTACTCCACTCCCTTTCAGATTTCAAATTTGGCCCAAAGCAGAGCATACATGATAAAAAAGGAGGTCCAAGGGTACTAAATAAAGCTGTGAAAGGCCATTAGCACCTTATTAAGATCTTTTCCCAGATGCAGCCAGAAACAGCCAAAGAATACAAAATGGAGGAATATTTTGGAAAGTATGGAGGTGTCTGAACCATTTTATTTAAGGAGCAGAAACTCAGTTCTTTTTCCAATAATTTCTAGGCTCCATCTCCCTGAACATCCAGCTAGGTGGTGGGAGGTCATTATGGAATTCTGAAACCTCCTAATAAAGCCCAGCCCCCTCAAACAATTTTTCTGTGTCTAAGCTCTCAGATTGAGAGTTTAGTTGCCTGAAATGTGCTTAGTAATTTTTGAAGAAGTAAGTTAGAGACCCTGAAGAAAACATTGTCAATCCTTCCTGTTTTTTCTCCAACAAACTCATTTGAGTTTTTGAAACATTGACAAAATTATGGATATTTTGAGTGGAAGCAGCAGATTTCAAGTCAAGCTCCTGTGTGACCCTGAGCAATCAACCTAGGTTCTCTGAACCTCAGATATTTCATCTGTAAAATATGGATAACAATCTCTAGCTCAGGAGCTCTGGTAGCGTAATGCCTAAGGCACTTGACTGCTAACCAGAGGCTGGCAGTTCAAACCCACCAGCCACTCCTCGGAAGGAAGATGGGACAATCTACTTCCGGAATGATACTGCCTCCGAAACCCAAGGAGGGGTCGCTATGAATCCGGTCTGACTCGACAGCACATAACAACAACAACAAATTTCTAACTCATACTTTTTGCAAGGATTAAGTAAGAAAAGTTAGGTACATTACAGAGAACCTCTATCCAAAATAGGTATTTCAAAGCATTGAGTTTCTGTTAATGGTAGTGAAATGGTTTGGAAAATGATAGTGGTGACAGTTACAGAACATAACAAACATAATTAGTGTCACTAAATTATACATCTAAAAATCATTGTATTAGCAAATATTCATTACATATAGTTTTACCACAACAAAAAAAAAAAAAAGTAAATAAACAAGAGCATTCACCCCATACCTTCCCTTGCTCCCTCAAAGGGAATACTGATTGCAATCTGTTGTTTTTAAGTCAGGGTTGTTGGGATATAATTTAGCTACAGTAAAATTCATTCATTTCACTTCAACAGCTCTAGGAACTGTAACTACTCAAACCAAAAAACTAAATTTACTGCCATTGAGTAGATTCGGACTCATAGCAACCTCCATTGTGTTTCTAAGGCTATAATTCCTTATGGAAGCAAACTGCCTCATCTTTCTTCCATGGAGTGGCTGGTGGGTTTGAACTGCCAACCAAAAGATACAGCAGCCAAATGGCTTAACCACTATCCCATCAGAGTTCCTATGTAACTGCTATCACAGCAAAATATAAAATACAGCCCCACAAAGTTTCTTCATGCCCCTTTCTAGCCAATCTCTTGCCCTCCCCTCCAGCCCCTCATATCTACTGATCCTATTTCTGCCCCTATAGTTTTACTTTTTATTACACCTTATTTTAAAAGTATAAATCCAAATAGCAAATCATTCTCTTGAGTTTTTCCTTCATATCCTACTCAAAAATAACTCAGCTCTGACAGCAAGCTCTCTTTTCCAGGAAAATTCTTCATTAAATAAATGAATTCCATGTGCATATTAAAAAGACATTCTGCTTAGTATTCATTCTATTTATAGCCAGATTTCAACCATGGGGGCCCAACAAGCCTGTCAGGGTCTCCCTGTCCTCTTCAGCTCACACCCTCTCCCCACTGCTCCCAGCCCCTCTGCAGAGCTGGCTCCAGGCCCAGTTGATACAGGAAAGTCAAACTGCCAAAAGGGGCTGGTGGAAGCATTTCCTGAGAAGGTATGTGCCTCAACATTATGGTGCAGGAGCACCAATTTCAGGACTTTCAGCTATTCCTAGGGGGAGTACGAGGCCATAAACTAGTTAACAATAATATGTAGAAGAAAGAGACTTGAACTAAAAGCAAGGGTAGAGGGAAGGAAATGTAGGACTAGTGGTCTCTGAAGTTCTTTCCTACAGAGAAGTTCCATGACCCAGGTGGATAATTTCACAATTCCTGAAGTCACCCCCTACCCTCACCACCAAGTCTTACAGGCATAAAAATTAAATGTGGGTAGGGTTAGAGAGATGCTCTGGTAGCACTGTAGTTAAAGCATTGGGCTGCCAACCAAAATGTCAATGGTTTGAACCACCATGGGAGAAAGATGAGGCGGTCTACTTTACAGCCTTAGAAACACTACGAGGCAGTTCTCCTCTATTCTATATAGTCACTTTTAGTCAGAATTAACTCAGTGGAAGTAGGTTTGGTTTAGTGTAGAGAAATGGAGATTTGGGAGGTCAGTCTTTAAAGATCTTGGCCTCTAATTGATAGGTTGGTAGTTGGAACTTACCAGGGGTTCCATGGGAGAAAGATGTGGCAGTCTGCTTCCACAAAGGTTACAACCTTGGAAACCCTGTAGGGCAGTTCTACTCTGTCCTACAGGGTCATTAATGAGTTAGGATTGACTCAACAGCAATGGGTGGCTTTTGGGTAGAGAAAAAGAACCCTAGTGTTGCAGTGCTTAAGTACTTGGCTAATAACCAAAAGGTTAACAGTTCCCACAGCTAGCCACTCCACTGGAGAAAAGTCCTGGTGATCTGCTCCCGTAAAGATTACAGCTTAGGGAACCCTGTAGGGCAGTTCTACTCTGTCCCATGGACTTGTTGTGAGTCTAAAATTGAGAATCACCTAACAACAAGGGTAGAGAAGGAGACCCTGGGTACAACAGTTACCACATTCAACAGCTAGCTGAAAAGTTGGAGGTTTGAATTCTACGTTGGAAGAGAGATCTGGTGATCTACTTCCAAAAAATCAGTCCCTGAAAACCCTACGGAGCACAGTTCCACTGTGACACACATGGGGGCTCCATGAGTCAGATTTGATATCTGGAGAGTAGAGAAAAATAATTAGACCTGGCTTCTGCCCACAAAGCACTTACTGTGTAATACAGAGATAAAACATACAGGGAATGATGCAGTGGAGGGGAGGAGAAAGAGCATGGATTATGGAGTTAGAGGAAATGAGGTTTTAACCTGAATTTGTCATTTGCTAGTTGTGTGTTCTTGAGAATGTTGCTTTACCTCTCTAAACCTCAGCGTTCTCACCTGTAAGCTAGAAATTACATTCAGCCTCAGAGGGGTGTTAGGTGGAATGAATGAGGTCATGGATATAAAGCACTTAGCCCAGTTCCTGTCATATACAGGCTCAGTAAATGGTAGTTTCCTTCTTAACCTCCAAGAAAGGAATTAGTGTTCTAAAAAGATTCCATTTGACGGCTACAGCATTTTGAATGAAAAGAAGTTACTTCTGACTGATAAGTATGGAGTGAAGTCCATGGAGGTGGCAGTATTTGAACTTCTATGGGCCGTCCACCTAGAACCTGCTCCATCCTACTGGACAGGCCTAGGCTCAAGTCTCATTCATTCTCCATCAGTCTCAGCCATGCCAAGCTACATCCCAAAATGTGACCTCTTCCTTTCTTGTATGACAATCCTATCTCAATTCTACTAGTCTGTAAGCTTCTAGATGGCATTGTCCACGTCTGATTCAGGCTTTGTGCTTGGCACATTGTAGAGGTTCAGAAATGGCTGGTTGAAAGTCTATGAAATACAATCCAACAACTTCATGTGAAGTTTAAGCAACTAAGGCTTAAAACTTGTTTGTTTGTTCATTAAAACAGTTATTTGATGAGTCCCTACTATGTTCTGTGACAAGAACTAAAATAAATATAGAGAGACAAGAAAGATGTCATATATGTCCCTAAAAGCTCTGGCTAATGCAAACAGAGTGGGTAGAAAAAAGGGAACTCTTACTTTGTGCAGAGCTCTGCACTAGGTTCTTTGTATCATCGCTTCTTATTTTCCCAATGTCCATTTCTTCTCTCATTTATCAACAAATATTTATTAAGCAGTAGTAGTTCCAACCACCACCCATGTGTCACCATGTTATACTGTGGTAGCTTGTGTGTGGCTGTGATGCTGGAAGCTATGCCACTGTATTTCAAAGAGCAGCAAAGTCATCCGTGGTACACAGGTTTCAGCAGAGCTTCCAGACTAAGACAGACTCAGAACAAAGCCCTGATCTTCTTCCATAAATGAGCAATGAAAACTTTATGGATTGCAGCATTATATACAATCCAATATAGTGCTGAAAGATGAGCCCTCAAGTGGGAAGGCATTCAAAATATACAGTGACTGCAACAATGGACTTGAATATACCAAGGAATGTGAGGAAGGCACAGGACCAGGCACCACTTCCATTTCATTCTGTTATACTTGAGTCATCATGAGTTGAAACCAATTCAACAGCAATTAACATAGTTCCACGCATTGTCCTAGGTGTGAAGAATACTATAAACAACAGAGTACATGTGGTTGTGCCCTTAAAGAGTTCACAGTCTAGTGGGTTACACAAAACAGTAGACAGATAAAATAAAATAAGACAATTGTGGAAATGGTAGGATTTGCAAAATGCAGAGGCATCAAGAGAGAAGGCATATATAATATGTCTGGAAAAGTCAGGGAATGTTTTATAGCATTTGAGCTGAGAATTGAAGGAAGAGTACATATTCTCCAATCATTGTTGGTAAGGAATATTGAATATAGAGGACACTGCATTTTAGGCCATGAGAATAAGCCATACCAAGGCTTGGCAACATGAGACAACTTAAAAAAATAAAAGCTTCCTTTCATATTGGAGCCTCTTACTTTTTAATTTTGCCCCAAAACATCATATTAAAACGTATAACCACAAACCATTGCACACCACAGTCTAGCTCTGATTCTTCACTCAAGAGACAGCTGGTTAAATATAACCCTCTATGTGGCTAAAACCCAACAGTTCCCAACATTCACTGCTTAGAAAGTTATGTCAGGTTGGGTCATAACAGCTGGGTCAGGGAGTGCTTGAAGGCTGGGGATATCCCTCTAACACCATGATGTATATCTTTGTGGTCATTTGGTGTTTGCCTCAACCTATCATTATTACCTCTTTTGGATTAAATCCTGCTTTCAAGAATCATAGGCATGGAAAGCTATTGAAGAGCTGAGTTGGAGAGGAAATTCTGTCCCTTACTTGTTCTGCTACCACAATAGAAACAGCTTCATTAAGCCTCAGTTTTCACGATTAATACTTGTTAATTTGTATTGAGGACTTACTACATCTCCTTAACCCTACCTGCCTTGTCAATCACCCTATATACCTATGCAAACTGGAGAATGAAAAAGAAGAGAGAAGAAGTATTGATGCATTCAAATTGTGGTGTTGGTGAAGATTTTTAATAGGCCATGGACTGACAGGAATACAAACAACTAAGTCTTAGAATACAGCCAGAGTGGTCCTCAGAAGTATGGATGGTGAGACTTTGGCTCACTTACTTTGGACACATCATTAGAAAAAATCAATGGCTAGGAAAGAACATCATGTTTGGTCAAGTAGAGGGTCAAGGGAAACCCTCAATGAGACAGATTGACACGGTCGTCACAACAATAGACTCAAACTTATCAGTGATCATGAAGATGATACAGGGGCCAACTCACGTCAACTAACAACTCTATGCAAGCACTGTATTGAGCACATAATATAAGTTATCTCATCTAGTCATTGCAATTAACAGATGTGGACATAGGTGTCAGGGTTCTCATTTAATTGATATGAAACCTTTAGCCCAAAAGTAATGAACCAATTTGTTTAGTCACACAGATAGATCAGTGTTTGGTCTTGAGCTCAGAGAGCTCAACTCCCTGCTCTCTACCAACTCTCTTCTATTATTAGGAGAAGGATAGAAAAGGGCATAAGAAAAAGGCTGTATTAGTAATTAATTTGGCTATCATAGCTTGACTATGCCTTTCCTGAGTTGAAAACGATAATTCAATTCCTCCACCACTGCCCACAGATAAAGTCCCTTCTCCTTACATACCATTCAATATCCTTAACAATCTGGCTCCTTCATCCCCCTTCAAACTTAGTGTCTTTCATTCTCTCAACCCCTATACCAAATATTATATGGTATATTCCTCAAGTACTAAACCACTGTAAATAATATATACAAATTTCCTCAGTTGCTCTTCTGGAAGAATGAAAAACCAACAGTAAGGTAATAGAGTCAAATCTAAGAATATCTGTATTCATGTTAAATTTAAATAGTGTAACTCCCAATTAAAAAGCAGAGTGTGTCAAATTGGATAAAAAAGCAATACCCAACTATATACTGTCCTCGAGAAATATACTTTCCCTTGATTTTTCAGCTACTGCTTTCATGGGTGTTGATTCTGAATACCAGTAAAATGAAATCCTCGACAACTCAACCTTTTCTCCATTTATCATGATGCTGTTTATTCATCCAGTGGTGAGGATTTTTGCTTTCTTTGTGTTAAGATGTAATCCATACTGAAGGCTGTAGTCTCTAATCTTCATCAGTAAGTGCTTCAAGTCTTCTTCACTTTCAGCAAGCAAGGTTTCATCATTTGCATATCACAGGCTATTCATGAGTCTTCCTCCAATCCTGTTATCACATTCTTCTTCATGTATTCCAGCTTTCTGGAGTATTCCTCAGCCTAAAGATTGAATAAGCCTGGTGAAAATATACAACTCTGACACACAACTTTCTGATATTAAACCATGCAGTATCCCCTTGTTCTGTTCAAATGACAGTCTCTTGGTTTATGTACAGGTTCTTCATGAGCACAAGTGTTCTGATTCCCACTCTTTGCAATGTCATCCATAATTCGTTATGACCCACACAGTCTAATGTCTTTCTGCAATCAATAAAACACAGGTAAACATCTTTCTAGTATTCTTTGCTTTCAGCCAAGATCCATCTGACACCAGCTATTATATGCCTCATAACAAGGCCTCTTCTAAATCTGGCTTGAATTTCTGGAAGTTATATGTCCATATGCCATGGCAACCATTTTTTAGTTATCTTCAGCAAAATTATACTTGTGTGTGATGTTAATGATATTGTTCAATAATTTCCACATTCTGTTGGATCACCTTCCTTTGGAATGGGAGCAAATATGGAACTCTTCCAATTGGTAGACCATGTAGCTGCCTTCCAAATTTCTTGGTATAGGTGAGGGAGCTCTTCCATCATTGCATCTGTTTGCTGAAACATCTCAATGAGTATTCTGTCAATTCCTGGAATCTCATTTTTCACCAATTCCTTCAGTGCAGTTTGGACTTCTTCAGTACCATGAGTTCCTGATCATATTCTACCTCCTGAAATTGTTGAACATCAACAAATTATTTTTGGTACAGTGACTCTCTGTTTTCCTTCCACCTTCTTTTGATGCTTTCTGCACTGTTCAATATTTTGCCCATAGAATTCTTCAGTACTGCAACATGAGGCTTGAATTTTTTCTTCAGTTTTCAGCTTCATAAATGCCAAGTGTCCTCTTCTCTTTTGATTTTCTAATTCCTGGTCTTTGCACATTTCATTGTAATATTTCACTTTGTCTTCCCAAGCTGCCCTTTGAAATCTTCTGTTCAGCTCTTTTAATTCATTATTTCTTCCATTTATTTTAGCTCCTCTCTGTTCAAGAACAAGTTTCAGAAGCTCTCTTGACATTCATTTTGATCTTTTCTTCCATTCCTGTCTTTTTAATGACCTTTTGCTTTCTTCATATGATGTCCTTGATGTCATCCCACAACTCATCTGGTCTTCAGTCATTGGTGTTCAGTGTGTCAAACTTGTTCTTCAAATGGTCTCTAAATTCAGGTGGGATGTACTCAATGTCCCGTTAAGCAAAAAATAGCTAAAGCAAAAGGAAAAAATGACAAGGTAAAGGAGCTAAACAGAAGATTTCAAAGAGCAGCTCGAGAAGACAAAGTCAATTACTACAATGAAATGTGCAAATAATACACAAAGTCACTGTGCCAAAAAGAATTGGTCGATGTTCATCCATTTCAGGAGGTGCCATATGATTAAGAACCAATGATATTGAAGGAAAAAGTCAAAGCTGCACTAAGGGAAGCGGCAACAAACAAGGCTACAGTAATTGACGGACTATCCATTGAGATGTTTCAACAAATAGCTGCTGCACTGAAGACACTCACTCAGCTATCCCAAGAGATTTGGAAGACATATATCTGGCCAACTGACTGGAAGAGAGCCATATCTGTACCCATTCCAAAGAAAGGTGATCCCACAGAATGTGGAAATTATTGAACAATATCATTAATATCACATGCAAGTAAAACTTTGTGGAAGATAATTCAAAAACTGTTACAGCAGTATATTGACAGAGAGCTTCCAGAAATGCAAGCTGGATTCAGAAGAGGACATGGAGTGAGGGATATCATTGCTGATGTCAAGTGGATCTTGGCTCAAAGAAAATAATACCAGAAAGATATTTACTTGTGGTTTATTGACTATGCAAAAGCATTCAATTGTGTGGATCATAACAAATTATAGACAACATTGAGAAGAATGGGAATTCCAGAACACTTGATTGTACTCATGAAAACCTGTACAGCGACCAGAAGGCTGTTGTTTGAACAGAACAAGGAGCCACTGCATGGTTTAAAATCTGGAAGGCAGCATGTCTGGATTGTATCCTTTCACCATACTTATTCAATTGTAGGCTGAACAAATAATCCGAGAAGCTGCACCATATGAAGAAGAATTTATTCTGGCATCCATTTCAGTCTTTTCTTATTTTCCTGCCTTTTAAACAACCTTTTGTTTTCTTCATATATGATATTTTTGATGTTATCTCACAACTCATCTGATCTTTGGTCATTGGTGTTCAATGCATCAAATCTAGTCTTCAAATGGTCTCTAAATTTAGGTGGGATGTACTCAAGGTCACATTTAGGCTCTAATGGAGTTGCTTTAATTTTATTCCACTTCAACTTGAACTTGCACATGAGCAACTGATGGGCTGTTCTGAAGTCATTAATTAATGAAGAGGACATAACAATGCTAAATTTTATTCACGTTAATAATCAAGATTTTAAACATAAAGCAAACACTGAAACAATAAATAAGCCCATAATCATAGTCAGGTTTTAAGATCATTCTCTCAATAGTCAAGAGAACAAAAAAAAATTTTTTTTTAAATCTTATTAATGCTAATGACACCTGAGTATTATCAACCAAATTGATTAAATTGACATTTATAGAACATTCCAACCAATAACAGAAAATTTACATTCTTTTCCAGTATGTTGAAACATTTACCAAAATAGATCATAGTCTGGATCATAAAACAAGTTTCAGTAAATTTATAAGGATTCAAGTCATACAAAATATACCCTCTGAACACTTGTTGTTGTGTGCTGTCAAGTCGGACCCAACTCATAGTGACCTTCCTTGGGTTTCCGAGGCAGTATCACTATGGAAGTGAAATTAAATTAGAAATCAGTAACAGAAAATCCCCAATCTGGAAAATCTCCAAATATTTGGAAACAAAATATAGGAAGTATTTTGAACTGGATAAAACATTTAAAAAAAAAAAGCTATCAAAATATGTCATATGCAGCTAATGCACTACATAGATGGGAATTTATAGTACTAAAATGACCAATTTAGAAAATAAAAACTGCTCAAATCAATTATCTCAATTTCTGTCTTAAGAAACTAAGACAAAGAAAAGCAATTGAAACCCAAATTAAGTAAAAAGTAATAAATAAATAAAAGTTAAAACATCAGAGAAATAGAAAATGGTAAGCAATAGAAAAAAAATCAATAAAAATTATAAACCTCTAATCAGACTGATTAGAAAAAGAATGTTGTTGTTGTTGGTATTGTTATTACATGCCGTCGAGTCAGACCCAACTCATAACAATCCCTCCTTGGGTTTCCAAGGCAGTATCACTACAGAAGTAGATTGCCCAACCTTCCTTCCAAGGAGTGGCTGGTGGGTTTGAACCTCCAGCCTTCTGGTTAGCGGTCAAATGCTTTAGGCACTATGCTACCAGTGCCAAGCTAAAATTAAATAAATAGTTACATAAAAGCATCTAGTAGGGCCTAGTAGGGAGCAGGTATCCTGTGAATGAGTTGAAGCAAGTCTAGTTGGTGTTCGATCAGTGGAGCCCCTTGCCCAGTTGAGAGCACAGATTCTGAAGTCAGATCAACCTGGGATCAAATCCACTTACTAGTTATGGGAACTTGGGTTTCTGTAGCTCAGTTTCCTCATTGATAAACCAGGAATTTTAATGCCTAATTTGAATAATTCTTTGAGTAATGTAAATACACATTTTAAAAAAGCATAAAATCGTGCTTGATATGTAATAAATTATATTAAAAATTACAATTATCATGTTAATTGCATCTTGGCTTATGCAGTTTTTTGGAGTCTTTTTTTTTTTTTATATTATCAGAAGGATAGATATTTGACAGTATACATGTATCAAAAACAATAAAACTGCTAACCAGAAGGCTGGCATTTCAAACCCACCAGCCACTCCTCAGAAGGAAGGTTGGGCAATCTACTTTGGTAGTGATGCCATTTCAGAAACCCAAGGAGGGGTCACTATGAGTCGGATCCGACTCAATGGCAGTGAGTTTGGTTTGGTTTTGGTATACTACAATGAGTAAACCTTACTGTATGCAAATAAAGAAAAAATTCAAATCAATATGTCAGGTGAACCCTCCATGGATGTGGACTGTGATAAATTAATCTAACTATATTGCAAATGTGACACAGCCTGAGCAAAAGATAATGAAGGTGACAGCAATAAATTCATATTTACCAATAATTGCATATCTGGCAAGGGATTTATCTCTAAGATTTATAGAAAACTCCAATGCTTTAACACCAAAGGAATTAACAATCCAATTGAAAAATGGGCAGAAGACATGAATAGACACTTCACCAAGGAAGATATTCAGGTGACCAGCTAATACATGAAGAGATGCTCACAATCATTGACCATCAGAGAGATACAAATCAAAACAACAATGAGATACTATCTCATCCCAGCACTGGTGGCAAGGTTCAACGAGACAGAAAATAACAAATGTTGTGGGGATGTGGAGAGACTGGGACTCTTATACAGTGCTGGTGGGAATGTGAATACAACCACTGTGGAAAGTAATATGGCAATTCCTTAGAAAACTGGAATTGGAGATATCATTTGACCCAGCAATCCCATTACTAGGTATGTATCATAGAAAGGTGAGAGCCAGGACAGGAACAGATATATGCACACTCATGTTCATCGCAGCACTATTTACAATAGCAAAAAGATGGAAACAACCTACGTGCCCATCAGCAGAAGAGTGGATGACTAAACTATGGTACTTACACATAATGGAATGCTATGCAGCACTAAAGAATAATGTAGAGTCTGCAAAACACTGCATAATATGGATGAACTTGGAGGACATTATGCTGAGTGAAATAAGTCAGTCACAGAAGGACAAATATAGCATTAGTTCATTGTTGTGGAGGGTCGAGGAAAGATTTACATATGGAGGGAAACTTTCTTTTCTGGGTGCCAGGGTGGGAGGGGAGGGAAGGGAACACAGCAAAAAAAAGAAAAAAAAGCATTGACCCATGTCACTTTAGTTTTGTGTGTTTCATTGTATGTGAATTATATTTCAATAAAATACATTAAAAAAAGGAAAAAGATAATGAAGGATGTGTGTCACAATATAGACTCACGCCTAATATGATCCACTTGTGAACTTGTCAGGATAGAAGTCATGTTCTCATTTACCATGCCATTGTGGGTGAAAAAGAGGCCTTTTATCCAACTGAAACCAGTCTTTTGTGGCCTGAGAAATTCAGATCTTATCACTGATTCCTTTCAAGTCCTGTCTGGACTTCTCAAAACTTCACATTGCCCTGTGATGAAGTGTTGATCCTGATGTTACTATTCTCTTCTGTCAGAACCCCACAGGCCAGTGTTTACCCATCTTCAGTCTTTTCCTCCCTTCAGTATCCTCATCCTATCATGGTAATCTTAAGCTCTCAAGAGAAATGGTTCAGAGTGGTTTATTACACAATATCCCCTTTGGAGTAGATAGACTTAGGTAATGCACTATATATTGGTTAAGAACACTGCTTGGAAGTCATTCTAACAGGCTTCAAACCCTTCCTCTGCCATGTACCAGTCCTGGACAAGATAATTCTCTTGGTATCAATTTACACATGTGTTAAATGGTGATGATAATAATACTGACTTCATGGGGGTAATTTTGAGGACTAAATAAGTAAATATATATGTAAATCACTTAACATAGTCCATTGGGAAGGAAGAAGTTTTCAACAAGTATTTGTCATGTGTTTGATTACTGTTATCACTATTGCATTTTTCAGCTTACCAGAGCCATTTCACATTTGTTGTATCCTTGGACACAGCCTGGCAAATGACCAGTACTCATGCAGAACTAAGGAAGGGCCTCTGAGGTGAAACGACTTAACTTCACTAAGTGATCTCAGCTGGCAGAACTGAAGCCTGAATCCTGAATCCTGATTCCATAGTGGATATTAATGCTATTATATTGATGTCCCTTCTAACACTCTATTCTCTTGTTACATACAGTAAGTGTTGGGAGGCTACAGTTTACTTCAATTCATTGCAACATACATGCACTGAAAACAATTAAGTACTCAGAAAAGTGGTAGCCCTCAAACAACAATACTTCTAATAGAGCAAAGGACTTCCACACTGGGAGGCCATGTCAGAGTAGTTAAGGAACCAGTCTTTGGAATTAGGCCTGGCTTCAAATCAGTGCTCTGCCACTAACCAACTGTGTCACTGGACAAGCTCATTGATCTCTGTCTTCATTTCTTCATCTATAAAACAGGAATAGTAGTAGTACGTACCACTTCTAAAGCATGTAGTATAATGCAGGCACACAGAAATCCTGAATAAATGTTAACTATTATTATTATTTCGAAGGAGTGTTGGACAATCTACTTCTGTAGTGATACTGCCTCAGAAACCCAAGGAGGGGTCGCTATGAGTCGGGTCCAACTTGATGGCAAATAACAATACAACAACAACATTATTATCATTATCCAAAAATCCTGGTTAAGTGCTCAAACCCACCCAATGGCTCCACAGAAGAAAGACTGGTGATCTGCTTCCATAAAGATTACAGCCAGGAAAACCTACAGAGCAGTTCCACTCTGTCATGTGGGGTTGCTATGAGTCGGAATCAACTTTGCTCGTTACACACCAGCTACATTAGTGAGACGACTATAACTTCTCATACAAATAGCACACTTCAGAGAGTACAAGAAGGATCTCTTAATAAGTATCCTGGGCTTAATCAAAGACTGCCTTGGGCAAACAGAGGCATGTGGTCACCCTACACATTGCTGTTTTCTCCATTACTGGCTTGGACCACACTCTCTCAACTTCCTGCATGTTCCTTTACTTAACCAAAATGTCCTTCTTCCCCTCTTCACTCAACCACCTATTTCTTCAAGTCTCAGGTAAGTGACACTTCTGCTACCACCACTACTAGCACTCTATATTCCTTTCTCATAACACTTTACACAATTTTCTTTCAACCATTATCTCTATCAAGATTGGCTTATGTCTATTTCTCCCACTAGATTTTAAGCTCCATGAGCATAGGTCACAAATATTTTATTCATCACTATATCCCCAGTTTCTAGCAGTTATGAAATGAATGATAGAATGAAAAAGGAAATTATTATCACATTTGACTTTCATAGTAAATCTATAAGATGAAAAACTACCATCATCCCTGTTCTGGAGATGGAGAATAGTAACAGAGAAGCTAAGCAACTTGTCTAAAGTTATACAGTGAGTGAGTCAGTGAGTGGATGAGTCTCAGACATAGAATACATCTCCTAGATCAGTGTGTTTTCTGCTACTCCACATTGTTCCCTAATACTCAACATCCATGTATTCTGAATCTGAACAACTTAACTTTTATAGATAATAGCTAAATAATGCAAGAAAAATCTCTTTAACCCTAGGAGATCCCTCTTTTAGTGGGGGCCTTTAGAAAGGAAGCATATACCTCATATATGTATAAGAAATAAACATTGTCACCAGGTTGAATGTAGCTTATTCCAGTGATTACTTAGATTAAAACACCAAAGCAGGGTCCTGGCTGACCTCATCTCTCTGTGCTGCCAGATTACTACCAGGTTCAGGCCACACTCATGGGCCTCAGCCCAGCAGAAGCACATAAGGAAATGGTTCAAAATCTCAGTACACTAAGGTACCCTGATGACTGAATCTCAAGAGAATTTCAGAATTTGGAGAGTCAGTCAACAAAATCCATTGCCCACTGAAATTTACACGAAGCAATTCCAGACTTCTCTAATAGAATGCTATTCTCTACAGCATAGAGCTTTATATTTTTCAGAGTCCTCCCATAAGCAGTTTTGTCTCTCTTCATCCTACCAACTAAGAGAAAATGTGAAAACAGGTCATGCAGCAAAATTAAGATCATGAGACTTGGACCCTCATAGGTTTGAATCCCATTTCTGCCACTTTCAGACATACAATTTTGAGAAGTCACAGAGTCCCCATGAGCATTAGTTTCCTCTTCTATAAAATGAGGATAATAGTAACACATACAGCAACATCATGGAGTCTGTAGGGTGATATGTATAAAATGCCTGATTCATATGATCTTATGTCAAACTTTCTCAATACCATTTCATTGAATGGGATTAATAGTGAGATCTACCAGCAACCACCTTCCTCCATAGTGCATCTCTATACTTAAACAGCAGGCTCAGTAAATATTTGTGGGATGAATCAATAAGTCAGTGAATCTCGGCCCTATTATGTCCCAAAAAAAGCCTTTCCCTCTCTCCTGATTCAGGGCCTAAACATTCCTGGAATAATGGAGCTGTCAAGGATTGATGGATCACAACCCAGTAGGTTTATCAATGCCTTCAGAGCAATCTGGTTTAAAGGAAAATCCTTGAGGGGGTGCACCTTGGTGGGGGTGCAGGAGAGGTGGGGTAGATCCTGATGAATCCCACCCACAGCCTGACAGAGTGAATGACAGCCACATCAAATTGGGTCTTCGAGGAGGCACTCAGGGAGTTCTCACTTACCAGTCTTTCCATATCTGTCTGTCTGTCCATGGCAGATACTGCCTCTGATTGGGGAAGCCTGAGGCAGGAGACTTGGGGGCCTCGCTGATTTACAGTCAGCTCCCTGGGTTGTCATCTGGGAAGAGGGAGATATTGAATTCATCAGTCATGTTGACAGTGGGGTGTAGGGCAGGGAAAAGAGCTCCCAGAGAACAGGAGAGAACCCGGTGTGAGGCAAAGATGTGAGGAGCAACTGGTTTGGCCTTGGGCAGGATGATCCTTGAGCCAGATTAATGATCCCCTGATTCTCACTTTTGTTTCAAATTGCACTAAATGACAGATGATAAACATTAGCCACTGGTATTCCCTCAAATATTCACTCTAATAAATAAATAGACAGTTTTATCATTTTTTCCTTATTATTTTCATGTATTCTTGATGTTATACAATACTTTGGTTTTCAAGAAGTGAATATCCTATTTCTATCTTTCAAGGAAGGGGGAAGGAAATTGGGATTTATTATACACAGGTCTGGACATGTACTTCTGCCATTGCATTCATTCTTTTGAAGTGTGGGCATTAACACTTCCCAAATTATAGATAAACAAAGAGGGAAAGACAAGCGAGCATCTTGCCACATCACCTCACAAGACAATAACAGAACCAGAATTTTAACTCAAATTTTCTCCACTCCAAACTGCAATCCATGCTCTGTCCACTAAACTAATGGTTTAGTCCATTGTTCAATTGTTGATAATATGTGTATGTGTTTCATAGGTTAATGTTTTTTAAGATATTGTTTCTTTCCTTGTGTTTTAGTCAGAGTTCTGCTGAGTTTTTCAGGCTGAATTTTCAGGTCAATTGTTTTGGGCCCCAGGTGTCATAAGGAGCTCCAACCCAGCTGATTTCTGGAAGAATTCCTTCTAAACCCTCCTCCAGGCATAGTCCACCATAGGACCCATCAAGATGTACCTTTTCTTAGATTCTCAGAGCCAAACAATTCTTGAAATTCTCAATTTTCAAATTTCTAGAGCTGTCCTAGTTAGCATGGATGGTAGGAGGAGGGAGGAGAGTTGAAACATGCCATATCATTTAACAGATGGAGCAGAGAGCTAGGCCAAGGTCCCCTCTAGCTATGAGGCACTGTGATTATGTGAATTGAAGGGACTCCTCTGCTTCAGCATAGCTTCCGTCATTGCATCTTTTTGTTCAAACATCTCAATGTGTAGTACATCAATTCCTGAAGCATTCTTTTTTACCAACTCCTTCAGTGCAACTTAGACTTTTTTCTTCAACGCCGTCAGTTCTAGATCATTATGTTACCTCCTGAAATAGTTGAACATCAACCAATTATTTTTGGTACAATGACTCTCTGTATTCCTTCCATCTTCTTTTGATGCTTCTTACATCACTTAATATTTTGTCCATAGCATCCTTCAATATTGTAACTTGAGGCTTCAATTTTTTCTTCAGTTCTTTCAGCTTGAGAAATGTGAAGAATGGGAATTCCAGAACACTTAATTAGTCAGGAGGAACTATACATAGACCAAGAGGCCATTGTTCCAATAGAATAAGGGGATACTGCATGTTTAAAATCAGGAAAGGTGTGTGTCAGGGCTGTATCCTTTCACCATACCTTTTCAAAATGTACGCTGACCAAATAATCTGAGAAACTGGACTGAATGAATAAGAATGTGGCATCAGGATTCAAGGAAAACTCATTAACCACCTATTATATGCAGATGATACACATTGCTTGCTAATAGTGAAGAAGACTTGAAACATTGATGAAGATGAAAGACTACAACCTTCAATATAGATTACATCTCAACATAAAGAAAATAAAAATTCTTGCAAATGGACCAATAAGGTACATCACAATAAAAACACTGACATTGTCAAGGATTTCATTTCACTTGGATCTACAATCAATACTAATGGAAGCAACAGTTATGAAATCAAATGATGTATTGCATTGGGCAAATCTGCTCCAAAAGACCTCTTTAAGTGTTAAAGAACAAAAAAGTCACTTTGAAAACAAAGGTGCGCCTGACCCAAGGCATTGTCTTTTCAATAGCCTCACATGCATGTGAGAGCTGGACAATGAATAAAGAAGACCACAGAAGAATTGATGTTTTTGAATTACGGTGTTGGCAAACAGTACTGAATATACCATGGACTGCCAGGAGAAGAAGAACAAATCTGTCTTGGAAGAAGTACAGCCAGAATGTCCCTTAGAAGTGAGAATGGCTAGACTTTGTCTCTTGTACTTCGGTTATCAGGAGGGACTGTTCCCTGGAGAAGGATATCATGCTTGGCAACATAGAGAGTCAGAGAAAAAAGGGAAGATTGTCAATGGGATGAATTGACAACAGCAGATATGACCCTAGGCTCAAGCCTGGCAAGGATTATGAGAATGGTGCTGGACCAGGCAGTGTTTCGTTCTGTTGTACATAGGGTCAATATGAGTAGAAACTGATTCATCACCACCTAACAACAATAACTCTGCTTCAGAGTCCATAATCTCACATTTCTGCTATCCTAACCTGGCTTCAATGCCCAAGGACTGTATACTAGCTTTGGTGTGCTCACGTAAATGATAATGAATCACAGAATCAAAAAGTTGGAAGGGGCTTTAGGCCATCAAAACCTGTCCACCATTCAGTATTTGGACCTCACTGACAACATTTCTGCCAAGTAGTTAACCCTCTTCTTACCCTTCTCAACCATTAAGGACCTCATTACCTCATTCCTTTTTTGGATAATGTGGCTGTCAGAAAGTTGTACTTCTTTAAGTTGTTTGAGGCAGAGGGGACAAATGAGCAAAGGCATAAAAGAGAAAAATAGCCTCATGCATTCATTGAAGAATTGGGACAAGATTTAGAATCAGGAGATTAAGGTTTAAGTTTTAAGTCTCCTATTTCTTAGTGGTGAGTTTTGAGCGATAATTTAATATTTTTGAAGGTTTCTTTTCTCAGCAATAAAAAAGGGTAGAATACTTGCTCTCTCTACCCTACACAGCTGCAATGAGATCATGAATAGATTAGTTTTACAGAGAAAATCACTGTGTGCATTTACAATACAATCGTTATTATGATTGATAGCCTCATATCTAATTTTTTCTACTTTAAACAAGAAAAGAACCAAAGTAGTTGGTTGTATTTTGTTTTGTTATTATATGCAAGCTGAAAGGTTTGACACCTACAATAAAATCCAGAGGTAGACCTGGTTCAAGTTTTGCAATTTAGTGCCACCAAAATGCTGTCAGATGACACCTGGAATTGCTTTGCCGTGACTCCAAAATTTCATTCCTTATCCAGACATAGTCTCTGGGGAGAAGAGTGATATTTGTATTGATTTGCATCCAAGCTGCCTAAGTCTTACATTAACTAAGACAGATGTCAACAAATTAATTTTGCCTTATGCCCTTACCCAGATGTGAATAGAGGTCTCTGGAGGAAAGAGAGAGGGAGAGAAAAGATTATGGTCACTTTCTGCTATGCCACAATCCATTCTGTTACTTCAAGACTATCTGTCAATCAGGGACCTCAAAACTGTTCTATATCCTAAGAACCTTTCTGAAATAGTGTTCCCAGGTTATCCAGATTTGAATACCTGTGGATAACTTTGGGTATCACCCTTTGGAAAAGACCTACTTGTGAATTTCAAATGCTACAAGAAGTTTTTAATGCAGATGATTTATTATTTAAGTCTCAAAATAATCCTATGTGGTAAATTCTGTCATCCCAATTATTTAGATGAAGAAAGTGAGGATAAATGACATAAAGGCACTTATCCAAATTCACAAGGGTAGAGAACCAAGACTAGAAATAAAGTCTTCTGACTTTAAAATTAAAATAAATATTAAAGGTAACCTGTCTTAAATGCACATTTCAACAAAAATGTCAACACTGATTAAAGCTCTTCTCTGTTCAAGGCTTGAAAGTGGGGATAAAAGGAACAAAGAAGTATCCGTGGCAAGGAATATCTCATTTTATTGAGGAAGAGTTTGAGAAGTTTCCTTTCATGAACTGTGCTGTGAGTCTTCAGTGTGCTTATTGAACAATATTTAATGACACCCACTTGGTGCCAACCAATGCTCTGATGAAAAAAAAAAAAAAAGAGTTGAAATAATACCTGACCTCAAGATGAAGAAAGAAGACCAGTGGAAAATTGCTCCATATGGTAGAATAAATGCAGTGATAAAGGTCTAAACAGGGTACATGGGAACACAGACTAGCTTTACATAGCACAGACCTCAGGGAAGCAGAGTGTGTGCATGCAAAGGGGGTGGTCAGAAACTCTTCTGAGAGTTTCCATGTGACTTAAGTCCTCAGAGTCAAGTATGGCTTAGCTAAATTAATATGTGGAAAAAGGATATTGAAAGTAGGAATAGCAAAATCCAACACGTGGAACTGAGAATGGAGTATACATAGAAAATTATGAGCTTAATACCTGGTGAGAAGATTAGTAAGGGGTGAAACTGGAAAAAATGGCAAACGTTAGATTATGAAGCTTCTTAGGAGCCAGGTCAGGGAGTTTGGACTTTAACTTAGAGACAATGGAAATACATGGAAGGATTTTAAGTTTGGAGTAAAATTGTTTGACCTGAGAAGTAGTTATTTTCATTATCTTAGTGCAGATAATAGAGCTCTGGTAGCATAGTGCCTAAGGCACTTGACTGCTAACCAGAAGGCTGGCGGTTCAAACCCACCAGCCACTCCTCGGAAGGAAGGTTGGGCAATCTACTTCCATAGTGATACTGCCTCAGAAACCCAAGGAGGGGTCGCTATGAGTCAGGTCCAACTTGACGGCACATAACAACAACAACAGTGTATATACTAAGGTGCTCTGATGGTGTAGTGTGTGAGGCATTTGACTGCTAACCAGAGGTTGGTGGTTCAAACACCCCAGCCACTCCATGGAAGGAAGACTGGGCAATCTACTTCCATAAAGATTTAGTGCCTCAGAAATCCAATAAGGGTCACTATGAGTCAGAATTGACTCAACGGCAGTGAGTTTGGCTTTTCAGTTTGAATGTATATGCTAGGATATATATACACATATTCGCATACACAAATGCTCAGAAACACATCATTTTAAATTTTAGGATAATATTCTCCAGTCATGATTTGTTTCTGAAAATTGTTTGGTATTTACAATTTATTTATGATAGATCCCAACATTACCACTGCTCTGTCAGAGAGGGAATTTCTGATGTTTTAAGAATTAAAACTAAAACGAAGGGACATTTGATAAAAGGCAAAATTAGATTGATGGATAGCTTCTTAGCATTGCTTTAAATTTACTAATACATACTAAGCACCTACAGTGAGCTCTGCACTGACAGGAGCTATATGTGCATTGTTTTATGGTATCTTTGTCTCACCTATGAAAACATAGATCCTGTAAGCAGATATGCCTGAGTAATTCTGAGGATCTATCTTGTTGCATACTTATCATGTAAGTCCCTAGAGAATAACACTGGCCCTTTTCCAAACATTGACTTTATTGAGATATAATAAATTTATATACAATAAAACATACCTATTCATAAGTACAATTACATGAGTTTTGGCAAATGTATACACTCACATAACCACCGCCACAGCCAAGATATAAAATATTTACATCACCTTCAAAAAGTTCACTTACGTCCCTTCCAACTCAGTCCCTATCCTCATCACACACATACCTCCTTTCCCTTTCCTCTCCACATTCACATTCCACACAATCACTTATCTTCCTTCTGTCACTATAAATAAAATTATATGGTATGTATTATTTGAATATGTCTTCTTTTGCTCAGAATAATTTTTATTTAGAGTCTTCTAAGTTTTAGAATGCCTCAATAATTCATTACTTCTTCTATGTAAGCAATAATCAATTATATGGATATAACACAATTAGTTTTTCCATCAGTATATTTGGGTTATTTCTAGATTTTGGATATTATGAATAAAGGTGTTATGAACATTTGTTTACAGTTCTTCATGGAGACGTGGGTTTTAATTTCTTTTAAATAAATATTCAGGGATGGGATTTTTTTTGTAGATAAAGAATTACAAATCTGTTTGAAAGTAAAAAACAAAGAGTTTCATTATGGAAAGAATGATGTTTCACAAAATGGAGAAACACAGGATCAAGAAACCCATGACAAAGTGAACCGAGGAGCTACAGATTCACAAAGGTTGATGTGTTAGGCTGGGTTCTCTAGAGAAGCAAACCAGTAAAGCTTAGAGAGAGAGAGAGAGAAAAAATTATCACAGGAAAATGACTCACACAGTTACGGAAGCTGTCAGGTCCCAAGTTCCTGGATCAAACATCAAACTGGAGACTTTTCCTGACTCGTGCAGCTGCAGGGGCTGACAAGTTGAAGGTTGGCAGGCAGTATACCAGCTGTTGACTCTGGCAGATGACGAATCTAAGATCACCAGGCAGAATGGTGGATTGTTTGCTCACAACAGTTGTAGGCAACACAACAGGATCCAGATCCACAGAAGGTTGTCTCATTTTCCCAGGATGTCCATATACATATTGGAAGCAGGCCACACCCCTAGGGAAATTCCCTTTCAATGGATTGGCTACTCAAAGCATATACATCCAATCTCTTCATGGAAATAATCGTATCACAATTGCTTATACTACACAGAATCATGGTCCAACCAAGTCGAAACACAACCCCAAGTATCACAGCTGATACAGACAAAAAAAAAAAAAAAGTAAGGGGGCAGGTGCATATGGTGTCTTTCTGATTAGTTAATATTTACCAAGTTGAAAATGATGTTTGTTGAGTACCATTGTGGTCGTCGACTTTCTTTGCAAGGATGGCTCCAAGTGACAGAATTTTGACTGACCACTAAAATCATGTTTCCTGGCATCTAGACATATGCAGCCTATGTTAGACTGAGTTTAGAATTATGATGGTGAGTTCTGTTGAAATATAAAAGTAAAGAGTTTGTCAAAGGATAAGAGCAAAAATGCTAAGTATTTTAATGCTCAAGGAGAAAAGGGGTTTGATACAGAAAAGCTATAACCTTGTCAAACAAACAAACAAAAAAAAACTCACCATCACTGAGTCAAATCTGACTCATAGCGACCCTTCCTTGGGTCTCCAAGGTGGTATCTCTATGGAAGTAGATTTTCCAGTCTTCCTACCGAGGAGTGGCTGTTGGGTTTGAACTGCCAGTCTTCTGGTAGCACTTAAGCACTACACCACCAGAACTCCCTATAACCTTGTTACATCAGCTTATTCTAACCATAAGTTGGGTTAGTGAGAACAAAGATTTGGAAAACTACAAGCATAGTCGATGGGGGTCTTAAATGGGGGAAGTATCTTCTTAGAATTGATTTAGTCACTAAAGTTACATGCTTAACACAATGTTTAACACCTGTACAAGTCAAATAATCTTAACATTGGCCATTTCTAAACACAAGGTCATACATAAGTGGAGTAAAGCAAAAAAACCAAACTCACTGCCATTGAGTTGGATCCAACTCATAGTGACCCATCCTTGGGTTTCTGAAGAGCTCTGGTAGCATAGTGGCTAAGACACTTCTTACCTGCTAACCAGACGGCTGGTGGTTCAAACCCACCAGCCACTCCTCGGAAGGAAGGTTGGGAAGTCCTACTTCCGTAGTGATACTGCCTCAGAAACCCAAGGAGGGGTCGCTATGAGTCGGGTTTGACTCGACGGCACATAACAACAACAACAATCACTACAGAAGTAGATTGCCCAACCTTCCTTGTGAGGAGTGGCTTATGGCTTTGAACCACCAGCCTTCTGGCTAGCAGTCAAATGCCTTAGGCATTACGCCACCAGAGAGTAGGGTGGGCAAAATTGCACTTTTTTGTATTTAAAAAAAAAAAAGCTTTATCTAGGTCAGGAGTACTTTCCAAGAAGTGACAGTCTATATTGTATGACAGAAAAGTATAAAATGAAATCACTTAGGACAAGGAGGGTTTTGCTCTGTATCTTAGTTAGAAATTTCAGTTATATCAAGAGCTGTTTCTCAGGTTACTGCATTAAATCATATGTGTGTGTATGTTTAATTTATAAGAAACTATCAAACTGGTTTCCAAAGTTGTGTTCCATTTCACATTCCCAATGAACTTCCCTTAATTTTTTATTAAAGTCCAGTCACTTTGGTAATGAATTATCTGTTTTCATTTGTCTGGATTTTTTTTTCTACCTTCATTTTGAAAGATATTTTCACTTTCAATATACAATTCTAGGTTGAAACGTTTCATTTTGTTTTGTTTTTTCTTTTAACACTTATAAGATGCTTTTCTATTCTCTTCTAGCTTTCATAGTGTTCAATGAGAAGTCTGCAAAAATTCTTATCTTTGTTAGTATGTAGATAGTCTCTTTTTCCCTGTTTTAAAGATTTGTTTTTCCTTTATCACTGCTTTTGAGCATTTTAATTATAATACACTGTGTTGTAATTTTGCATATGTGCATGAACATGACAAGCATGTATACTTTTATTGGTGGAGTTCTTTGACCTTATTGGATTTGGACATTTTGATTTTTCTTCCACTTTAAAATGCCTCTGTACCTTTTCTTCCTGCCCCCTTTTTCCCTTGGATTACAGTGATACTGATATTATTCTACAGGTCATTGATGTGCTGTTTTGTTTTTTTCTCACACTTTTTTTTTTGTCACTATGCTTCAATGTAGGTCAATTCATTTCAAGTTCATATTTTTTCTATTATACTTAATCTGCTGTTAATCTCATCCACTGAAATTTAAATTTCAGATACCATAATTTTTACCCTTACACTTTTGCTTTATATTTTCCATTTCTTTCCTTACTCTGTTCATGTTTTCCTTTTAATAAGTATACATAGTTAAAACAGCTGTTTTAATATGCTTGTCTGCTATTTAACAATTATCTCTGCCATTTTTGAATCTAATTTTATTGACTGATTAGTGGTTTTTCTCCTAACGATCATATTTTCTTGCTTCTTGTTACATCTTGTAATGTTTTATTAGCATCTAGACTTTATTATTATTATTTTGACATTTATATTATCCATTAGAGAGTGTTGAGCTTTGTTTCAGGAAAGCCGCTCCTCAGAAGGAAGATTGGGCTGCCTACTTCTGTAGTGATACCACCTCAGAAACCCAAGGAGGGGTTGCTATGAGTAGGAGCTGGTTGCTATGAGTAGGATCCAACTCAACAGCAGTGAGTTTTGAGAGGTGGTGTAGTGGGTAATGCATTTGGCTACTAATCAAAAGGTCAGTAATTCAAACCTATCAGCTTCTTCATGGGAAGATGATGAGACAATCCACTTCTGTAAAGATTTACAGCCTTGGAAATCCAATGTGAATCAACATGAGTTGGAATCAACTCAATGGCAGTGCTTTTTTTTTTTTTTTTTTTTTTGAGCTTTGTGTTGGCAGGTAGTTAAATTATTTTATTTGTGGATCAGATTAATTCCTTAGAAACATAATTTTGAACTTTTCTAAGGAAATTCTACAATAGGCTTTATTGCAGAGATTAAAAACTTGGCTTATCCCACCAGCCGCTCCAAGGGAGAAATATGTGGCAATCTGCTTCCATAAAGATTTACAGCTTTGAACGTTTTGGGGCAATTTTACTCTGTCCTAAAGGGTCACTATGAGTCAAAATTGACTCACTGGCAATGGGTGATGATCTCTGATGTTTTTGCTGAATATCCTAGAGGATCACCAGGCCTTCTCCATTTTGACTAGTTGTTTGAATGTTTCCTTGCTTTCTGTGAGCTTTGGGAATTGTTTCAACTACAACTGTTGTTATTTGCCTGACTTTTGTTGTTTCTCTTTACATATATGTGGATTTTCACTCAACAAAGACTCAAGGGAATTCATAGGCAGATTTCTGGGACTCTTTTCCTACACTGTTCCCTTCTTTCCAGAACTCTGCCCTGCAACATCCTACTACCTCAACTTTCTCATCAGTCATTTTCCCCCTCAATTCAGGGAAGCATCTAATCTCTATTCAGATTCTCTCATCCTGAGGGAAAATTCCAGAAATAGCCTTCATTGTGGCAATTTTAGGGCTTATTTATTTACTTTTTTAAGGGATCACAGCCCTGCCCTGCCTGTTGTCCATTGTTTGAAAACATTTCTTTTATATATTTTGTCTCATTTTGTTGTTATTGTTTATGAGGAGGTTAAATTCATTCCTTGTTTCAGCATGGTTGGAAGTGGAAATCTTGAATCCTGGCCCCTTTGCTCATATACTCCCATCCCTCCGTTTTCCGACTCAAATCAAGTTCCTGTACCCCACTTATAAACCACCTCCTTGCCAAAATGTGGTTTCTATCAAAGTAAGATAACCTTTGTCTAGGGACATTTTTCTCCTTTCTTAAAAGACTCCCTGACTTACAATGTTTTCAAGTTACAACAAACCGTAGTTGTAACCTTCAAGGTATCTGGAACATTACATCTTCCTGGGAGGAAGTTATAGGACAATGCATGCAGAAGATATGGAAAAACTTGCTGAGTTATCTGAACATGCTCCAAGGATTTGACCAGGATAACACAATGGAAGAGATTGGTGGAAAACTGTCCTTATGGCAAGAATGTTGAATTTAGAACTTGTTACAGTTCATAGATCACATAAAAGGATCCATACTTAACAGATTTTGAAGATGAAAGAAATACTGAAGAAGACAGAAATAATGAGAAAGAGGAAGTAAAGAAATTGTCAAAAAATTTTACAGTGACAGGATTAGCTGAAATTTTTTCTAAACTGAATCAGGGCCTTCAGTTACTTGAAAACATGGAACTAAATGCTGATTGCTTTGCTCAAGTTGATAGGCAGATTTGGGAAGCAATAAGGTACTACTGAGAAATATATGAACAAAAAAGGAAAAGGACCATACAGACAACTCTCACTAATATTTTGACTAGAAATGCCATCCCCATTCCCAGGAATAATCCAGATGATTCAGAACCTTCCACAAGTGGAGTTATTATCACAACTGACAAAATGTCAACATCTTCATTGTCAGAATAAATTTTTATGATTTGCGTATTTTTTATGTGTGTATTAAAATATATCTATAAGTTTATAAGTGATGATTCCAGCCCCCAAAGACAAAGATAGGATTTATAAGACACTGATAATAAAAGGTAATAATAATAAAGGATTTTTTAAAAAATTAGATATTTGACTTATGTCAGAACTGACTTATTGAAGGAATCATTGGAACGGAACCCCCTCAGAAGTTGGGGACTACCTGTACTCTCTGTTTTCACTTTTCATATTTCATTCCTGCCTTCATCTATTGCAATTTAAATTTCACCAGCACCACTCCACTGCCACTGCTGACACTGAAGATAGATACCAATTACTTTCTCATTCCTAAATCCAATAGAATTGTATTTGCCCCAGTTTATTTGATTTCTTTGCAACATTTGATATTGCTGACTCATTCTTTTCTCACAATCCTCATTTCCTTAAAAAAGAGAAAACATGAATATAGTTAAGACCACAGACTTTTGGTCAGAGTTATAATCTCAGTTCTACCACTTACTCTGGTAGCATAGTGGCTAAAGCACTTGACTGCTAACCAGAAGGCTGGCGGTTCAAACCCACCAGTCACTCCTCGGAAGGAAGGTTGGGCAATCCTACTTCCGTAGTGATACTGCCTCGGAAACCCAAGGAGGGGTCGCTATGAGTCAGGGCTGACTCGATGGCACACAACAACAACAACAACAACAACCACTTACATATAAGACCTTGGGCTAGTTCCTTGACTACTTTGAATCTTATTTTCCTTCATGTGTTATAACAATATAATAAAACCTATGTCATATTGCTGAAAAATTAAATAAAATACATTGATAATGTGCTTAGCCAAGTGTTTGGCACATAGAAGGCACTTTATGAATGATAGCCATGATTGTTACCTTGCTTCTTCTAATTTCCATGACCTGATTCTTTGCTGGCTATCTCTGGCCATTAGGGTAATCTCCCTTAATGGTTCCTTTTCCACTGACCATACTTTACAATGTATTGCGTTTCACAGTTATAACCTCATTTTCTGTTTGCTTCTTTTTACATTTTAGTGTATTACTTTAAAAAAAAAATAAAGGATTTTAAAAGTATTGAGTGGAAAGAAAAGAATATTTATGAAATAAAGATTGGATAAAAAGGAAAAAATACAGCTAACACTCCTGTACCTCCACACTTAAAAAAATATATCATAATCACCTTTAAAACTCCTGTGTGCACTCTCAAATCTTATCCCTACCTTTTTCCTTTCAGAGACAATCATTAGCCTAACCTTTGTGTCTATCATTTCCTCACTTCTTTAAAAAAAAAAAAAAAAAAAAAAACCTCGAATGTGTTTAGTTTTGGAAGCCTTTGAACTTTATATAAAAAGAATCATCCTAGAGTGGTAATATTATATTCTTGCGATTCATCCTCATTGTTTCTGAGACTCTGTTTCATTATTTTTTACTGCTACATCATTCCATTATATGAATATTATACAAATCATTAGGCATTCTACTGTTGATGGACGTTTGGGTTGGGTTTTTGTTTGTTTGTTTGTTTGTCTGGCTAGTATAGCAATGCTGCTATGGATTTCTTTTATTTATTATCTCTTCAATTTTCTAAGATCGTTAGCAGATAATTAAAAAATGTTTTTCAAGATGGTTGTATTAATTTACACTTCCATTATGACTGCAGACATACCCCAGTTGTTCTACATCCTTACCAATCATTGATATTATCATACTTTTCTCAGTAATTTTTCACTCCATCCATTTTCACTTGGCTTCAACCAACACTTCTGAGTTGATGCCCACCACATATTTATCTCCAGCTTGAATCTTTCTTCTAAGCTCCAGATCCATATATTCAACAACTATTTAATGTCACTCCCTGGTTGTTTTCAGGCATAGCAAACATACCTGTCTTAAGTGGCACATACATTTTCAGTTAATTGTACCATCTTTATCCAGTCATCCTCACCATAAACCAAGCTATTCTCTGGACATCTCCCCTTCCTCCTTATGTGACAATACATCAGTAACCAAATCCTGTTAAATCTACCCCCTAAAAACCTCTTGAATCTACTTCCTCTGTTCCATTGGTGTTTGTTGATATTTTTGGTGCTTCTCTTTCATAGCTCCTAGTAAGATTGCACGTCCCCATTCCATGAAATTGGGAAAAACATGTGACTTGACTGACCAATGAAATGTCTGCATACCTGACATATATAACTGCCAGGCAGAAGCTATAAGATTCATGTATGATTCACCATATCTCTTTCATCTTGCCACAATGACTGCCAATATTCCATTTGATGGAGGGTCCATCAGCCACAAACTTGAGTGAAAATAACATGTAGTAGAACTCTGCTACGTATAACCAACATGTAGCAT
>NW_006921770.1:779561-793583 GCF_000298275.1 Orycteropus afer afer
ATATATATATATATATATATATTTACTGTATTAAGCCACTGGAATTTTGGAGTTACTTGTAACTACAGCTTGACCTAGACACTCTGACAAATACACCCTTCTTTCTATCTTCATGACTACTGAACATGTTAAAGCAGCAGGGCCAGAGAATTTTACAGTTCCCTTGGAGTTCACTGCTATAATACTTGATTTTGTGTGTGTGCAACTTCCTGAAAAACTCTTATGTTGGCATAAAAAATAATAACCTCTGAATGCCCAGCTTCAGAATGTGTTGAGTTCTTTCCAAGTGGCATTAGTTGAGGTTTTGGCACTTTCTACCAGAGTAAAGTCATTTTCTATCTGCAAAAAAGGCAGCTGTTATCGTCTTTCCAAAGCCATCAAATCCCAAAATAGTATGTTAGGAGTAGGCTAATATCTTCCTGGCAAGTCCAGTGTTAGATTTCAAGGGCACCATCTGACACCCAGCTGACTGAAGGACATAACCTAGGCTGTGTCTACAATATGCAGAAACCCATACATTGTTGCTTTTGAGAAATAATCAAATTGGAGCCATGTTATAACACTAACCAAGTGTGGTGGGGGAACTAACATTAGTTGGACATCTCCCAGTGTCAGGTATCTTATGTACGCTGTTTTTTTTAACCCTTAAAAGCACTCCATCAATTGTTATTGTTGTTGTTGTTTGCTGTCGAGCCGACTCATAGCGACCCCTCCTTGGGTTTCCGAGGCAGTATCACTACAGATAGGATTGCCCAACCTTCCTTCCAAGGAGTGGCTAGTGGGTTTGAACCGCCAGCCTTCTGGTGAGCAGTCAAGTGCCTTAGGCAATATGCTACCAGAGCTCCTACTCCATCAATTAGATATTATTAATCTGACTAACAAGCCATTCCAAGAAAATAAATGCAAATTTGATTATCCATGATCATGGTAAAGATTATGGGTCTAAAGTCCAGAGTTTAGGGCTTCTTATAAGATGTTCTTTTGACTCTAAATTATATTCTTAATTGTGTCACACCATTTAGCTTAAGGTTAATTTAAAAAAAAAAAAAAAGTTAAATGAGCTTCTCTGAGTCTTGACTCAGTAATCTAACAAATATTGATGCCTACTTAGTAAATGTAAGTACAACAGTACCAGAGAGAGATTAAAAAAAAAAAGAGGGGGGTATCAGACAAAATGGAATAGATGGAAGGAATAAATCCTTGCTCTCAAAGGGACTCATAATTTAATCAGTAAAATAATATACACACAGATTAATTATCATGTGATGTAATAAATGCATAATGCTGACCATTCAGAGATAGCATCACAGCTCCTGCCTTCAAGGAGCTCACAGGCCAATGTCACAGGTAGAACAAGAGAAATCTGTAGATGGAAACATCAGGGAAGGATAGCCAGTTCTCCCAATGAATCAGAAAAAGCTTCAGACATAAATTGACTCTGGAGATGACACCTAAAATGATGAAAGATAAGTTGATGATCACTAGAGGAAATAGTATTCTAGTCCACAAGGGCAACATGATCAAAGACCTAGAGGACAAGACTAATAATTATGCCCTGAAGAGGGAGGAAAAGCTTCTCAAAGAGCACAACTCCTCAACCAAATCTTAAAAGATGACAAGAAATAGATCCAGCCAAGAGGTGCAGAAAATACCCGCAAGCAGGCAGAAACAAACAAAAAAACCAAACTTACTGCTGTTGAGTCGGTCCTGATTCATAGCAACCCTCTCCTTGGGTTTCTGAGGCAGTATCTCTACAGAAGTAGATTGCCCAGTCTTCCTTCTAAGGAGTGGCTAGGGGGTTTGAACTGCCAGCCTTCTGGTTAGCAATCAAATACCTTAGGCACTACACCACCAGAGCTCCTGGTAACAGGCAGAAAAGCAAATGCAAAACCATGTAGGCTTCCCTGGAGGAAACTGCAAGCAGTTGAGCATGACTGTGGAGAAAGTTCACATTGGAAGCTAAAAATTAACCAAACCAAACCAAACTCACTGCTGTGGGATCGGATCCAACTCATAGTAATCCTTCCTTGGGTTTCCAAGGCAGTATCACTATGGAAGTAGATCACCCAATCTTCCTTCTGAGGAATGGCTGTTGGGTATAAAACTGGAGAACAAAGGTCAGAACCAGATCACAGAGGGTCGTGAATGGTTTGCAAACAAATCTGAGAGATCTCTCTTACAGGCAATAGAGAGCAATGGATGTAAAGTCGGTACATACAAAACACTTAGGCTAGAGCTTGGCACATAGTTAGTCCTCAATAAATATCAGCTATTATCATTCATTATTATCATAAAAAGGTTTATAAAAGAAGGAAAAAACAGGATCACATTTGCGATTTACAAAGATTACCCTGGCAGATGTGTGGAATTTCATAAGTGTTTGGGATATCATACCCCCCTCCATTGGCAGTAAGTATTCACATAGGCAAATTAGAGTGAGATCCTCCACTGTGCTTCCACAGCACTTCTGCTTCTCTCTTTCACCCCACTTACTCCATATTCTGCTGATTATCTGCTTACATTCCACTCCTCACATTAAATTATGAGTTTCTTCAAATACTTAGCATGTTGCCTCATACAGAGTGTGTATTGTAGAAATATTCAAATGAATGTGAATCTACACTACCTCCTGCTATTGTTGTTGTTTTTGTTGGGTGCCGTCAATCCTAACTCATGGCAACCCCATGTTGCCACTGGATAGGTTTGAACTGCCAACCTTTCAGTTAGCAGTTGAGCACACAACTATTCTCTTACTTTCCTGCCCCTGTAGTTGGTCTCTACTCCTCCTTAGAGACATTTTCTCTTTCCTCATTCTACATTTAAGTGCCTTATCATTCCAGCCTGATCTGGTCTTAGGCTTATGAGATCATGCTTCAAAAGTACCTTTTCAGACCATGGGGGTAAGCATGGTCTGTGTCCCCCTCACTTTACAGAACCATACACATCTGAGATTCTAGTTTCTATGCTTTTGCCTTGTGTGTTAGACTGGGTTCTCTAGAAAAGCAAAACCAGTCAACCTTAGAAAGAGAGAGAGAGAAATTTATCTTAGGAAAATGTTTCACACACTTATAGAAGCTGGCAAGTCCCAAGTTCTTGGATCAAACGTCAAGCTGGGGCATTTCCTGACTCACACAGTTTCAGAGACTGACAAGTTCAAGGTTGGAAGGCAGTATACTGGCTATTGACTCCAACTAATGATGAATCCAAGATCTCCAGATCAAGTGGTGGATTGTTCACTCACAGTCAATTGTAGGCAGCACAATAGAATCCCAATCTACAGAAGAGTGTCTCTTTTCCCAGGATGCCCATAAATATATTGGATGTAGGCCACCCTCCTAGGGAAACTTCCTTTCATTGGATTGGCTGCTCAGAATATATACATCTGATCCCATCATGGGAACAACCCACACCACAATTGCTTAAACCACACAGAATTGTGGTCCAGCCAAGATGACACACAGATCCAACTATCACAGTCCACCCCTAGTCAACTTGTACACAACAGTTGTACACATCTTCTTAATAATGTATAATCTCTAAATAAGGACAATTATAAAGTCATATTTGCAACTAACATGATACGCTAACGTGTACAACCAAAACGCATTAACCTTATTCACATTTCACAGTTCATAACAGAAGGAAATAAAAATATTTGATGCACATATACAATGAAGAAATATAACAATCACAGTCCTCATTTCTGCAACTGGTCACGTGGTTGTAGCTGATATTCAGAACTACCTTCTTCCACCGCCCATTCTGTATTTCCCATGCCCTCAGCAAGCACCTTAGCCAGTCGTGGTTCCTTCGCTGGTAGGATCACCCAAACTTTCATTTCTGAAGGATCTGGGCCAATAGTAGTCATATCAGAATTGGGTTGCTGTAATTTTCTCTTGACTTAGGGCATGGTAGTACTAAGAGATGTCCTAAAGAATTTCCTGTATTCCTGACATATTCTTCTTTACCTCCGTTATGTACTGTCAATCCAATTTCCCCTTGGTAATCAGGACCTATCACACCAGATAGTACAGTAATGCCCTTCTTTGTCTGTTGATTCAGAGGCATGAGGAAGCCAAAATGGCCGGGTAGCATTCTTAATTTCCAGTTCAGTGCAATCAGTATTGTGTCTCCAGGTGGGAGTGTTCCTCCCTTTGGGACTAAGATCTCCAGACACGCAGAGCATAAGGTAGCAGGGACAGGAAGCAAAATTTTTTTTGAGTGGGTCACTAGGGGTAATAGTGAGTGGTACCACTCCCGTTTCCACCCCTTGGTTCCTGGAGCCATGAATCCTGGCTATTGGAGGAACAGAACCATATATTCAGCTCCAGTTTAGAGCATATACATGCTCCTGGAGAACATTGCCCCAACCCTTCAAAGTATTTCCTAGCTGGCACCGTAATTGTGTTTTCAATAGGCCATTCCATTGTTCTATCAAGCCAGCTGCTTCTGGATGATGGGGAACATGATAAGACCAATGAATTCCCTGACCATAGGCCTATTGCCACAGTTCATTTGCTGTGAAGTGAGTCCCTTGATCTGAAGCAATGCTGTGTGGGATACCATGACGGTGGATAAGGCATTCTGTAAGTCCACAAACAGTAGTTTTGGCAGATGCATTGCCTGTAAGGAAGGGAAATCCATATCCAGAATAAGTATCTATTCCAGTAAAAACAAAACACTGTCCTTTCCATGATGGAAGTTTTCCAATGTAATCAACCTGTCACCAGGTTGCTGGCTGATCACCCCAAGGAATGGTTGCATATTGTGGACTCAGTGTTGGTCTCTGCTGCTGGCAGACTGGGCACTCAGCAGCGGCAGTAGCCAAATCAGCCTTGGTAAGTGGGAGTCCATGTTGCTGAGCCCATGAATAACCTCCATCCCTGCCACCATGGCCACTTTGTTCATGAGCCCATTATTCAATGACAGGAGTAGCTGGGAGAAAAAGAATAGCTGGTTTTCACTGAATGTGTCATCCTATCCACCTGATTGTTAAAGTCCTCCTCTGCCAAGGTCACCTTTGGTGGGCATTCACATGAGACCCAAATATCTTTACTCCTTTGGCCCATTCAGAAAGATCTATCCACATACCTCTTCCTCATACATCCTTGTCACCAATTTTTCAATCATGGTTCTTCCAAGTCCCAGACCATCCAGCTAAGCCATTAGCCACAGCCCATGAATCCATATATAATCACATATCTGGCCATTTCTTATTCCATGCAAAGTGAACAGCCATATGCATGGCTCAAAGTTCTGCGCATTGGGAGGGTTTCCCTTTACCACTGTCCTTCAAGGAAGTCCCAGAATGGGGCTGCAGTGCTGCTGTTGTCCACTTTCAAGTGGTGCCTGCATATCATGCAGAACCATCTGTAAACAAGGCACGGGTTTTCTCTTCCTCACTCAACTGATTATAAGGAACTCCCCATGAGACCATAGGTGCAGAGTGGGAGAGGGAAGGTAATGTGACTGGAGTGGAGACCATAGGCATTTGGGCCA
Organism: Orycteropus afer afer; assembly: GCF_000298275.1. Classification (NCBI taxonomy): domain Eukaryota; kingdom Metazoa; phylum Chordata; class Mammalia; order Tubulidentata; family Orycteropodidae; genus Orycteropus; species Orycteropus afer. Next base: position 785,061 of record NW_006921770.1, read on the forward strand.
CTTCCTCATGCAACTTACTTGTGCCTTCAGGTCCTGCTTGAGCCCAATCTCTGATATACCACTTCCATTTAATGATGGAGTGCTGCTGTGCACGTCCAACTTTATGACTGTGTGGGTCAGACAACACCCAGTTCATGGTGGGAAGCTCAGGCCTCATGGTGACTTGGTAGCCCATGGTTAAGCATTCAGTCTCCACTAAAGCCCAGTAACAAACCAAAAGCTGTTTTTCAGAAGGAGCATAGTTATCTGCAGAGGGTAGCAAGGCTTTTCTCCAAAATCCCAAGGGTCTGCATTGCAATTCACCATAGGGACCTGCCAAACACTCCAAACAGCATCTCTATCTACTACAAATACATCAAACACCATTGGATCAGCCAGATCATATGGCCCAAGTGGCAGAGCAGCCTGCACGGCAGCCTGAACCTGTTGCAGAGCCTTCCGTTGTTCTGGGTCCCATTCAAAACTAGCAGTTTTCCAAGTCACTTTATAAATAGGCCACAGCAACACACCCAAATGAGGGATATGTTGCCTCCAAAATCCAAAGAGACCCACCAGATGTTGTGCCTCATTTTTAGTTGTGGGGGAAGCCAGATACAATAATTTATCCTTCACAGTAGGAATATCTGGACATACCCCACACCATTGGACTCCTAGAAATTTCACTGAGGTGGAAGGTGCCTAAATTTTTGTTGGGTTAATTTCCCAACCTCTCTGGTAGCATAGTGGCTAAGACACTTGCCTGCTAACCAGACGGCTGGCGGTTCAAACCCACCAGCCACTCCTCGGAAGGAAGGTTGGGCAATCCTACTTCCGTAGTGATACTGCCTCGGAAACCCAAGGAGGGGTCGCTATGAGTCGGGGCCGACTCGACGGCACATAACAACAACAACAACTAGCATGCATATGTCTCACCAATAAGTCTAGAGTCATTAATACTTCTTCCTTACTAGGTCCAACCAGCATAATGTCATCAATATAATAGACCTGTGTTGATGTCTTGTGGAAGAGAAAGAGGATCAAGATCCCTATAGACTAAATTATGACATAGTGCTGGGTAGTTGATATACCCTTGAGGAAGCACTGTGAAAGTATACTGTTGGCCTTGCCAGCTGAAGATAAACTGCTTCAGATGGTCCTTTGAAATTGGTATTGAGAAAAAGGCACTGGCCAGATCAATAGCTGCATACCAAGTACCAGGAGATGTACTAATTTTCTCAAGCAATGAGACCACATCAGGAACAGCAGCTGCAATTGCAGTCACCACCTGATTAAGTTTACAATTATCTACTGTCATTCTCCAAGATCCATCTGTTTTTTGCACAGGCCAAATAGGCAAATTAAATGGGATGTGATGGGAATCACCACCCCTGCATCCTTCAAGTCCGTGATGGTGACAGTAATCTCTGCAACCCCTCCAGGGATGCAGTATTGCTCTTGGTTTACTGTTTTTGTAAGTAGAGGCAGTTCTAATGGTTTCCACTTGGCTTTTCCTGCTATAATAGCCCTTACTCCACATGTCAGAGACTCAATGTGGGAATTCTGCCAATTGCTAAGTATATCTATTCCAATTATGCATTCTGGAACTGGGGAGATCACTGCTGGATGGGTTCAGGGATCCACTGGACCCACTGTGAGATGCACCTTAGCTAAGACTCCATCAATAACTTGACCTCTATATGCCCCCACTCTGACTGGTGGGCCACAATGATGTTTTGGGTCTCCTGGAATTAGTGTCAGTTCAGAGCCAGTGCCCAGTAATCCCCAAAGATTGTGATTATTTCCTTTTCCCCAGTGAACAGTAACTCTCATAAAAGGCCTTAGATCCCTTTGGGGAAGGCTGGGAGAAAGATTGAACATTATAAATTTTTGTTAACATAGTGGGGTCTTTCCTCAAATGGACCTGGCCTCCCCTTCATTCAAGGGGTTGTGAGTCTGTAAATTGACTCAAGTCTGGGAATTGATTGAGAGGCCATGACTCTGTATTCTGGTGATTCAATCTAGGCTGCTGTTCATGTGACCTAGATTTCTTCTGTCTGTACAGATCAAGTAAATATTTAGTAGGTTTGCCATATATTTCACCACTAGGAGCACCATATGCAAGTAGCCAATGCCATAATTCCACACAAGTGAGAATATTCTGATTACTGTTCCAACTCTGCTGTCCATTATGGTAACAACACTCCCCTTGACTTTGTCAATTAACTTCTGCCACTTGGCCCCTACTACCATGGGGTCCAATCAGCCCCATTGTAGTTAAATGTCTTAACTCAATGAGGGCAGTTCCCACTGCCAAATCTGGCTTACATAAAATAGCAATCACAGCAGTCTTCAAGGATGCTGGAGATCCCTTCACAAATTTATTCCTCACCTACTTGTGAAAGGCATGTTTTCTGGCCTCTCTATTTCTGGCACTAGGGGTCTAATCTGATAAATCCATTTTAACAAGCCAATTTCCCTAAGCCTTCTTTTTTGTTATACCAAGGCAGGTCTAGTACTTCAACTTGATTTAAAGTAGGCCACCACATAATCCACGCTTCAGTAAGCTAACCAAATAAATTATTAGATCCTTTCCTAACCTCTCAAGCTGAAACACTGAATGAAGAATCCAAACTTAGTGGGCCTAAATCAATAAACTCAGTCTGATCCAATCTTACATTCCTTGCACCATTATCTCACACTCTCAGTAACTATTCCCATACATATTCTCTAGGTTTCTGACAGTACATGTTAGCAAAATCAAACAGGTCTTTTTAGGTGTAGCATACCACCTCCTCAGTCACACTTTGTATTTCACCTTTTGGGGCTCACTTGGACTTAACTTTAGTTATAGGCCTAACAGCAACAATGGGTGGTTGGAGCAGTTCCTGAGAACATTCAGCAATGTCTTCCATGGCCTCTGCCTCAGGCAATGACCCAGCAGGAACAGGTGGGCTAATCCCATCAAACTGAGTTAGAGGGGATAATGGTTTTACAGTAATCCCTTCAGATGGGAGGGATTCAACAGAATTTACAGACTCCATATACTGATCTTCCTGACTATCTGTCCATATGCCTCCATTCCAGATTTCAGGATCCCATTTTTTCCTAATCAATGCCCTCACTTTTAACTTCAGACACCATTCTGGGTTGGAAATTTAATTGGTGTTGTAATTCAGCCACCCTTACAATAAGACTCTGGGTTTGGTTTTCGACAATATCAGCTCTGTTACTAGAAGAAATAAGGCTTTCTTTCAGAGCACAACTGGAAACATTGAGGTCTTTTATGCAGTGTTAAGCTGTGACTCAGCAGCCCTGTGCTCATCTCACTCTTTCACCACTTTGTCTAGTGTAAGTAGGACCAACCAACCAGCTTCCTTATACTCCTCATGCTGACAGAATTGCAGAAAAGTATCAAATATGCGATCACCCAGATCCTCACTTCTCACAAGTACTTGATCTATTGGTGGTGCTATTTTGCATATTAACGTTGCCACCTCATGCCGTGGATTAGCAGGGCCCTCTTTACTAATGAAGGCAGGGTCACCAGTGCCTTTATGATTAATCAAATTGGAGAAGCAATTTAGGAAACCCATCCTTGTAATTTTGTCTCTCTAGAACCACTCCCAGTACCAAATGTGTTAGACTGGGTTCTCTAGAGAAGCAAAACCAGTAAAGCTGCTCCATAGAAGAAAGATAAGGCAGTCTATATCTGTAAAGATTTACAGCCTTGGAAACCTAATATGGGTTGCTATGAGTCAGAATCAACTCGATGGCAGTAAGTTTGGTTTGGTTTGGTCCAAACAGGGAGACTGTATTTGTGTGTGGGCTTAGAAGTATGGGTAGGAATAGCTTACCAAACACATGGAGGTGGGACTTTGAAGACCACTGTATTAGATTAGGTTCTCTAGAGAAACAAAGCCAGTAAAACTTATATATGTGTGTGTGTGTGTAGAGAGAGAGAAAAAAAAAAATTTATCTTAGGAAAATGGCTCACACACTTATAGAAGCTGGCAAGACCAAAGTTCCTGGATCAAACGTCAAGCTGGAGGCTTTTCCCGACTCTTGCCACAGGGGCTGAGGAGCTCAAGGCTGGCAGGCAGTACACCAGCTGTTGATTCCAACGAATGATGAATCCAAGATCTCCAGGTCAAATGGTGGGTTGTTCACTCATGGACAGTTGTAGGCAGCACAACAGAATCCCAATTCACAGAAGAATGTCTCTTTTCCTGGAATGTCCATAGATACACTGAAAGCAGGCCACACCCCTAGGAAAACTCCCTTTCAACAGATTACCTGCTCAAAACATAATCATCTAATCCCATCATGGGAATAACCACATCACAACAGCGTAAACCACACAGAATTGTGGTCCAGCCAAGTTGACACACAGCTCCAACTATCACAATCACTTTCAAGGAATGGCAAATAATTTCATTTGATTGGGGTTTATGGAGATGATGCTTGTCATCAGGTCCAGACATTATGTGCAAGAAAGTTCATGCTCTGGAGAATAGCAGGAAAACCAATGAGTAGAGGACACAAGCACCCAGGTGCTGGCTTGGCTTTCTATCAGTGAAGAATGAGCAAGAGCAGAATCATCTGTCTATTGTTAGTTCCACTTGATCTGTTTGAGTGGTCTTGCCTGCCCATTCAACTTGGTGGTAAAGGACTTGGGCTCTGAAATTAGACCAGGTTTGAATCGTTTAGAACAATGATGCTAAATCCAGAGTGGGATCATCTCTTCTCTGAAGTGACCACTAATACCTTTTCCAGTAGTCTGTTACTGTGAAATAAACCACCCCAAACTTAGTGGTGTAAAGCAACAACCATTTGATTGTGCTCACATTCTGTGGGTCAGGAATTCAGGTAGATCATATAATAGCATGCCTTTCCTCTCCTCCTTAATGTCTAGGGCCTCAGCTGGGAATAAATGAAATTTGAGGGTGACTCCACAGGTGGGAGTAGGAATTATCTGAAGGATCCTCCATTCCCATGTCTGGGATTGATGCTGTCTGTTCATGAGACCTCACCTGGGACTGTAATTTAGAATACCTACAAAAAGTCCCTTCATGTCACTGGCTGCACTTCCTCACAGCTGGTGGCTGGGTTCTAGAAGTCACTGTCCTAAAAGTATGAGGAGGAAGCTGTTTTGACTTTTATGAGCTGGCTTTTGAAGTCACATAGACTCACTTAGTATAAATCAAACTCACTGCCATTGAGTCAGATCCAACTCATAGCAACCCCTCCTTGGTTTTCCAAAGCAGTATCACTACAGAAATAGATTGGCCAACATTCCTTCCGAGGACTGACTGGTGGGTTTGAATCACCAGCCTTCTGGTTAGCAGTCAAATGTCTTAGGCACTGTACCACCAGAGCTCCCTTTCGATTTGGTCTGAAGTGACATAGAATCACTTAGTATAGTCACAAGCCCATCCAGATTCAAGGAGAGAAACTAGGCTTTTTATAATTGAAATTGTGAATGTTAATATCATATTGCAAGAAGAGCACATGAGATGGGAGATATTATTGTGGCCATCTTTGGAAAATCCAACTCCCCACAATATCTCATATTCAGAATTCAAAGAGGCCCAACAGTTGAGGTCAGTCACCTCACTGTGAAACTTGCTGAGAAATACCAGCTCAGCAAAACAAGCATCATCAGTAGCCCCATCAACTTCTAAAATGCATTTGATCACAGAACTTTTTCCTATGAGAGTCTTAAGGAGGAAGTATCTCTCAAGACTACTTTCAAAACAGTGATCCAGATATTATTCAGTCAAGATGTGACCTCAGAATGAATTATTTCCCAAGTCCCTTCCTTGAGACTTTCAACAGCTCTTCCTTTTGCTTTGAAGGCTCCTCCCTTAGATCTTTACAAGGCTGATTTTCCTCATCATTCAGGGCTTAATTCAAATGTTACCTCTTTGGAGAGGTCTTCCCAAATTACCCAGGCCCTCTTTTTCTAGTATATTACCTGATGGTATTGTATCCCTAATATTTCTATTATCTATGATGATCTTGTTTATTTTCTAGATTTTCAACCCTCTGCATTGTAAGTCCCTTTAGAGCATGGCCCTATATGTTTCTGTTCCTGACACCTAGGTCATAGCAGACATACCTAGGTGTCATAGTGGACATCCATTAAATACTCCCTGAATACTTGAGTTTTGTTTGTTTGTTTCCTGTTTGAGGGGCTTTGGGTGAGAGCAATAAAAGCCATTTACATGTATTTCAATGAATTGTAAAAGCCTTTGGTTTCTCATGTCCACTTCCAAAATTCTCTCATTTCTCCATTTAAAAAAAAAAAAAAATGCAATGCAATCCACAAGAGAGTGTTCTGCATAACTTTGCGAAAATCTAGAAAATGAAAATGTAATTGGTCAGAGGGAGTCTGGTGAGACTAAATGTGTACATAATGTTGAATGTAAAACTCTTAAAATAAAAAATTAAAAGAAAATGTAATTGTTACTTCTTGAATCCTCTCTTCCTATAATTTCAGGTGATTCAATATACTTTGTCATTTATTCATAAGGAATTCTTTCTCTCTACTATAGTAACAGCAGCTAATGTCTGCATAACCCACAACAACTTTTGGCCTTTCTTTTAAGTATCTGACCTTTTTAAAATATTTCATTTTTTAGGGCAAAAATGTAACTTACACCAGAGCAATACAGATGTGTACATCAAAGAAAATGTAACTACCAAAAGCACTAAAAATGGCTCACTTTAATTAAACAAGCTCATAAATTTGAATAATCTCAAATATGAATAAAACAGAAAATCAAAAAAGATATAATAAAATTTTACCTGAAGTACTTTACTCACATGTCCCGCATTCTCTGTTGAGAGCATTCAATAAATATGAGAAGACTCCCTTAAGTAGATTTCAATGTATGTGTCATTTTTCATCCAATATTTTTTATTAATGATGATCTCAGTAAAAAGGAAACTATTCTATGACATATATTCCTTGAGTGTTGTCTCCCCCCACGCCCAGGCCCCAGAAACACACATGCATGCATATGTACACACATGCACACGTGCAACATCCACTAATGACCAAGCAGCACTCATTAGCTCCTGCAGGTGCACTGATTTAGGCACATCAGTTTTTATCCAGAATTTTTCACAGGAGTAAAACTGTATTCACCCATACACCACAAAAGAGGTCTGCTAGGAATCTTTTAAAAACCGGGTGCTTAATTTATATGAGACGGTGTCTAGACATTTATTTTCTGGAAATATTTAGCTTGGATAAGACACGTGGCCTCCAAGATGAATGCAGGAATGAAATATTTCACTTGAAAATTTGCACAAGGAAACGTCTGGTTGAGTGCAATGAGGTTAAACATCAAAATATTTTCCAAGAATGGAAAGGTCATCCTCTGCCATGTGCTAGAAAGACATTGCATCTGAATACTCCTAGTTTCCTAAGCAATAATTGCTTTTGTTCTACATGCATGTCTGTAGTTATGTACACATTCATAGGAATCTATACATGAAAATTAATATTTAGATGGTTATTGGGGGAGAAATTAAATAGAGAAATTCTGGAGATTATATGCAATAGAAGCTTTATTTGACTTTGAACTAGACATGCTTGCCTCAATATTCTGAATCGGGGGCCAGCAAACTTTTTCTGTAAAGAACTAAGCCAAATAGTAAATATTTTAGGCTTTGCAGGCATTACAATGTGTCACAACTACTCAACTCTGCCATTGTAGTATGAAAGCAACTATAGACAGTATACAAATGAGCCTGACTGTGTTTCAATGTACTTTGTTCACAAAAACCAGTGTTTGCAGATCCCTGTCCTAGACTAGTATTTTAATTATTTTGACTGTGACAATCATGAGAAACAAACTTACAGCACCACCCAGAACAAATGTGTATATACGTTCACAAAACAATGTGTTGTTGTTATGTGCTGTCGAGTTGGCCCCGACTCATAGCGACCCCTCCTTGGGTTTCCGAGGCAGTATCACTACAGAAGTAGGATTGCCCAACCTTCCTTCCGAGGAGAGGCTGGTGGGTTTGAACCGCCAGCCTTCTGGTTAGCAGTCAAGTGCTTTAGCCACTATGCTACCAATACCTAGCTTTATAATGAGCATCTAATCTGATATTTTTTATTCTACCAAATTTGATTCTAAATCACTTTCTAAATGCCCACTGCCACCATCTAAATTGATTTCAAGATAACTAATGGGTCATGACCCCACTTTGAAGAACACTGTATGTACTTGGGTGACTACATGCTATGTTTAAAATGAATAGCATGCTAACGGCTAGAAGCAAAGATTCACTGTCCCCTGTCAATGAATGGTAATGCTTGCCTTTGGTGTGGTAGTTAAGGTTTTGTGTCAACCAGCCTGGGCCTGGTGTTAAGTGGCTGGGTAGCTGGTTGTAGTATTTCCCATGAGACTGATAATCTACCGCATAGTGGAATCTACTTGTGATAGTTGAAGATGTGTCAACTTGGCTGGACTCCAGTTGTGAGTGGTGGTTCCCATGATGAATCACATGACTGCGTTCTAAGCGGCCGGT
>NW_006921770.1:794073-794953 GCF_000298275.1 Orycteropus afer afer
TTGCCCAACCTTCCTTCCAAGGAGTGATAGTCTGACATACACACAAAATAAAATAAACTCACTGCCATCAAGTCTGACCCAACTCATAGCCACCCTTCCTTAGGTTTCTGAGGCGGTATCACTATGGAAGTAGATTGCCCAGGCTTCCTTCCAAGCAGTGGCTGGTGGCTTTAAACCCCCAGCCTTCTGATTAGCAGTCAAATGCCTTAGGCACAACACCAGAAGAGCTCCAGAGATATAGTCTGCTTCCAGTATATAAGCAACCTTGAGGAAGGTCTCTAGCTTTTTGGCATGCTTGAACTCTGCACATAGCCAACTCATTGTTCGGCACCCTGCCATGTCCTACCTATCTTCGGACTTTTTCTGGGCTTGAATTAGTGGCCTGCCATGTTGTTTGGTAATATTGGGACTGTGCTTTTTTACTTGTCAACTTTGTGTTTGTCAGCCTCACCAGCCAGCAGCTGCCTAAGTGAAGAAAAACCTCCAGTTTCAGTAGGCCAGGAGCAGGAGGCAGAGCTGAAGCCCAAGATTAAGGGGCTTTCACCCAGTCCCTAGACCCCAGCACTTTGAACTCAGACTTCTAGCCTCCAAAATTATAACAGAATAAACTCCTGACTGTTAAAGCCACCCACCTGCGGTGTGTCTGTTAGAGCAGCACTAGGTAACCAAAACACTTGGTCTGAAACTTCCACTGCACCCTGGAATGTAATAAAGTTGTGAACTGATAGCCAGGGAGAACATGCATTGCTGAGAATGATGACTATAGACAAACTGGGTGCAAAAATGGCAAGGAGGCCACATGTTCCGACCTCCTCTAACCTTACAAGAGGAAGACAGGATTACCAGCAGTAACCCAAGGCCTATTCCTACAAGGCCAGAC
>NW_006921770.1:795303-806475 GCF_000298275.1 Orycteropus afer afer
CAGGAGACCTCCTTTTGAGCCCGGCAGAGTGGCCAAACTAGCCAATCACAGCATCAGAACTCTAAGCACCTGATAGAGAGTGGGCACCTCCCAGAACATTGTTTTGTGCCACGCCCAACAGAAATACTCCAGGTGGACAACTTCAGTAATCAGGAGCTCCTCAGTTGCTCATAGAAAATCCCACCATGGAGTTTACAAAAACTTATGGGTAGAAAAGCCACACTAAAATAATTTATGACACCGCACTGGGTAAAGGCTAGAGAGAAGGAATCTGGATACTTTGCCTTATTAAAGGAGAATGGGAAAACAAATCTTTTTTCTTCTGAATGAGCCTAGCAAAGCTATTAAAACCTTTTGATAACTGGAACCCCCATGTGCAAGAAAATAACAAAGAAGGGCCATTCTGATGCAACGAACCAAGTACCCTATAAGAATCAGACACCTATACCTCATGCAGCAAGGATCATCATCTAGCTAGCTAATGGACTTTGGTAAGTCACTCCTATCTCTGGGCCTCCATTTTGTATCATCCTACCTGGGGGACTGCAAAAATGGCATGGCGAAGGCATCTTCTGACCTTATGTAACTTCTTGAAGGGGAGACAGAGACTCACCATCAGCAGCATCAGCCTAGGGGCTGATTCCTATGACAGAGGTCAGATATGCCACCACTCTCCAATCCTTTTACCAATTCTGACATCAGTCGTCCTTCCCATGACAACTTCTACTTCTCTGCTAGTGTTTTGGTTACTTCGTGCCACTCTAACAGACACATCACAGGTGACTGGATTTTAACAAACAGGAGTTTATTCTCTTACAGTTTGGGGGGCTAGAAGTCCAAGTTCAAAGTGCCAGGCTCTAGGGGCTGGGTCACAGCCCCTTGACCTTGGGCTTCAGCTCTGCCTCTTGCTCCTGGCCCACTGAAGCTTGAGGGTTTCTTCACTCAGGCAGCTGCTAGCTGTTGAGGCTGACAAACCCAAGGTCATCAAGTAAAAAAGCACAGTCCTGATATTACCAAACCATGCAACAGGCCATTGATTCAAGTACATTAAGAGCCCCAGGATCAGCAGACAGAAAGGCAGGCTGCTGAATAACAACTCAGCTACATGCAGGATTCAAGCATGCCAAAAGCTGCAGACCATGCCTAAAGCTTTTCCTTATCCCTAAGGCAGCAGCTACTTAGCTGCTCACAATGGATTCCACCATGGAATTGATTACCAATCTCATCATGGGAAATAACCACCACCAGCTGCCCAGCCACTCACAACCAGGCCCAACCAAGTTGACATATTTTAACTACCACAGCTAGGTTTGATAAGGCATTGCAATGGCCACATAGAACTCATAGACAATACTCCAATTATGGGGTTGATTAGGGAAGTAACAGGTTATAATTCGCATTCAGAAAAGCTAAGGATTCTTAGATCAGACAACCTCCCCTCATGCCTCTCTTTGGCCCACCACCTCTCAGCCTGGCCTCTGCCCTGCTCAGACAAGTGTTACAAAGCTCTTTTAGCTCTGCAGATAGGTGCACCCTACTCTGCCAGCATACCTCCTGCCTGAAAGGCACTTGGCTTTCTCACTCCATGGGCTGGCAATCCTGCTACTTTGTCTCGTGCTGGTCTCTTCATTCTGTTAGTCATGCTGTCTCTGCTGTTACCATCTTTCTGCTCTCTCTGCCATCTCTCTTCTGTATTAGCACAGGGATTTCAAGTCCAAAGGACATGCTCCACTCCAGGGTTTTCTTCTGTTTAATGATAAGGAGATACCCTCTTTGCACCTCTGACATGATGCATTTTAAACCTAGTAAAATGGCAAAACTGACCAATCCCCATGTTTGGGTTCCATACACCTTATTTCTATGGTCCAACTCTCACAAGGGTACCATGTACTTTATTCACATTATTTGCAAGCTATCCAATCTCCCTGATGGACCATAAGCACCTCTTATTTGCGTGATCCTACCTAGTCATCTGGTGGGAGCACAAAGATTATGGCAAGAAGAGCCATATCAAGTAATGATACATGGCCAACCCCTGGCTCTTCTAGCCATTGGCCCCTTTATACTTGAAAGGTTAATATTCCCTTCCCAATTATTTTAAGCATAAGCACACCCATGAAAATGTGTAAGCCAGCCACTTCATGCCTTTATCTCCCATCCTACACCACCCTTGTTTTAGATATTCAATTTCTAAATTGCCCATCTCTATCAATTCAGAACACTGAGAAGACAAACATGTTCTCTTCCATAAAGAATCTTCTATTCCATTTGGAACTTGGAACATCTGTATCCATGAGCAAACTCTAGTCCAGAGCAAGCCATCAAATTGAAGCGATTTACACCAGTTCACAGTGTCAAACATCTTTCTCTTCATTCAGCTGGGTTCTGGTCAACTCAGTCCTAGTCATCAAAGTTAGGTCAATGGGTTCCATTTGCAAGTTTTGGAGTTCACACACATCCCTGAACTTCAAACCAGCCAGCCACTTCTCTTTCTCTCTCTCTCTCTTTTTTTTTTTTTTTTTCTCTCTCTCTCTGTCTCATTCCTAGCCCCCATTGGCTGGGTCAATGCCCATAGTCTCAAAAATTCACGCAATTCCTTGCGCTTCAAACTAGCCAGCCCTTTCTTTCTCATCATTACTCTCCATGGCTAGGTCAATGGGTGCCAATCTCAACCCCTTTCTTCATTACTATACCTTCTTTAGGAGCTCTGGTAGCGTAGTGCCTAAGGCACTTGACTGCTAACCAGAAGGCTGGTGGTTCAAACCCCCCAGCCACTCCTCAGAAGGAATGTTGGGCAATCTACTTCCATAGTGATTCTGCCTCAGAAACCCAAAGAGGGGTCGCTATGACTCGAGGCTGAGTCAGGCCGACTCGATGGCACATAACAACAACAACATACCTTTTCTACTTCCAGCCATCAAGTGCGCCCAGGTAGTCACAACAAGCAAACATACAGGCTACTTATTCAGTAGTTCCCTTAACTTCCAGTCTTGGCAGCAGTTCTAATGAACCTTTTCCTGCCTCAATATACCCAAAACCAAACCACTTGCTCAAAATTCAAAAAGCAAAACAGATTTTTTTTTTTTTTTCCTTCAGGTCTTCCTTCAAATGTAAATCTTCTCTCTTGTTAGCAGTTCTGGGTGGATCTGCATTTCTTTTCAAATGCAAATTCCCTGACTGAATATTCTGGATGAGGCTCAGGTTTTTGACCTAAGCCCCCAGTTCTCTATACACAGGGCTACAGCACTGAAACAAACAAAACCTGTATTTCTTCCAGCCAAATCTTAGTTCCCCTTTTACTATATCCAAGTGTTGACTGAAGGCAGACTTACATGCTCTCTGTTGTTATTGTTGTTAGGTGCCATCAAGTCAACTCTGACTCATAGTGACCCTATGCACAGCAGAACAAAACACTGCCCAGTCCTATGTTTGAACGACAGCCTCCTGATCTATCTATTCTGACTCATAGTGACCCTATGCACAGCAGAACAAAACACTGCCCAGTCCTATGTTTGAACGACAGCCTCCTGATCTATCTATTTACAGGTTTCTCATGAGTATAATCAAGTGTTCTGGAATTCCCATTCTTCTCAATGTTTCCATAATTTGTTATGATCCACACAATTGAATGCTATCTCTTGTTGTTGTTGTTGTTGTTAAGTGCAGTAGAGTCGACCTGACTCATAGCAACCCCTCCTTGGTTTTCTGAGGCAGTATCACTACAGAAGTAGATTGCCCCATCTTCCTTCCAAGGAGTGGCTAGTGGGTTTGAACCGCCAGCCTTCTGATTAGCAGTCAAGTGCCTTAGGCACTATGCTACCAGAGCTCCTCTTATCCATACCCAAAATTCATTTCTAACATAAACTAGGTACTAGAAATAGTCAATTTCCATAGCACATTCAGATAAACACATAACACTTAATACATAACCCTTTTTACAACATTCCAGTTTCATCTTCTCCGCCCCACACCTTAACTATCTTCCCATTGTATGCATATGGCCTTGGGCCTCTGGCTAGGTGGAACCAGAAGACCCTGGTATGTTATTCATCATCTCCTTTAATAGGCCTGTCTATTGCCCCAGGGAAGCTCTGGTGGTGTAGTGCCTAAGGCATCTGACTGCTAACCAGAAGGCTGGTGGTTCAAACCCACCAGCCACTCCTTGGAAGAAAGATTGAGCAATCTATTTCCATAAAGATACCACCTCAGAAACCCAAGGAGGGTTCTCTGTGAGTCTAACTGAGTTGACAGCAGTGAATTTTGTTTTTGGTTTTTGGTCCCAGGATTTTATCCCCTCAGCTGCAGCATAACATCCCTTTCTTTTTTTTCAGTCAACCCCAGGTAACAACAATCAAAGCAATAATCTAAGAATCAAAATGTTCAGTTCCTATGCCCCTCTCTTTCTCTTACAAAGTCCCATGCTTCTGCTTCCATGAGTCTGGAGCCATTGCAAGGAATCCCACTCATGACACCAACTGTAAAAAGGGCCAATAGGGGGCTTCCTCTGACCTCCTCTAACTTTGCAAAGGGGAAAAAGAATCAAGAAGAACATCAACAACTCAAGGCTAGTTCCTATGAGATGATGATCACACATGCTGCCACCTTCTAATCATTTTTACCAATTCTGACACCAACCATTGCTCCATGGCACTTGCTATGTCTCTGCTGAGTTCAGTCATTCATTGCAATGGCCACACAGAATTCATAGACAATATTTATGATTATGGGGTTTATTAGGGAAGCAACAGGTTACAATTCAGGTTCAGGAGCACTTAGGATACAATTCTTCAATCAGGACAGCTTCCCCTTGGCCATGCCCCCAAGCACACCTTTCTTTGGCCCCCAGCCTTTGACCTGGTGTCTGCCTCCTTGAACAAGCATTACAAACTTCTTTTAGCTCTGTTGATATGTGCACCCCACTCCACCAGCAAGCATCCTGAACAAAGGTACTTGGCTTTCTCACTCCATGGACCAGCAAGCCCACCACTCTGTCTCCTGTCAGTGTCTCCATGCTGTTGATTCTGTGACCTCTCCTCCTATCACCCTGCCTTCATTTCAGTGTGGGGATCTCAGGTCCAAAGGATGCACTCTGCTCCTGGGTTTTCTTCTTTCTTGACAGATTACACTAGTAGGAGGCAGAACTCCAGAGAAATAGAGGTGATCTTTCTGCTTCTCTCTGGGTTTGCAGATTTCATTGCAAGACTGAGACCAATCTTGGATATGGATAAGCTGGTGCCTGTACATAGGAAATTGTGCCAATTTTGGTGGGGGAGGGGATGAGGAAAAGATAATGAAACAGTTATGGAAGTATGTTTGAAATAAATTGGAATGATGATGATGGTGATGATGATGATGATTACAGGTGTTATTTCATGTGTGTCAGAGTAGAACTGTGCTCCACAGGATTTCCAATGGCTAATCTTTTGCAAGTATATTACCAGGCCTTTCTTCCAAGGATCATCTGGGTGGACTCAAACTTCTAATCTTTTTGTTAGCAGCCAAGCACTTAACCATCTGCAATATGCAGGAACTTCATTGATGACAGTAACTGTAATTTATGAAGTAAATACCAAAGGCTGTCCCCATTATTAGTCCCACTAGTCCTTTTATACACATTAAACTACTTGTTCCTCCCTATGTCACCCTCACAGCATGACTCAAAATGGGAAGAAAAAGCTGCAAACATCCATTAATAATTGGAATGTGGAATGTACAAACTATGAATCTAGTAAAATTGGGAAATTGTCAAAATAAAATGGAACACTTAAAAATCTATATCCTAGGCATTAGTGAGTAGAAATGAACTGATAACAGCTTTTTTTTTTTTTTTCAATTGTGATTTGGGTGAAAGTTTACAGAGCAAACTCATTCTCCATACAACAGTTCATATACATTTTGTTTCATGATATTGACTGCAATTCCTCACAAAGTAATAGCTCTTTTCCCACTTCCTTCTCATAGCTACCTCTTCCCTGTGTCCTTCCCTCCTGTGCACTCCCACTCCCCAAGCTGTCTCCCTGTGCAAAAACTGCCCTTCTGTTCTCCCATGACTGATAGATCACTCCAAGGAGTGTGTCTACCTGATGTAAATTTAAGTTTATTGATTGGCTGGAAGCCACAGGAGTGAGTTCAGTTCCACACCTGAAGGGTCTCACCAGGCTCTGTCAGACCAGCAAACATGTTCTTTTTTTTTTTTTTTTTTTGTTATGATTTTGAGTTTTGCTCCACATTATTCTCCCACTCTATCCAGGATCTCCTAGACCAATCCCCCTCTGAGTGGTTGAGAGTGGTAGCCCAAGCATAATCTAGTTTTTCTGGTCTCATGGTTACATAGGCTGAGGATTGCATGGATTACCAGTTCCTTGGGCTATTTCCATGCATCTTTGGTTTTCTTAATTCTTATTTGCTCTGGATGAGGAGAGTCCCATTGCTGCATCTAGATGGCTACTTGCAAGCTTTTAAACCCCAGTTGCTACTCACCAAAATAAGATATTGTTGTTATTGTTAGGTGCCATCAAGTCATCTCCAACTCATATAGCAACCCTATGCACAGCAGAAGGAAACACTGCCCAGTCCTGTGCCAGCTCCACGATCCCTGCTATACTTGAGCCCATCACCGCAGCCACTATGTCAATCCATCTTGTTGAGGGTCTTCTCCTCTTTCATTGACCCTCCACCTTACCAAGCATGACATACTTCTCCATAGAATGATCACTTCTGACAACATGACCAAAGTAGGCAAGGTGAAGTCTGGCCATTCTCGCTTCCAAGAAGTATTCCAGCTGCACTTCCTCCAGGACAGATTTGTTAGATCTTTTAGCAGTCCTTGGCACTTTCAGAATTCTTTGCCAGCACAGCAACTCAAAAGCATCAACTTTTCTTCAGTTTTCCTTATTCATTGTCCAGCTCTCACATGCATATGAAGTGATTGAAAATACCATGGCTTGTGTCAGTTGCACCTTAGTCTTCAAGGAGATATCTTTGCTCTTCAGCACTTGAAAGAGAGAAATAAGATATAGAATAATGTTTTTCTGTAGTATGTAATTAGAAATGGACTGATAATGGCCATTTTTAATCAGATAATCATATTGTCTACTATGCTGGGAATGACAGATTGAAGAGGAATGACATCACAGTCATCACTAAAAAAAAAAAATATTTCAATATCTATCCTGAAGTACAGTACTGTCAGTGATAAGATAATATCCATACACATACAAGGAAGACCAGTTAATACTACTATTTTTCAAGTTTATACACCAACCACTAAAGCCAGCTTTGAAAAAATTGAAGATTTTTACCAACTTCTGCAGTCTGAAATTGACCAAACATGAAATCAAGATGTATTGAACATTATTGGTGATTGGAATGCAAAAATTAGAAACAAGAAGAATCATCACTAGTTGGGAAATATGGCCTTGGTGATAGAAATGATGCCAGACATCACATAATAGAATTTTGCAAGACCAACAACTTATGCATTGCAAATACCTTACTCCTTACAACATACGTTGTTGTTGTTTTTTGCCGTCGAGTCAGACCCGACTTATAGCGACCCCTCCTTGGGTTTCCGAGGCAGTATCACTATGGAAGTAGATTGCCCCATCTTCCTTCCGAGGAGTGGCTGGTGGGTTTGAACTGCCAGCCTTCTGGTTAGCAGTCAAGTGCCTTAGGCACTATGCTACCAGAGCTCCCTTACAACATATAAGGTAACTATATCTGTTGACTTTGCCAGATGGAATACACAGGAACAAGATCAACTACATGTGTGGAAAGAGGTGATAGAGAAGCTCAATATCATCAGGCAAAACAAGGCCAGGAGCTGTCTGTGGAACAGATCATCAACTGCTCATGTGCAAGTTCAAGGTTAAGCTGAAGAAAATTAAACAAGTCCACAAGAGAGCCAAAATATGACCTTGACTATATCCCACTTGAATTTAAAGACCATTTGAAGAATAGATTTGACATGTTGAACACCAATGGTTGAAAAACAGACAAGCTATGGGATGACATCAAGAACATTATACATGAAGAAAGCAAAAGGTCATTAAAAAGACAGGAAAAGGAAAAATGATCAAAATTGTTGTCAGGAGACCACTCTGAAACTTGCTCTTGAACAGACAGGAGCTAAAGCAAATGGAAGAAATGACAAGATAAAAGAGCTGAACAGATTTCAAAGGGCAGCTCAAGAAGATAAAGTAAATTATTATAACAAAATGTGCAAAGACCTGGAGTTAGAAAACTAAAAGGGAAAAACATGCTCAGCATTTCTCAAGCTAAAAGAACTGAAGAAAAAATTCAAGCCTCAAAATGCAATATTGACAGATTCTACAAGCAAAATATTGAATGATGCAAGAAGCATCAATAGGGGATGGAAGGAATATACAGAGTCATTGTATCAAAAAGAATTAGTTGATGTTCAACTATTTTAGGAAGAGGCATATGATCAAGAACCAATCATACTGAAGGAAGAAGTCAAGGCTGCATTGAAGGATTTGGTGGAAAACAAGGCTCCAGGAATTGATGGAATACCCACTGAGATGTTTCAACAAACGGATGCCACATTGGAGGCACTTACTTGTCTGTGCCAAGTAATTTGTTGGTTTTGTGCTTACTACGCCCTTGTGGTTTTTCATCTTTTTGTGTTTGCTTGGAAGGATTGTTCATTTTCTTCATGGTTACCCTGAAGTAAGTCCTTATCTCCCTAAGGTTAGAACAATCTGTTCTATAAAGACATTGTCCTGTCTTCCTCTCCATTTGGAAGTTTTGTAATTAAAACTTCTATTCCCTCTATTTGCTTTGTTGCTGCTGTCATCTGCAGATTGACTCCCCTGTTTGTCTATGTACATTTTTTTATGAGCTTATTTTGAGAATTTTTTTCTGGTTTGGTTTCTAGGCAGTGGTGTCAAGTGTCTTGATTTTAATTTGTTGTTCTCTATTGGAAGGACTCCCTTTAGCATTTCTTTAGGGTTGGGCTGCTTTTCACAAATTCCCTTAATTTCTGTTTGTCTAAGAATGTCCTGATTTCACCTTCATATTTGAAGGACAGTTTGGCTGGATATATAATTTTTGGTTGGCAATTCTTTTCCTTCAGGATTTTATACATGTCATCCCATTGCCTTCTTGCATGCATGGTTTCTGCTGAGAAATCAGATCTTAGTCTTATTGGTTATCCATTGTAGGTGACATTTCATTTTTCCCAAGCTGCTCCCAAGATTCTTTCTTTGTCTTTGGTTTTGGAAAGTTTGGTTATGGTATGTCTTGGTGACTTTCTTTTGGGATCTATCCTGTATGGGGTTTGTTGAGCTTCATGGATGAATATCTTTTTTACCTTCATGACATGGGGGAAATTTGTTAGCAAGTCTTTGAAAATTTTCTCACTTTTTTTTTTTTTTTTCTTTTTTCCTCCTCTTGTTCTGGTATTCTAACCAAGCTTATGTTCTTTCTTTTCATGTCATCCCATATAACACTTGTTGTTGTTATGTGCCATCAAGTCAGATGCAACTCATAGTGACCCCTCCTTGGATTTCCGAGGCAGTATCACTATGGAAGTAGTTTGCCCAACCTTCCTTCCAAGGAGTGGCCGGTGGGTTTGCCAGCCTTCTGGTTAGCAATCAAGTGCCTTAGACACTATGCTGCCAGAGCTCCTATGTAACACTTAGGATCTCTTTATTTCTCTTAAATCTTTGTTCTGATTTTTCTTCATATACGCTATTATCAAGGGATTTATCTTCTAGCTGGGAAATGCATTCTTCAGCCAGTTCTAATCTACTTTTTTGTCCTTCCACTATGTTATCTACCTCTGTAAATTTAGTGTTCATCTTCTGGATTTCTAATTGCTGTTTTTGTATGAGTTCTAATTATGTGTTTATCTTGTTATTTTGTTCTTGAATGATTTTCCTGAATTTTTCTAGGGTACTGTCTGTCTTCTCATTTTTTCTATTTATGGTTTCCTTGAGATCTTGGAGAAGCCTATATATATACCTTTGGAATTCCTTCTCAGATAGTTGTATTGCTTGTTCTTCCTCCAAGATACATGATAATCTTTAGTCTGAGCTTTTGTCTATTATCTTGTCCTGTTTTTTCGTTTGATTTGAGGTTGTTTGTTGCTTCCTAGACATATTGACGTTGTTGTTTTTAATTGTTAGTTATATATTGATTTGCTTACCCTAATTTTATGATCTACTATATCTGGAAGTGTGGAGTAGGTGCACTTCTTTAGTTATTTACTTGGCTGCATGGGGTCACTCTCCAGCTCTCTCTGTGTTGGTGGAATCACTAGTGGGGATGTGGATTCAGGTCTCTGTTCTTCATGAAGAGGATTTGGAGTTGGGATGAGCAGGCATTGTCCACATCTGTTGTTGATCTGTGGCACAGGAGCTATTTGTGTTACCTGTCTATTGGGTGAGATGATCAGTGTAGTAGCTATGGTTGCATGTTATTGCTGTTGTTAGGTGCCATCGAGTCATTTCCAACTCATAGTGACCCCATGCACAGAAGAATGAAACACTGCCCAATCCCGTGCCAGCTCCATGATCCCTGCTATACTTGAGCCCATCATCGCAGCCACTATGTCAATCCATCTCATTGAAGGCCTCACTTTCTTTCGTCGACCCTCCACCTTACCAAGCATGACATCCTTCTCCAAGGAATGGTCCCTTCTGACATCATGACCAAAATAGGTGAGACAAAGTCTGGCCATTCTCACTTCCAAGGAGCATTTCGGGTGCACTTCCTCCAGGACAGATCTGTTAATTCCTTTAGCAGTCCATGGTACTTTCAGCATTCTTCACCAGCACCACAACTCAAAAGCATCAACTCTTTTTTGGTCTTTCTTATTCATTGTCCAGCTCTCACATGCATAGGAGGTGATTGAAATTATCATGGCTTCTGTCAGGTGCACCTTAGTCCTCAAGGAGACATCCTTGCTCCTCAGCACTTGAAACAGTTCCTTCGTGCTTGACTTTCCCAATGCTACACGTCATCTAACGTTCTGACTGCTGCTTCCATTGGCATCGATTGTAGAACCAAGCAATGTGAATTCTTTGACAATCTCAATCTTCTCTTCATTTTTTGTAATGCTGCTCATTGGTCCAGTAGTGAGGATTTTTGTTTTCTTTATATTGAGATGTAATCCATACTGCAGACTGTATTCTTCAACCTTCATCAGTA
>NW_006921770.1:807581-809730 GCF_000298275.1 Orycteropus afer afer
AGCTCTCTTATCTTGTCATTTCTTCCATTGGCTTTAGCTTCTCTCCACTCAAGGGCAAGTTTCAGAGTCTCTTCTATCATTCATTTTGGTCTTCTCTTCCTTTCTCATCTTTTTAGTGATCTCTTGCTTTCTTCATGGATAATGTTCTTGATATCCTTCCACAATTCTTCTGGTTTTTTGTTGGTGTTCAATGCATCAAATCTATTCTTTAGATGGTCTCTAAATTCAGGAGGAATATATTCAAGATCATATTTTGGCTCCCTTGGACTTATTTTAATTGACTTCAACTTCAAGATGAACTCGCATATGAGCAGTTGATGGTCTGTTCCACAATCAGCTCCTGGCTTGGTTTTGGCTGAAGATATTGAGCTTTTCCACTGCCTCTAGCCATAGATGTAGTCAATCTGATGCCTGTTTGTTCCATCTGGTAAAGTCCACATGTAGAGTATGGTTGCATAGTGGAGATTTAATATGGTCTTCCTTGAAAAACTCCTTGTATGACCATTGTGAGTCTCTAACATCTGTGGGTTCATGATGTGGCTTTTTTTGTTGTTGTTGTTATTGTTGTTGTTGTTTTTCCTTCCTTCCCTCCTCCTCAACTTCTTTTGTATTTCTAATGGCTCCTCTCTGTCTCCACATCTCCACCAGCTGGGCAGGTTTGTTTATTTTTCCCAGTTGTTTAACCTGCTCCCTTTCTGTGTTTTCCAAGGAGGTATAACTATGGAAGTTGATTGCCCAATCTTCCTTCTGAAGAGTGGCTGGTGGGTTTGAATTGCCAGATTTCTGGTTAGCAGTCAAATGCCTTAGGCACTATGCCACTAGAGTTCCCTATCTCCTCTTCAGTTGCTCATAACTCCAGTATCATTACTTGTATCTGCTTTACCTAGTTACTCAGAGTGTTTGTTGATAGAGGGACTGAATGTATGGACTATCTGTACAAAGCCATCTTCCTTCCCTCTGTACCAAGTAATATACAAGAGAGCTACCTGGCCAACTGACTGTAAGAAATCCATATTTGTACCTATTCCAAAGAAAAGTGATCCAACAGAATGTGGAAATTATCAAACGACATCATTAATATCACATGCAAGTAAAATTTTGCTGAAGACAATTCAAAAATGGTTGCAGCAGTATATCAACAGGGAGGTGCCATAAATGCAAGCTGGATTCAAAAGAGGACATGGAATGAGGGATATCATTGCTGATGTCACATAGATCTTGACTGAAAGCAAAGTATACCAGGAAGATGTTTACTTTTGTTTTAAAAAACAGTTGATTGTGTGGATAATAGCAAATCATGGATAACATTGTGAAGAATGGGATTCCAGAATACTTAATTGTGTTCATGAGGAACCTGTACATAGACCAGCAAGCTGTCATTTGAACAGAACAAGGATACACTGCGTGGTTTAAAATCAGGAAGAGTATGCATGAGATATTGCATTATCAGTGAAAGCAAACATGGGTATAGGGATGGATAAATGGGTGGACAGGCTGAACTTTTAGGTATGTCTATACAGGGAGAGTGTACCCAAGACCATGTATAGGGTTGGAAGATAATGGTTCTATAAGTGTATTTGTATGTTCTGTGGGAATTCCCAGGTGTATAGTAGAGCTGACAAGGGACAAGTTTGTAGTCACTTCTTGGCCATAGCCAGCTACCCACAGGGAATGAATAATTGAACTTGTGGGCTTGGGACCATAGTCACAGGGGACATCAAGCTCAATTGGCGTAACGTACTACACAAAACATTGTTCCACCTCCTACTTTGGTGAGTAGCAACTGGGATCTTAAAAGTTTGCAAGCAGCCATCTAGATGCAACGATGGGTCTATCCTTGTCCAGAGCAAAGAAGAATGAAGAAAACCAAAGATTCATGGAAACAATTAGTCCAAGCATCTGGTACACTATGTGATCCTCAGCCTATTCAACTATGAGACCAGAAGAACTAGATGGTACCCGGCTACCACTGTCAACTATTCGGAGTGAGATCTGTATAGGAGATCCTGGATAGAGAAGGAGAACAATGTAGAACAAAACTCAAAATCATTTGGAAAAAAAAGGGACCAGGCTTGCTGGTCTGGTAGAACCTGGTGGAACCACTGAGACTATGCCCCTTAGCTGCCCTTCAGGTCTGGAATTGAACCCA
>NW_006921770.1:809895-816340 GCF_000298275.1 Orycteropus afer afer
ACAGCTCAGGGGGCAGGAGTGCATGGAGGGGTGGACACTGGAAGTAGGTAACTATCAGGAGGAAGTGGGAGGGGAGCTGTTGCATTGGGGTAAATTGTAGTCAATGTCATGAGACAAAGTATATGTGAACTGCTGTATGTAAAGTGAATTTGCTCTGTAAACTTTCACCCAAATCACAATAAAAAAAATTTTAAAAGTAAAAGAAAAGATTATGCGTGATGGTTATATCCTCTCACCATACCTATTCAATCTGTATGCTGAGCAAATAATCCAAGAAGCTGGGTTATATGAAGAACAACATGGCATCAGGATTGGAGGAAGACTCATTAACAACCCGCAATATGCAGATGACACAACCTGGCTTTCTGAACGTGAAGATGACTTGAAGATGACTGATGAAGATTAAAGACTACTTTAGTCTTCAGTATAGATTGCACCTGATCATAAAGAAAATAAAAATCCTCATAACTGGACCAGTAACTAGCATCATGATAAATGGAGAAAAGTTCGAAGTTGTCAAGATTTCATATTACTTGCATCCACAATCAACACCCATGGAAAAAGCCATCAAGAAATCAGATGCTATGTTATGCTGGGCAAATCTGCAAAAGACCTCTTTAAAGTGTTGAAGAGCAAAGATGTTACTTTGGCGACTAAGGTGACCCTAACTCAAGCCATGGTATTTTCCATCACCTCGTATGCATGTGAAAGCTGGACAATGAATAAAAAAGATCAAAGAAGAGTTGATAGTTTGAATGTGGTTTTGATGAAGAATACTGAAAATACCATGGACTGACAGAAGAATGAACAAATCTATCCTGGAGGAAGTGCAGCCAGAATGTTCCTTTGAAGTGAGAATGGCCATACTTCATCTCACCTACTTTAAGCATATTGTCAGGAGGGACCATTCCTTGGAAAAGGATGTCATGCTTGGTGAAGTGGAGGGTTAGAAAAGGGGGAAGGCCCCCAGTAAGATGGATTGACACAGTGGCTGTAATGATGGGCTCAGATATAGCAAGGATTGCGAGGATGGCACACAACTAGGCAGCATTTCATTCTGTTGTACACTGGATTGCTATGAATCAGAGCCAACTTGACGGCACTTCACAATAACATGTCACCCTAAGAGAGCTAATATTAACCCAGGCTCAGAGAGTTAGGTGGAATGTCTACATTCACTCAGCTATTAAATAGTAGAGCTACAATTTAACCTGAATCTGTCCAACTCCAGTCGCCATGCCCCTGCCCCTATCACACAATTGCCCGTGACCTTAATATGGGGTTAGTTAACCACGGGGCAATTTCCAGCTCTGTCTCTACACAACTGTATGAGAGTTTCAAAACCATTGAGGTGCTTAACTTATATCAAAATAATCAGCTCAGGTCTGCACTTAACTCTCAGCTTTTACACATTTCTCTTGCAACTATCAAACTCCCAGACAGAGTACAAAACACAGGATTTTTTTTTTCCTCTGTGATTAAACTAAAGATATGGGAAGAATGCTCCAAAGGGAAGGTCTTGACCCAAAACCATTATCAGAAATTCCTCAGCAGCCCTCAGGAAACGTTTTAAGATACTTACTTTATGACCACCCTGTCAAATCCCTCTTAGTGATGTATTTTAATTGACCAATCTAAATAGGCCATATTCACACTTCCAACCAATCACTGTAAAGCCCCCACTTCATGTTGTTCAGTCTCTGGATTTCCTGATTTTGCAACTTGCAATCAGAATGTTTTACCTTTAGTTCTTGATTTTGTCTCATAAAATGTTTCTGTTACTCCACCATTTTGGAGCATCTGATTTCACTTTGGGAGCTCTGGTAGCATAGTGCCTAAGGCATTTGATTGCTAACCAGAAGGCTGGAAGTTCAAACCCACCAACTCCTCGGAAGGACAATTGGGCAATCTACTTCCCTAGAGATACTGCCTTGGAAACCCAAGGAGGGGTCTCTGTGAGTCGGAAACAACTCAACAGCAGTGAGTTTGGTTTTTTCGTTTTGATTTTACTTCATGAGATTTGACATGTCCCTGGTTTGAACTGTTTTGAACCTTCAATAAATCTCTTTGCTTTTATTTTAAGAGTATACCTTCTTACTCACTGACTCATTGAATAAATTTACTCTCCTTCTCTGAACCTCAGTTTCTTTGGCTTTTCCTCAAAACCTCAGCACCCTTTGCTCTCCTGTTCTCTCACTTCCCCCTGAGTCCCATTGGCTACCCACTACCATAGCTACCCACTGCCATCAAATCAATTCTGACTCATAGCAACGCACATTGGGTTTCCAAAGCTGTTAATCTTTACAGAAGTAGATTGCCTCATCTTCTTCTCATAGAGCAGCTAGGGAGTTTGAACCGCCAACCTTCTGATTAGCAGCCAAAAGCCTTACCCACTACGCCACCAGAACTCCTTCACTACCATAGCTGCAAATCAAAAAACAAATTCATAAACCAGTTGCAGTGGAGTTGATTCCAGCTCATGGCAACCTATGTTGCAGAATAGAACTACACTCTATCGAGTTTTTATAGTTGTGACTTTTCAAAAAAGTTCACTGAGCCTTTCTTTCAAGGAGCCTCTGGTTGGCTTTGAATTGTCAACTTTTTGATTAGTAGCCAGGCACACTTAATCATTTGTGCTACCTGGGAACTCCTATCATAGCTGCAGGCCATTTCTAATGAAAATCAATTCTTCTCTTCACCACCTGCCTGGCAGCTTCTATTACTTGAATCAGCACAACAAAGGGCAGGTGTCCAGTGAGGGAAAGATTAAAAACTGAGTAGTTTAATATCTTCTCTTTCCTCCCTGCCTTCAGGGCTTTAATGAGAATCAAATTTGGTAAGGTTTGGGGAAAAGTTCTGAGTTAGTTGTTTGTTATATAACACATCTCAAACACAGAAAGAATTTCAAAGACTAATGCAACAAATACTTTTAACCTGCCACCTGGACCTAATAATGTTAACATATTGCCATATTTACTTCAAATTATTTTTTTAAAAAATTAAAACATTGAAGATTAAGTGGAAGCCCTCTTAGTAAGCTTTCCAGATCTCAGGCCCTTCTCACCTCCCCAGAAGTAATTATTACCATGTAATGGCATGTATAAGGAGCCCTGGTGACTCCGTAGTTAAATGCTTGGCTGCTAGCTGAAAGTGAGGCAGCTTGAACCCACCAGTCACTCCACATGAAAAAGTTGTGGCAGTCTATGTTTGTAAATATTCACAGCCATGAAAACCCTATGGGGCAGTTCTACTCTGTCCTATAGGGTCACTATGAGTTGGAATCGACTTGTCCATAGTAGGTTTGGTTTTTGTTTGGTTAATGGCATGTATTCTTCCTGACCAGATCCTTATGGTACATACCAAAACCAAAAACCAAACTCACTGCCATCAAGTCGATTCTGACTCATAGCAACCCCCACTGGGTTTCCAAGGCAGTAAATCTTTATGAAAGTAGGTTGCCCAGTCTTCTTTCACAGAGTTGTTGTTGTTGTTGTTATGTGCCGTCGAGTCGGCCCCAACTCATAGCGACCCCTCCTTGGGTTTCTGAGGCAGTATCACTACGGAAGTAGGATTGCCCAACCTTCCTTCCGAGGAGTGGCTGGTGGGTTTGAACCGCCAGCCTTCTGGTTAGCAGTCAAGTGCCTTAGGCACTATGTTACCAGAGCTCCCGCTTTCACAGAGTAGCTGGTGGATTTGAACTGCCAGACTTCCAGTTAGCAGTAAATGCCTTAGGCACTATGCCTCCAGAGCTCCTTTATGGTACAAAAATAGAGTTAATTTTAAACCATGCTACATTGTTTTGCATGTTTTTTAAATGTACATAAATGATACCATACTTTCTGTGTCTTTCTGCAACATTTTTTTATTCAACAATATGTTTTTGCAATTTATGCACATTATTAAGTGCAGCTCTAATTTATTCTTTTAGCTGCTGTTTCATATGCCATTCATAAATAACCAGTTTATTTCTCCATTTCCTATTAATGGGCCTTTAGATTGTTTCCAATATTTCACTATTACATAAAATGCTGAAACTGAACAGTTTTGCACAAGTCCTGCACATGTGCAAGAGTTTTTCTAAGATGTTTGCCTCTTAGAAGAAACCCTGGTTCCAAGGATATATTCTGAGAAAACATTTTAATTCTCCCAGAATCAAGATTTCTGAGTCCATGGAATTGGGATGACCCACTCAGACCATTTGTCTTTAATTGTCCTTTCAAATCTGAGCCATGCAGAAACTAATTTCTTGAAGTCACCTCAAGTCAAACAATAGCCTAGTAATCAACTTAGTGAAGAATGTTTTGCCCTGGGCATGGGGTCTTTTGGAGAATTATCTATGAGCAGACAGTTTTTAAAAATAGGAACTCCAGGGTCTGACTGGAAGCTGCATTTTAGGGTGAATTGTTATTAGAGAAACAGTGCTCAGGCCTCATTTCCATAACAGTGTTGATGGGGTGAAGTATAAGAGTCTCTGGAGGTTTTCCCATCATTGGAATATTTTTGACTCTTTATTTGAAATATTACCCCAATTTGCAGATTACATAGTCAATAACCATCAATCAATTGGTAGTATTGGCTTAATATGATTTTTGTTTTAACAGTTCCTATTCACCTCTATAGGAGCTCTGGTAGCATAGTGGCTAAGGCACTTGACTGCTAACCAGAAGGCTGAAGGTTCAAACCCACCAGCCACTCCTCGGAAGGAAGGTTGGGCAATCCTACTTCCGTAGTGATACTGCCTGGGAAACCCAAGGAGGGGTCGCTATGAGTAGGGGCAGACTCAACGGCAAACAACAACAACATTCACCTCTATAAGGAGCTCTGGTAGCATAGTGCCTAAGGCACTTGACTGCTTATCAGAAGGCTGGTGGTTCAAACCCACCAGCCACTCCTCAGAAGGAAGATGGGGTAATCTACTTCCGTAGTGATACTGCCTCTGAAACCCAAGGAGGGGTCACTATGAGTCAGGTCTGACTCAATGGCACACAAGAACAACATTCACCTCTATGAGATTTGCCAGTTGCTGCTCCCCAATTGATGTGATTTTACCAACTTATAGTTCTACCGGCATGGTATAATAGTTACCATATCTCCTTATCCTCACCAACACTTGGTATTTCCTTACCATTTTTTTTTTACACAATCTACTGGATGGAAAATAGTATCTTATTGTTCTAATTTGTATTTTCCCAATGCCTAGTAATGCCAAACATCTTTCATGCAATTATTGGCCATTTGAATTGTCTGTTCAAAAATCCATCTATTTTTCCAATGAGTTGTTTATCTTTTTCATATTGGCTTGTATGAATTATTTATATATCCTGGATAATAATCTTTTAAAACTTTAATGTGCTGTAAATATTGGGACAAGCTTTGTACACTTCAAAGCAATGTAAAAAACGTTCGTTTTCATTAGTGCTCACTTTACTCTTACATATGTCTTATCGCCTAAACCAGAGGCCCCAGAGGACAGGGAATGTGGCTTCCTTATGTTTATTTATCCAGAGTGAGTGTTAATAGGAAGCAGCCTGGAATTATGGGTGGGGGGAAATTATGGCTTTAAAAATACAAATGGGGTTAAATACTGCCTCTGCCACTGATTAGTTACTATAAACTTGTTTGAGCCACTTAATCTCTCTAAGACTCTATTTCCTTCATTCTAAAATGGGAAGAACCTCTCAAAAGATATTGCCAAGAAGCAAGAAGGATAATTAATGTATACAGGCTTAGTATGGGGCATGGCATATTCTAGATACTCAACAGCTATTAGCTGAATGGAAATATTGGTAAATATTTGTTGATTGTTAACTCTTCCATGGTATGGTAGCAATAGCTTAGATTGATTGAACACTCATTACATACTAGGTAAGAAACACTGGTGGGAGAGTAGTTAAGCAGCTCAGCTGCTAATCAACAAGTCAATGGTTCAAAAAAATCATCATCTCCATGAGCAAAAGATGTGGCAATCTGCTCCCATAAAGATTACAGGCTTGGAAACAATAAGGAACAGTTCTACTCTGTCATACAAGGTTGCTATGAGTCAGAATTGACTCAATGGAACACAACAGCAACAACACACAACATAAAAGGAGCCCTGGTAGCACAGTGGTTAAGCAGTTGGCTGCTGATCGACAAATTGATGGTTCTAATCCAACAAAGCACTCTGCAGGAGAAAGATCCGGTCATCTGCTTCCATAAATATTATAGCCTAGGAAACCTTATGAGACAGTTCTTCTCTGTCACATGTGCTCACTGTGAGTTGGAATCAACTCAGAGGACCTAGAAACATAATAAAAAAACTCTACATAAACAAGATTCCAGCAAGACGGCAGACTAGGCAGAAGGACTGCACAGATGTTCTTCAACAAAGAAAAGGGAAACCAATTAACACAGACACAGAAGATAATCTTGGACCCCTGAGCCTTGAAGGGAAAGATACAAAAGT
>NW_006921770.1:834879-844176 GCF_000298275.1 Orycteropus afer afer
TATATATATATATATATATATATATATACATATAAGATTTGCTGGTTTTTGTTTCTCTAGAGAACCCAGTCTAACACAAGGTGTAACTCATACTAAAGGCTATAGTCTCTGATTTTCATCAGTATGTGCTTCACAACCTCTTCACTTTCAGCAAGCAAGGTTGTGTCCTCTGCATATTGCAGGTTGATAATAAGTCTTTCTCCAGTCCTGATATCATGTTCTTCTTCATATAGTGCAGCATCTTGGACTATTTGCTCCATATATAGATTGAATCAGTATGGTGAAAGGATACAACCCTGATTCACACCTTTCCTGATTTTAAACCATGTAGTATCCCCTTACTCTGTTCAAACAACTGCCTCTTGGTCTATGTACAGGTTCCACAACAGCACAAGTAAGTGTTCTGGGATTTCTATTCTTTGCAATGTTATCTATATTTTGATATGTTCCACACTGTTGAATGCCTTTGTATAGTCAATAAAACATAAGTGAACATCTTTCTGGTATTCTTTGCTTTAAGTCAATATCCATCTGACATCAACAATGATATTCCTTGCTCCACATCCTCTTCTAAATCTGGCTTGAATTTCTGGCAATTCCCTCTCAATATACTGCTGCAACAGTTTTTCAATTGTCTTCAACAAGTTTTTACTTGTGTAGGATATTGATGATATTGTTTGATGATTTCCTCATTCTGTTGGATCACCATTCTTTGGAATGGCACAAATATAGAGTTGGCCAGGTAGCTGTCTTCAAATTTTCTTGGCATAGACAAGTAAGCACTTCCAGCATTGCAGCCATTTGTTGAAACAACTCAATTGGTATTCCATCAGTCCCTGGAGCCTTATTTTCACCAATTCCTTCAGTGCAGCTTGGACTTCTTCCTTCAATACCATCAGTTCTTGATCAAATGCTACCTCCTGAAATGATTGACAATGACTGATTATTTTTGGTATAATGAATGTCTATTCCTTCCATCTTTTTTTGATGCTTCCTGCATTGTTCAATTTTTTGCCCATAGAATCCTTCCATACTCAACTCAAAGCTTGAATTTTTTCTTCAGTTCTGTCATCTTGAGAAATCCTGAGTGTGTTCTTCTTTTTTAGTTAACTAACTCCAGGTCTTTGTACATTTTGTTATAACACTTCATTTGTTCTTCTCAATCCACCCTTTGAAAATGTCTGTTCAGCTCTTTTATTTTATCATTTCTTCCATTCACTTTAGCTAGTCTATTCCAAAACAAGTTGCAGAATCTTTTCTGACATCCATTTTGGTCTTTTCTTCCTTTCCTGTATTTTTAATAACCTTTTATTTTCTTCATGTATGATGTATTTGATATCATCCCACAACTGGCCTGGTCTTCAGTTATTTGTGTTCAATGCATCAAAACTATTCTTGAGATGGTCTCTAAATTCAGGTGAGATATAATCAAGGTCATATTTTGGCTCTCCTGGACTTGTTTTAATTTTCTTTGGCTTCAAGTTAAACTTGCATGCGAGCAATTGATGGTCTGTTCCACAGTTGGCCCCTGGCCTTGTTCTAACTGATGATTTTGAGTTTCTCTGTCAACTCTTTCCACAGATGTAGTCAATTTGACACTGTATATTCCATCAGGTGAGGTCCACTTGCATAACTGCCATTAATGTTGGTGTAAAAAGGTATTTCCAATGAATAAGTCTTACAAAATTCTATCTGTGATCTCCAGCATCATTTCTGTTACCAAGGCCATATTTTCCAACTACGCATTCTTCTTTGTTTCCAACTTTTACACTTCAATCACCAACAATTATCAATGCATTTTGATTGCATGTTTGATCAATTTCAAACTGCAGAAGTTGGTAGAAATCTTCCGTTTCTTCATCTTTGGCATTAGTGGTTGGTGAGTAAATTAATGTTGAAATTTGAATAGTACATGTATTAACCAGTCTTCTTTGTAGGCATATAGTATTATCCTATCACTGACAGAATTGTACTTCAAGGTAGATATTGAAATCTTATTTTTGACAATGAATGAGACACCATTCCTCTTCAATTTGTCATTGCCAACATAGCAGACCATATGATTTTCTGATTCAAAACGGCCAGTCACAGTTAATTTCACCTCACTAATGCCTAGGATATCAATCTTTACTGTTGCTGTTAGGTGCCACCGAGTTGGCTCCAACTCACAGCGACCCTATGTACAACAGAACGAAACACTGTCTGGTCCTGTGCCAGCCTCATAAGCCTTGCTATGTCTAAGCCCATTGCTGCAGCCACTGTGTCAATCCATCTTGTTAAGGGTCTTCCTCATTTTCTCTGACCCTCCACTTGACCACACATGATATCCTTCTCCAGAAAATGGTCCCTTCTGACAACATGACCAAAGTAGATGAGACGAAGTCTGGCCATTCTCACTTCCAAGGAGCATTCTGGCTGCAATTCCTTCAGGACAGATTTGTTAGTTCTTCTGGCAATCCTTGATACATTCAGTATTCTTCACCAACACCACAACTCAAAGTCATCAACTCTTCTTCGGTCTTCCTTATTCATTATCGAACTTTCACATGCATATGAGGCATTTGAAAATACCATGGCTTGGATTAGGCTCATGTTAGTCTTCAAAGACACATCTTTGCTCTTCAGTACTTTAAAGAGTTCTTTTGCAGCAGATTTTCCCAGTGCTATATGACATCTGATTTCTTGACTTTCATGGATGTTGATTGTGGATCCAAGTAATATGAAATCTTTGACAACTTCCAACTTTTCTCCATTTATCATGATGCTGCTTATTGGTCCACTTGTGAGGATTTTTGTTTTCTTTATGTTGAGGTGTAATCCGTACTGCAGATGGTAGTCTTTAATCTTCATCAGCAAGTGCTTCAAGTCATTGTCACTTTCAGCAAGCAAAAGTGCAACAT
Organism: Orycteropus afer afer; assembly: GCF_000298275.1. Taxonomy (NCBI): domain Eukaryota; kingdom Metazoa; phylum Chordata; class Mammalia; order Tubulidentata; family Orycteropodidae; genus Orycteropus; species Orycteropus afer. Next base: position 837,780 of record NW_006921770.1, read on the forward strand.
GTACACATCACAGGTTGTTAATGAGTCCTCCTCCAATCCTGATCTGTGCTCTTCCTCATACAGTTCAGCTTCTCGGATTATTTGCTTAGCATATAGATTGAATAAGTATAGTGAAAAGACACAACCCTGACACACTCCCTTCCTGATTTTAAACCATGTGGTGTCCTCTTCTTCTGTTCAAATGACAGCCTCCGGGTGTATGTGCAGGCTCCTCATGAACACAATTGAGAGTTCTGGAATTTCCATCCTTCTCAATGTTATCCATAATTTGTTATGATCAATACAATCAAATTCTTTTGCATAGTCAATGAAACACAAGTAAACATCTTTCTGGTATTCTTTGCTTTCAGCCAAGATCCATAGGACATCAGCAGTGATATCTCTCATCTCACATCCTCTTCTGAATCCAGCTTGCATTTCCAGAAGTTTCTTATCAATATACTGCTACAACCATTTTTGAGTTATCTTCAGCAAGATTTTACATGTGTGTGCTATTAATGATATTGTCCAATAATTTCCACATTCTGTTGGATCACCTTCCTTTGGAATTGGTACAAATATGGATCTCTTCCATTCAGTTGGCCAGGTAGCTGTCTTCCAAGTTTCTTGGCATAGACAGCCTCCAATGAAGCATTCATTTGCTGAAACCTCTCAATTGGTATTCTGTCAATTCCTGGAGCTTGTTTTTTGCCAATTCCTTCAGCGCAGCTTTGACTTCTTCCTTCAATGTCATTGGTTCTTGATCATATGCCATCTCCTGAAATAGATGAATATGGACCAATTGTTTTTTTTTTTTTTTTTTGTTTTTTTGGTGCAATGATTCTGTGTATTCCTTCCATCTTCTTTTATGTTTCATGCATTATTCAATATCTTGCCCATACAATCTTGCAATATTGCAACTTGAGGCTTGAATTTTTTCTTCAGTTCTTTCAGCTTGAGAAATGCCCAGCATGTTCTCTTTTAATTTTCTGGCTCCAGGTCTTTTCATATTTCATTATAATAATTGACTTTGTCTTCTTGAGCTATTCTTTGAAATCTTCTGTTCAGCTCTTTTATCTTGTTGTTTCTTCCATTTGCTTTAGCTGCTCTCTGTTCAAGTGCAAGTTTCAGAGTCTCTTCTGATATCCAGTTTGGTCTTTTCTTCCTTTCCTGTCCTTTTAATGACCTTTTGCTTTCTTCATGTGTGATGTTCTTGATGTCATCCCACAATTCCTCTAATTTTTGGTCATTGGTGTTCAATACATCAAATCTATTCTTTACATGGTCTCTAAATTTAGGTGTGGTGTAATCAGGGTCATGGACTTGGTTTAACTGTCTTCTGCTTCAACTTGAACTTGAGAAGTTGATGGTCTTTTCCACAGTCAGCTCCTGGCTGTATTTTGGCTGAAGATATTGAACTTCTCCATTGCCTCTTTGTACTGATGTAGTCAATATGATTCCTGTGTATTCCAATTGGCAAAGTCCAAGTGTATAGCCACCATTCCTGTTGTTGAAAAAAGGCATTTGCAGTGAATAAGTCATCAGTCTTGCAAAATTCTATTTGTGATCTCCAGTGTCATTTCTATCACAAGGCCATATTTTCCAACTACCAGCAATTCTTCTTTGTTTCCAACTTTTACATCCTAATCACCAGTAATAATCAACACAATTTGATTGCATGTTTTTTTTGAATTTCAGACTGCAGAAGCTGGTAAAAACCTTCAATTTCCTCATCTTTGGCTTTGGTGGTTGGTATGTAAATATGAATACTAGTAGTATTAATTGGTCTTCCTTGTAGGAGTATGGATACGATAGATATTATCCTATCAGTGACAGGATTATGCTTCAGGATAGATCTTGAAACATTTTTTGTGACAATGAATGCCACACTATTCCTCTTCAATTTGTCATAGTAAATCATATGGTTTTCTGATTCAAAATGGCCAAAACAAGTCCAATTCACCTCACTAATGCCCAAGATATCCATTTTTGTGTGTTCCACTTCTTTTTTGACAACTTCTAATTTTACTAGATTCATACTTCGTACATCCCATGTTCTGATTATTAGTGGACATTTGCAGCTGTTTCTTCCCATTTTGAGTTGTGTCATATCAGCAAATGAAAGTCCCAAAAGCTTTACTCCATCCACATTACTGAGGTCAACTCTACTTTGAGGCCACAGCTCTTTCCCTGTTATATTTTGAATGCCTTCCAACCTGAGGGGCTCATCTTCTGGCACTATATTGGACAATGTTTCAGGGTTATTCCTAATGTTTTCCTGTCATATATAATACAGGGTTTCACTGCTATTCCTAAGGTTTTCACTGGCCAATTCTTTGAGAAGTGGATGACCTCTTCCTTCTTCCATGTCTGTCTTGGTCTGAATTTTCTCCTGGGTCTAGGAACTTCTCAGTGCAAGGACTCAGGGTCTAAAGGATGTGTTCTATTCCTGACTCTTCTCTCTTGGGGATAGTATGTCCCTCCTTTACCATATCAATCTTTATATATATAGTATTTATGGTTGCTTGTCAACTTGTCTGGGCTGTGATTTTGAGTGCCTTGGCAGATGGATGCATTTATTTCCCATGATGAGATTGGATGTGGGCTAATCACTTCCATTGTGAAATCTGCTGTGAGCAGCTAATTAGTTGAAGGGGAGTTGTCTTTGGGATGTGGCCTGCTTCCAGCATATATGGAGAAACTTTGGGAATGATCTCTAGCTTTTTGCTCATTTTGAGATCCTTTATTTGGCCAATCATAATCTCCAGTTCCTGGACGTGAACCAGTGGTCTGCCACATTGCCTGCCTTTCTTGGTATTTTTGCCTTCAGAGCCTCTGAGCCAACAATCTGCTATTTTACCTGCCAATCTTGGATTAGTCAGTCCCAACAGCTGTGTGAGTCAGAAGCCTCCAGCTTTCTCCAGTGGGCCTGGAAGTCAGAGCTGAAGCCCAATGTCAAGGGACTTCCACACAACCCCTAGAGCCAACACTCTGAACTCAGATTCTGGCCTACCCTTCCCCTAGAGCCAGCACTCTGGATTCAGACTTCTAGCCTCCTAAACTGTAAGAGAATAAATTTCTGTTTATTAAAGACATCCACATATGGTATTTCTGTTACAGCAGCACTAAAGAACTAAGGCAATGTATTCCATTTTATTTTTAACAGCTTCCAATCTTCCTAGATTCAGACTTCATACATTCCATGTTCTGATTATTAATGGATGTTTACATTTGTTTCTTTACATTTTGAGTCATGCAGCATCAGCAAATGAAGGTCCCAAAATCTTTACTTTGTCTGTATCATTAAGGTTCACACTACCCTGAGGAGGTAACTCTTCCCCAGTTGTATTATGAGTGCCTGCCAACCTGAGGGACTCTTCTTCCAACAGTATATCAGATAATGTTCTGCTGCTATCCATAAGGTTTTTTTTTTTTTTTTTTTTTTTTTTAGTAGTAGATTGCCAGGTCCTTCTTCCTAGTCTGTCTTAGTTTGGAAGCTCCATGGAAACTTGTCCACCATGTGAGCCTGCTGGTATTTGAAATACCAGTGGCATAGCTTCCAGCATCACAGCAACACGCAAGTCACCACAGTACAATGAATTGACAGATGGGTGGTGTGCTCTGCTAAAGGACCAAAACAGAAAGCACACAGCCAAATTGAGAGATGTTACAAAATAAATGCATAGCTACAATAGAATATGATAAACAGCTTGGAGAAATTCCTTTCAAGTGGGTGATCAAGAAAGACTTCTCCAAGGAAATGACGTGATGAAAAATAGCAAGCTGACTATTTGGAGACTAAGAAGGGTGTTTTAAGCAGAGGAAACACTAGCCAAATCTGATTCTAGTCTATAATGTCAACTAAATAAAAACTATTTTCTTATTCCACATTGTGGTTCCTACTTACTCCTTGCAGCTTAGCCCATGGATAAAAGAAAACGTTGTGAGCCCAAGCATCTGGGAAAACCATTGTTCCACCCTGTGCCCAGCTCACCCTCATCTGGGTAGCAGCCATCTGGGTTTCCTCCAGATGTAGGCCTCCCTCCTCCTACCAACTTCCCTTCCACACTACTGTCCCATCTCCCAGGCTCTAAGTCTGTGAACTTGGCTAGGTAGATTTGGGTTTGTTTCCCAGCTAAAAACTTTTTACTCCAGCATTCTACGTGCCACCAGCAAGGTGGACATCTGTAGGTTGGCCTGTATGTGCATGAGCTGAGAACCCCCAAGGACTGATTCAAGCCTGGAAAGGCACCAGTTTTTCATTAAACCCCTTGTAAACTCACGCAGTCCTGCAGGGCCACATCTGCTGAGGAAGCCATCTGCAATTCGTATCATCGTGCTCCAACAAGACACAAGCAGTGTGAAAAATTCTTCTCTCTGCTCTGCAGTGAACTGGAAAAGCAACATTAGTAATCGCTTCTGGAGGCTCCATAATGACATAATGGGCATTGGCTTAAGTCTTAAACCACAGCTGACAATCCCTGCCAACAATCTAAGCAGATCCAAGTCATCCTGAGAAATACAGGTCATCTCTCATGTCTACCTCCCTACCTAAGAGAATATAGGAAAAGAATTTGTACCAAACACATTATAACCATGTTGTTATTGCTGTTATGTGCTGTCAAGTCAGACCCAACTCATAGCAACCCCTCCTTGGGTTGCCGAGGCAGTATCACTGCGGAAGTAGATTGCCCCATCTTCCTTCCGAGGAGTGGCTGATGGATTTGAACCACCAGCCTTCTGGTTAGCGGTCAAGTGCCTCAGGCACTACGCTACCAGAGCTCTCATGGCAACCTTAAAAAAATAGGCACTATTATGCCCATTTTATAGATGAGGAAACTGAGGCCAGAGATGTTATATAGCATGCCTAAAGTCATATAGCTAAGGACAGAGCTGAAACTCAAACCCATAGCTCTTGCACTCCAAATCCTGTGAGCTTTACACTAATCCAGAAGGGCTGTGAGGCTGGCATGCAAACCAAGTGAATTCTGGGACTATAATTCAAGAGTGTATTAAAAATTAAACCAGGTATGATACATAGAACAACCTCTTCCACCGACTGCAGCCTGAACCTTAAATCTATAATACTCACTTTGAATTGGATTAATTGAAAGGAGTTCCCCTTCCCTGCTTGATTCTCCCTCTCTCCTCCTCCAAGCCAATCTTCCTGCCAAAGGGAAAAAGTACAGTCTGCTCCTGATGTCTGAGTTCACATCCAAAAATAGAACCATGCAGACAGTGTCCATTTAATAAAGACCTTCCAAAAGTGTGCTCACTCTTTGCTTCCTACTACAGACACTTTGTGGGCCCTTATAGTCTCACAACTAAAAGTCCTGTTCCCTCAGTGTCAGAGCTGCAAATATATAGCTTGGTCACATTCTCTCAAGGGTTAATGCAATTGATTGCTAACCAAAAGTTTGGAGATTTGAGTTTGCCCAAAGACACCCCAGAAGAAAGACCTAGCAATCTGATCTCCCACTCCACCCCATTCCACCCCATTCCCCCCAAAAAAATCAGCCATTAATACTCTATAGACCAAAATTCTACTCTGACACACATGGGGTTGCCATGAGTCAGAGTTGATTCAACAGCAACTGGTTAATATGGGATAAAAGGATAGATTCCTTAAAGAAACCCATTTAGAGACAGGAACAGCCCCCATCAGCAGACTTCCAGACTCAGGAGCAGGGACTTAAAGTGACAAAAAAGCCTAGGCTTCAGGACCAAACAGACGAAAGTTTGAGACTTAGCTTTGGCACTTACTCATTGTGTGATCTCAGATTTTTTACGTTATTTTATTTTATTTTTACTTTTCTAAGCATGCTTTTGTGGAAAATGGATCTAACGAGGACTGCCTTATAGAGTTAAGGTGAGGAATCAGAAAGACAATACATCAAGACACAGGCACATAGTAGATTTTAGTAAAAGTTAATTTGCTTTCCTGATTGTCCACATTTATCTCATCTTTGACAAAAGCATCAGAGACTCAGAAAAATATCAAAAGAGTCCCTATCTGGAGCAAAGTAGAGTGAAGAAAATCAAAGACTCAGATATTGTTGGATCCACCAAAAATTTAACTCCCACCGAGAGTATAAATAGGTTTGACAAGTGTATTGGTATGTTCTGTCAGAATTCCTAGGTATATAGTAGAGCTGACAAGGGACAAGGTTGTAGTCACTTCTTGGCCACAGCCAGCTACCCAAAGGGAGTGAGTACTTGGACCTGTGGGCTGAGGATCATAGTCACAGGGGACATCAAGCTCAATTGGCATAACATAACTACACAAAACATTGTTCCACCTCCTACTTTGGTGAGTAGCGACTGAGATTTGAAAAGCTTGCAAGCAGCCATCTAGATGCAACAATGGGTCTCTCCTCATCCAGAGCAAAGAAGAATAAAGAAAACCAAAGATTCATGA
>NW_006921770.1:844761-886213 GCF_000298275.1 Orycteropus afer afer
AGAATATATATATAGTAGAGTATAACCAAAACCAAACTTACTGCCATTGAGTTGATCCCAACTCATAGAGACCTCCATTGGGTTTCGGAGGCAATAAATCTTCATGTAAGTCGAGTGCCTCATCTTCCTTCTGTGGAGCAGCTGTTGGGTTTGAAACCATTAACCTTCTGGTTAGCAGTCAAATGCTTTAGGTACTGCACCACCAGAGCTTCTTATAGTAGACCATTTAAAAAAAAAAAAAAAAACCTCACTGCCATCGAGTTGGATCTGACTCATAGCGACTTCTCCTTGGTTTTCCAAGGTGGTATCGCCACAGAAGTAGAATGCACGATCTTCCTCCTGACAAGTGGCTGGTGGGTTTGAACCCCCAGCCTTCTGGTTACACTCAGATGTCTTAAGCACTATGCTACCAGAGCTCCTATAGCAGAGTATTCAGTGGGCAAATTATGAAACCTTCTTAGTCATAAACAAAATCCATGAGGAATTGAGGCACTGGGCTTGGGGGCTTGGGTTCTTGGGACCATAATCTTGGAGTACATCTAGGTCAGTTGGTATAACAGAGTCCACAAAGACAACGTTCTGCATCCTACTTTGATGAGTAATGACTGGTGTCTTAAAAACTTGCAAGTGGCCATTTAAGGTAAAATCATTGGTCTTCCCTATCTGGAGCAAAGTAGAGTGAAGAAAATCAAAGACTCAAAGAAATGATTAGTCCACAGCCTCCACTAATGTGAGACCAGAAGAACTATATGGTGCCCAGCTACTGATTGCATGATCAGAATCACAATAGAAGGTCCTGGACAAAGTAGGAAAAAAAAAGGAGAACAAAATTCAAAATCATAAAAAAGACCAGACTTACTTGTCTGATAGAGACTGATGGAAACCCAGATATTATGACTGGCCCTTAGACACCCTGGAACTGAATACACACCTTGCAATCAATCACCTTTCAGACAAACAATAGACAGGCCCATAAAGTGAACAAACTACAGCTGTGAGGAATATTCCTCAGAAAGATAGATCATATCAGAACAAAAGGGCAGCATTTGCTCAAAAACGAAGTTCAAAAGGAAAGAAGGGACAGGAAAGAAGGACAAATGGGGACAGGGAACTCGGAGGAAGCGGGAAGAGTGGTGGTACATTGTGGGGATTGCATTGCAACTAATGTCATGAAACAAAATACCAAATGATGTAGGAAGCATCAAAAGATGTGTATAAATTCTTGAATGGAAAACTAATCTGCTCTGTAAACTTTCACCCAAATCACAATAAAAAGTTCAAAAAGCTGTTTAACTCCCAGAAACTTTTTCTCTTCCCTCATATAAACACCTAAAAATAATTTCCTGATCTCCTTCTCAGTGAAGCCAAAGAGCACCTGGACAAAGAGAGTAGAATCAAGCTTAAATCACTTAGTAGATTGATTCTTCTCCCATAGACTGCTAGGTTAGCCAATGGTTTAGCTTTAAAAAAAAAGAAAAAAAGAAAGAAAGAAAGGAAGGAAGGAAGGAAGAAGGGTAGAAAAAATTACTGACAATGAAGGAAAATTGCTGCTGTGAGAGAGTTTTAGGCTTGACTAAGATTCATGAAATATGACCATCATGTACATATCCATTGGTGCAAGTGGTTTGTTCTCAACTAATGGTTCACAGTTTTGAACCTACCCAATGGCACTATGGAAGAAAGGCCTGGCCATATGTTTCCATACAGAAAACACCAAGAAAATCCTATGGACCATCAATTGCTCATATGCAAGTTCAAGCTGGAGCTCAAGAAAATTAAAATGACTCCACAAGAGCCAAAATATGAACTTGATTATATCCCGCTTGATTTCAGAGACCATCTGAAGAAAAGATTTGATGCATTGAACACCAATGACTGGAAACCAAATGAATTGCGGGATGACATGCAGAACATCATACATGAAGAAAGCAAAAGGTCATTTAAAAGACAAAATGGATATCAGGAGAGACTCTGAAACTTGCTTTTGAATGGAGAGTAGCCAAAGAAAATGGCAGAAATGACAAGATTGTCATGACAAATGGCAGAATGACAAGAGCTGAACAGATGATTTCAAAGAGCAGCTTGAAAAGACAAAGTCAGTTATTATAATGAACTGTGCAGAGGCCTGGAGTTAGAAAACTGAAAGGGAAGAGCACACTTAGCATTACTCAAGTGAAAAGAATTGAAGAAAAAATTTAAGACTCTAGTTGAAAGACTGAAAGATTCTATGGACAAAATACCAAATGATGTAGGAAGCATCAAAAGAAGATGAAAGGAATATACAGAGTCACTGTACCAAAAAGAATTGGTTGATGTTGAACTATTCCAAGAGGTGGCATATGATCAAGAATCAATGGTACAGAAGGAAGAAATCAAAGCTGCACTGAAGAAACTGGCAAAAAAAAAAAAAAAAAGTTCCAGGAATTGACCAAATACCCATTGAGACATTTCAACAAATGGATGCTGCACTGGAGGCACTCAGTCGTCTATGCCAAGAAATTTGGAAAACAGCTACCTGGCCAACTGACTAGAAGAGTTCCATATTTGTACCTGTTCCAAAGTAAGGTGATCCCACAGAATGTGGAAATTATCAAACAATATCATTAATATCACACACATATAAAATCTTGCTGAAGATAATTCAAAAGTGATTCCAGCAGAATATTGACAGGGAACTTTCAGAAATGCAAGTTGGATTCAGAAGAGGACATAGAACGAGGGATATCATAGCTGATGTCAGATGGATCTTGGCTGAAAACAAAGATTACCAGAAAGATATTTATTTGTGTTTCATTTACTATGAAAAAGCATTTGTGTGGATCATAACAAATTGTGGATAACATTGAGAAGAATGGGATTTCCAGAACAGTCAATTTTGCTCATGAGGAACATATGCATAGATCAGGAGGCTGTTATTCAAACAGAACAAGGGGATACTGCATGATTAAATTCAGGAAAGGTGTTGATCAGGGTTGTGTCCTTTCACCATACTTACACAATCTGTATGTTGAGCAAATGATCTAAGAAGATGGACTATATGAAGAGGCATGTGGCATCAGAATTAGAGGAAGACTCGTGAACAATCTGCAATATGCAGATGACACAACCTTGCTTGCTGAAAGTGAAGATGACTTGAAGTACTTACTGATGCAAATTGAAGACTACAGTCTGCAGTATGGATTATACCTGAAAATGAAGAAAATGAAAATCCTCACTATTGGACCAATAAGCAGTATCATGATAAATAAAGATTGAAGTTGTCAAAGATTTCATTTTATTTGGATCCACAGTCAACATCATGGCAGATGATGTTGCAGCAGTCAAGAAATCAGATATCAGATTACACTGAGCAACTCTGCTGCAAAAGACTTCTTTAAAGTGTTGAAGAGCAAATGTATCACTTTGAAGGCTAAGGTGTGCCTAAACTAAGCCATGGTATTTTCAATCACCTCATATGCATGTGAAAGCTGAGCAATGAATAAGGAAGATCGAAGATGAGTTGATGCCTTTGAATTATGGTGTTGGTGAAGAATACTGAAAATACCATGGACTCCCAGAAGAACAAACAAATCTGTCCTGGAAGAAATGCAGAATGTTTTTTGGAAGCAAGAATGGCTAGACTTTGTCTCACCTACTTTGGTCATGTTGTCGGAAAGGACCGTTCCTGGAGAAGGATGCCATGCTTGGTAAAATAGAGGGTCAACAAAAAAGGGGAAGACCCTCAACAAGATGGATTGACATAGTGGCTTCAATGATGGGCTCAAGTATAGCAAGGATTTTGAGGATGGCGCATGACTGGGTTGTGTTTCATTCTATTGTACATAGGGTCACTATGAGTTGGAGCTGACTCAATGGCACCTAACAGCAATACAACATCCACTTACCTAGACTCTTGAGAACAAGGAACCCAGTGGTGCATGAGTAAAGTACTCAGCTGCTAACCAAAAGGTTGGCAGTTCAATCCCACCCTGCTGCTCTGTTGGAGACAGACCTGACAATCTGCTTCCATAAAGATTACAGCCAAGAAAACCCTATAGGGCTGTTCTACTCTGTCTCATGGGTTCTCTATGAGTCAAAATCAACTCAACGACATGCAACAACAGATTTCAGAGTGTGGAAGGCTGCTGATGAAGGAAGTTGCTGCCTCTAAATTCCTTTCTTTAAGGAGTCTGTTCCTTTACCTTATATGGTCCCAAAAAGATCAAAAAAAAAAAAAAAAAATCTGCATGTTTGCAGTTTGGAGACTTCTTGGTGCCTGGTAGACACCAAAAACCCACTGCTATCAAATCAATTTCAACTCATAGTGTTTTGGTTCTCTCATACCAGTCTAACAAAAAATACCGTAAATGGGTGGCTTGAACAAACAGGAATTTATTCTCTTACAGTTTGTTGTTGTTGTTGTTAGGAGCTGTCGAGTCATAGCAATCCTACATACAACAGAATAAAACACTGCCCAGTCCTGTGCCAGCCTCACAATCTTTGGTATGCCTGAGCCCATGAGCCCATAGTTGCAGCAATGTGTCAATCCATCCCGTTCAGGGCCTTCCCATTTTTTGTTGACCCTCCACTTTACCAAGCATGATATCCTTCTCAAGGGAATGGTCCCTTCTGACAACATGACCAAAGTAGGTGAGACGAAGTCTGTTCATTCTCGCTTCCAAAAAGCATTCTGGCTGCACTTCTAGGATAAATTTCTTCATTCTTCTGGCAGCCCATGGTACTTTCAGTATTCTTTGCCAACACCACAACTAAAAAGTATCAACCCTTCTTCAGTCTTCCTTATTCATTGTCCAGCTTTCACATCTATATGAGGCAATTGAAAATACCATGGTTTTGGTTAGGCACACCTTAGTATTCAAAGAGATGTCTTTGTTCTTCAACACTTGAAAGAAGTTTTTTGCAGCAGATATGCCCAGTACAATATGATGTCTGATTTCCTGACTGCTGCTTCCATGGGTGTTGATTGTGGAAACAAGTGATATGAAATGTTTGACAACGTCAATTTTTCCTCCATTTATCATGATGCTGCTTATTGGTCTAGTTGTGAGGATTTTCATTTTCTTTATGTAGAGGTGTAATCCATACTGCAGACTGTAGTCTTTAATCTTCATCAATAAGTGCCTCAAGTCATCTTCACTTTCAGCAAGCAAGATTGCATCATCTACACGTCACAGGTTGTTAATGAGTCTTCCTTCAATCCTGATGCCACGTTCTTCTTCATACAGTTCAGGTTCTTAGATTATTTGCTCAGCATAAAAATTGAATAAGTTTGGTGAAAAGATACAACCCTGATGAACACTTTTCCTAATTTTAACCATGCAGTATCCCCTTGTTCTGTTTGAGCAACAGCCTCCTGAACTATGTACATATTCCTCATGAGCACAATTGAGTTTTCTGGAAATCCCATTCTTCTCAATATTATTCATAATTTGTAATGATCCATACAATCAAATGCTTTTGCATAGTCAATGAAACATAAGTAAACATCTTTCTGGTATTCTTTGCTTTCAGCCAAGATCCATCTGACATCAGCAAAGATATCTCTCTTTCCACATCCTCTTCTGAATCCAGCTTACATTTCTGGAAGATCCCTGTCAATATACTGCTGCAACCATTTTTGAATTATCTTCAGCAAGATTTTACTTGTGTGTGATATTAATGATATTGTTCTATAATTTCCACATTCTGTGGGATCACCTTTCTTTAGAATGGGTACAAATATGAACTTCTTCCAGACAGTTGGCCAGGTAGCAGTCTTCCAAATTGTTTGGCATAGACAAGTGAGTTTCTGCAGAGCAGTATCCATTTGTTAAAGCATCCTACAAAAAGGAAAAGGAGGTCACATGTTCTGACCTCTCTAACCCCACAAAAAGAAGACAGAGTCACCATCAATAACCCAAGGCCTATTCCTATAAGGCCAGACATGCTGCCTCCCTCCAGTCCTTTCACCAATCATTCCTCCCAAAGCACCCACTACCTCTCTCCTGGGTTCGATAATTCACTGCAGTGGCCACACAAAACTCACAGATTACGGCGTTTATTAGGGAAACACCAGGCTACAATTCAAGTTTAGGAAGAATGCTCAGCCTCTCCCCCAGCCCACTATCCCTCAGCCAACAGTCTCTCACAGTCTCTCTCCCAGCAGTGCATGTCTCTCAGTGTCTCACTCAGCAATGCGTTTCTCTTGGGTCTCTTTCCCAGCAGTGCTCGTCTCAGGAATGCATGTCTCTTTCAGCAGCACATCTTCCTCAGCCAGCAATCAGAGAGAGAGCTCTGTCTCTAAGAGGTCTCCTTTTGAGCCCAGCTGAATGGCCAAACCAACCAATCATAACATCAGAATTCTAAACACCTGAAAGAGAGCGGGAACCTCCTGCAACATTGTTTAGTGCCATTCCCAACAGAAATACCCCAGGTAGACAACTTTAGCAATCAGGAGCTCCTCAGTTGCTCATGGCAAATTCCACCTTGGAGTTTACAAACACTTATGGGTAGAAAAGCCACACTAAGTAATTTACTCCACCCCACATCCCAATGGGTATTACGTCAATTCCTGGAGCCTTGTTTTTGTTGCCAATTCCTTCAGTGTAGCTTTGACTTCTTCCTTCAATACCATTTGTCCTTAATCATATAACACCTCCTAAAATGGATGAACATTGACCAATTCTTTTTGATACAGTGACGCTGTATATTCCTTCCATCTTCTTTGGATGTTTCCTGCATCATTCAATATTTTGGCATAAAATCTTTCAATATTGCAACTCGAGGCTTGAATTTTTCCTTCAGTTCTTTCAGCTTGAGAAATGTGAGGCCTGTTCTTCCCTTTTGGTTTTCTAACTCCAAGTTTTTGCACATTTCATTATAATAACTGGCTTTGTCTTCTTGAGCTGCTCTTTGAAATCTTCTGTTCAGCTCTTTTATCTTATCATTTCTTCCATTTGCTTTAGCTTCTCTCCGCTCAAGGGCAAGTTTCAGAGTCTCTTCTGAAATTCATTTTTGTCTTCTCTTCCTTTCCTGTGTTTTTAATGACCTCTTGCTTTTATCATGGATGATGTTCTGCATGTCATCCCACAGTTCCTCTGGTTTTCAGTCATTGGTGTTCAATGCATCAAATCTCTTCTTTAGATGGTCTCTAAATTCAGGTGGGATGTAATCAAGGTTATATTTTGGCTCTTGTGGGCTTGTTTTAATTGTCTTCAGCTTCAACTTGAACTTGCATATGAGCAATGGATGTTCTGTTCCACAGTCAGCTCCTGGCCTTGTTCTGACTGAAGATATTGAGCTTCTCCATCACTTATTTCCACAGATGTAGTCAATCTGATTCCTGTGCACTCCATCTGGTGAAGTCTATGTGTATAGCCATCATATGTATTGTTGAAAAAATGCATTTGCAATAAATAAGTCATTGGTCTTGCAAAATTCTATCAAGCTGTCTCCTGTGTTATTTCTATTCCCAAGGCCATATTTTCCAACTACAGGTGATTCTTCTTTGTTTCCAACTTTTGCATTCCAATCACCAGTGGTAATCAACACATCTTGATTGCATATTTGGTAAATTTCAGACTGCAAAGCTTGGCAAAAATCTTCAATTTTCTTATCTTTAGCTTTGTTGGTTGGTGTGTAAATTTGAATAATAGTAGTATTAACTGATCTTCCTTGTAGGCATATGGATATTATCCTATCACTGACAGCATTCCACTTCAGAATTGATCTTGAAACATTCTTTGTGACAATGAATGCCACGCTATTCATCTTGAATTTATCATTCCTGGCATAGTAGATCATATGGTTGTCTGATTCAAAATGGCCAGAAACAGTCCATTTCAGCCCACTAATGCCTAGGATATTGATCTTTATGCATTCCATTTCATATTTGACAACTTCCAGTTTTCCTAGATTCGTATTTTGTACATTCCATGTTCCAATTATTAATGGACGTTTGCAATTGTTTCTTCTCATTTTGAGTTGTGCCACATTCTGAAAGCTTTACTCCATCACATCATTAAGGTCAGCTCTACACTGAGGAGGCAGCTCTACCCCAGTCATATTTTGAGTGCTTTCTGACCTTACGAGCTCATCTTCCTGCACTAGACTGGACAATGTTCCAGGGCTATTCACAAAGTTTTCCAGTAATATATCAGACAGTGTTTCATTGCTATTTATAAGGTTTTCACTGGCTGATTCTTTGAGAAGTGGATGGCCCCTTCATTCTTCCAAGTCTGTCTTAGTCTAGAAGCTCCACTGAAACCTGTCCACTATGTCCACCATGAGTGACCCAACTGGTACTGGAAATACCAGTGGCATAGCCTCCATCCAGCCTCACAGCAACATGTGTGTCACCACAGTAGGACAAATGGACAGACAAGTGGTGGTCTTACAATTTAGGAGGCTGGAAGTCCAAACTCAAAGTGCCAGCTTTAGGGTCTGGGTGAAAACCAGTGACCTTGAGTGACCTTGGGCTTCAGCTCCACCTCTTGCTCCTGGCTCACTGAAGCTGGAAGCTTCTTTTAACTCAGGCAGCCACTGGCTGCTAAGGATCACAAACCCAGAATCATCATGTAAAATGGCACAGTCCCAAGATTATCAAGCAAGAGGGCAGGCCACTAGTTCAGGTCCAGAAAGAGTCCCAAGATTGGCAAACAACATGGCAGGTTGCTAAATGAAGACTTGGTGTGTTAGGCTGAATTCTCTGCTATATGCAGGGTCCAAGCATGCAAAAAGCCATAGAGACTTTTCTCAAAGCTGCTTCTTATATACTAGAAGCAGATCACATACCTAAGGCAATTATTCAGCTACTCCAGTAGAGTCCTACCATGGAGGTGATTACCAATCTCATCATGGGGAATAACTACATCCAGCTGGCCACCCACTCAAAACCAGGCTCGGCCAGGTTGACACACAACACATAACAACCCTAAGCAACAGAGTAGAACTACCCCCATAGGGTTGACAAGGCTGTAAATCTTTACAGAAGCAGACTGCTTCATCTTTCTCCTGTGGAGTGGGTGGCAGGTTCAAACCACTGACCTTTTGATTAGCAGCTGTATGCTTTAACTACTGTGCCACCAGAGCTCCATGCCTTAGTATAGATCAGATGCTGGATAAATGGCTATTTGATTGCTTACAAAGCATTCCTTTGATAGCCATAACAGCACTGTAGGGGAAGTGTGGTAGTTAAGTTTATGTGTCAACTTGGCTGGGCCTGGTTGAGTGGCTGGGCAGCTAAATGTAGTATTCTCCATGATGAGACTAGTAATCAACTCCTTGGTGGAATCTACTGTGAGCAGCTGCGTAGTTGCCTTAGGGATATGGTCTACGTCCTGTATATAAGGAGAAGCCTTGGAGAATGGTCTCTAGCTTATGGCACCCTTGAACCCTGCATGTAGCCAAGTCGTTGTTCAGCAGCCAGCCATGCTCTGCCAATCTTGGGACTTTTAATGGACTTGAATTAATGGCCTGCTGTGTGGTTTGGTAATATCAAGACTGTGCCTTATTACTTGTCAACCTTGGGCTTGTCAGTCTTGGCAGCCAGTAGCTGAGTGAAGAAATGCCTCCAGCTTCAGTGGGCTGGGAGCTGGAGGCAGAGCTGAAGCCCAAGGCTGAGGGGCTTTCACTCAGGCCCTAGAGACTGGCACTTTGAACTCAGACTTGTGTTGTTGTTGTTGTTATGTGCCGTAGAGTCAGACCCGGCTCATAGCGACCCCTCCTTGGGTTTCCGAGGCAGTATCACTACGGAAGTAGATTGCCCAACCTTCCTTCCAAGGAGTGGCGGGTGGGTTTGAACCACCAGCCTTCTGGTTAGCAGTCAAGTGCCTTACGCACTATGCTACCAGAGCTCCGAACTCAAACTTAAAGCCTCCAAATCGTAAGAATAAACTCCTGTTTGTTAAGGCCATCCCATTTGTGGTATATTCCTGTGAGAGTGGCACTAGGTAACCAAACCAGGAAGAATCACTGATCTCATTTTTCCTTTAGCAATAATAGTGCCTTGGATACACCTCACTGTCTATGACACTGCTACTGCACAAAGCTGATCCCATTCTTTTTATGAAGAAATGGAGTTTCAGAGAAATAAAACATCATGCTCAAGATCTCATGGCCATGGTTACAGTGAAAGGATCTGCACACAGATTTATTTGACTGTGAAGTCTGTTTTCCTTCCAAAACACACATTCATGCTGCTGCCACGTCTGTTCCCTCAGAGGCCAAAAAGGGAAGGAGATTTTAAGCACATTTCATCTCCATCTGAACTGCTGCTTCTCCTCAGGCTCATTTGTTCCTGTCTCTGTTACACTGGCTGAGGTCTCTACTATGCTGCCAGCCTCCCTAACCCTCCACCATCAACTGAGGCTCCTACACAGCCAAAAAGGCATTTTAGAAACCACATCCCCCTTCCCTCCCCAGCACGTGCCTTTGATGTGAGCCTGTCATCTGACTGGTGCCTAGTCAGGCTGCAAATCCCAGACTCCTTTCCCACCTAGAGCCCTCACTTTCCCCCAAGGCTCAATGTGGACATGGGATATGTCTGCCTTATTTTTCACCATGTGTCATTTCAATCCAACATGAATTTACTAAGCACCTAGGCTGCACCAGATGCTAGGCTTGGCTCTGGAAAGAGAGAAATGAGTAAAACACAGACCTTGCCTTCAAAGAATTCAAGGTATATGGCAGAGTTCTATTTGGTCCAGTTTAATAAATAATTGCTGAACACCTACCATATGCCAGAGACTGTATTGGGCACTAAGGCATACTAAGATAAATAAGATGACAGTCTTACCTGGAAGAGCTTAATTAAATGAGCCCAATATGCTAATCAAGGAGCTCTGGTGACGTAGTGCCTAAGGCATTTGACTACTACCCAGAAAGTTGGTGGTTCAAATCGACCAGCCACTCTGCAGAAGAAAGACTGGGCAATCTACTTCTATAAAGATTTGCCACCTTGGAAACACAAAAGGGTTGCTGTGAGTCAGAATCAACCCAATGGCAGAGAGTTCATTTTTTGCTTTTGTTTTTGTTTTTTAATATGCTAATAGGTATACTAATACCTGTCAGGTATTCATTGCCTACTGTATTGTGCTTTTTATATATATATATCCTTAAAATAACCTTTGGAGGTAGATGATTGAAAGGGCAGAAAATTTCCTCTATCCAAAACCAATCATGACAAAGAAGAATGTAGACTTCAGGTCTGTTTTTTGTCTCAAAAGTTGCTGGTTTCTTGGCAGAGTTATGGCAGATCCATTGTCCCTATTATTACCTCACATTTGAATTGTGTGCATGGATTTTCCAAAGCATGTTCCCTCCATTATCTCATCTTAGCCTCAGCATCCCTGTCTCAAGTACTGCAAGGACTTATGTGAAGCCCAGAGAGGATCACAAGACAGGGGAAAGAGGTTTAACACTGTAACAGGGGCAGGGAGTCCGCATCTTCTGACCTCCTCTAACCTCACAAGAGGAAAACAGAATCACCATCAGTAGCCTAAGGCCTATTCCTGTGAGGCCAAACATGCTGCCTCCCTCCAGCCTTTTCACCAACACTGACACCAACTACTCCTCCCACAGCATCCACCACCTCTCTGCTGGGTCGTACTGCAGTGGCCACACAGAACTCACAGATTATGGGGTTTATTAGAGAAGCAACAGGCTACAATTCAAATTCAGAAATGCACTCAGTCTCTTACAGCCAGCCGTCTCACTTAGCAGCTGGCAGTCTCTCTCTCAGTACTGTGTGTCTCTCACTTCTCTCTCTCAGCAGTGTGTGTCTTTCATGTCTCTCTCTCTCAGCAGCACATGCCTCTCACATCTCTCACTCAGCAGCATGTCTCTCTCATGTCTCTCAGCAGCATGTTTCTCTCAGCAGCACGTTTTTCTCAGCCAGCAATCAGGGAGACTCCCTCTGCCTCTAGGAGGGCTCCTTTTGAGCCTGGCAGAGTGACCAAATTAACCAATCCCAACATCAGAATTCTATACACCTGAGAGAGAGAGGGGAGCTCTGATGGCATAGTGCCTAAGGCATTTGACTGCTAACCAGAAGGCTGGTGGTTCAAACGCACCACTCCTCGGAAGGAAGGATGGGCAATCTACTTCTGTAGTGATACCACCTCGGAAACCCAAGGAGGGATCACTATGAGTCAGATCCAACTCCACAGCAGTGAGTTGTGAGAGAGAGAGAGAGAACTTCCCAGATTTCTTCATGCCACTCACAACAGAAGTACCTCAGGTGGACAACTTTAACAATCAGGAGCTACTCTGTTGCTCATGACAAAATCATGGAGTTTACAAAGATTATGGCCAGAAAGCCATATTATGTAATTTAGTACAGTGCAAACATCTAACAAATTCTGCAACACCACTGAATCCTCACAACCCTGTAAAGTGTAACACAGTTCCTTTTGACCATTATATATTTGAGGAAACTGAGGCACAAGTATCTCTCCCTGGTTGCACAGCTAGTCAAGAGAAAGCCTGTGTTTGAACCTATGGCCTCCAGTGGCCAATGCCTCTGAGAGCCCTCCAAACCAACTGGTGCTGTCATGCCGAGCTGGGACTGGCTGTGTCTGCTGTACTGAGAGAAGTAATGGCTGCATGGGAGCTTAGGACAGACTTGTTTCTTAGCTCAGGTGACTTCGGGAGACTCTCCAAGCTTCTTGGGCATTAGTTTTCTCATTGGTCAAGAGGTGAGGTGGACTTCTGCCACCTGCATTGCACGGTTTTGTGAGAGTACCATGAGATGTAAAATGGGTAGCAAGAAGGCTTCAGAAGAGTAACAAGTGCTTGGGATTGTCATAAATTAAGGTTCTGCCAACATGTTACTAAAGAGTCCCTGGATGGTTCAGTTAACTCATGCCTGCTAACCGAAAGGGGTTCAAGTCTACTCAGAGGCATCTCAGAAGAAAGGCCTGATGATCTGCTTCTGAGAAAAAATCAGCCATTGAAAATGCTATGGAGCCCCATTGTACTCTGACCCACATGCAGCTACCAGGAGTTGAAATCAACTCAATGAAAACTGGTCAACATGTTACTATGAAATCAGAAAGCAGGGGATGAAAAGCAGACAGATCACAATCCCCACTGAAGATCTCAGCTTTGTAGCCAGGACCTGCCCCTCCAAGGGGTCTGAGCAAGGTCCAGTCTGCAGAGCCAGAGCCCCTGCCCCTGGTGATTTATCTGTGTTTGCCTCTTTAGCTAGTCTCAACTTGCAGACCGGGGTGAGGGGCTTTCACAGAAACAGACACTTTGGTCACAGAGTGACAGAGTCCATGCCAAGAGCCCACTTTGTTTTAATAAATGACACCAAACACTTAGGCCATAAACTCTTCAAATTGCTGTGTCTGGCAGTAATTACATACCTCCCATTAATAAATCCTATTTCTGAATGGTTTACTACACCCCTTTCTTCAAACACTGCAGGCTGAAACCTGTCAGATGAAGCCAGAGGCAGACTTGTGAGGAGAGGGCAAATAAAAAGGGGCGGCTTTCAGAGCATGAAAGAGCTATAGCCTCTGGAAGAGAAAGAGCCACAGGCTGTACTGGGAACCCAGATTCTCAGGTAGGAGGCAGGCTGTGATTCTTACCTCCCACATCAATCAGTCTCTCCCTGACTCCCATAGACTTTAGCTCTGGAATTTATCTTGAAGCCAAACCTACTGCCATTGCCTTGGCTCAGAATGCTTTACTCTCATCTGGAATATAGTGACCACCTGTAGTCTTATTACTATCCAGCTCATTGCCCATGTGGTTACCAGAGTGATGTTCCCATCATAAGCTCTGACCATGTCAGTGTCTTGGGTAAAAACTCCAGTAAAAACCAGTTGCCATTGAGTCAACTCCAGCTCATGGTGACTCTATGTGTCAGAGTAGAACTGTGCTCCACAGCACACTGAAACTGTGTTTTCAATGTCTGATGTTTTGGAAGTAGATCACCAGCTCTTTCTTCTAAGGTGATTCTTGGTAGATTTGAACTTCCATGCTTCCTATTAGTAATCAAGTGTCAAGTGCATTAACCGCACCACCTAGGGACTTAAATATGTAAGTATGTGTGTGTGTGTATATATATATATAGTGGTTCACAACACTGTAGGATAAAGTCGTATCAACTACTCCTTGGCAATCAAGGCCCTTCAGAATAAGAATCCTGCTATCTGCCCATGCTTATTTCCCAGAAATTATTTTGCATTATATTTTACCCCAATGGTTCTCCAAGGATGAGTCCCAGTTGAGTAGCATCTGCATCATCTGAGAACTTTTGAGAAATACAAAATCTTTCTTTCTTTTTTTTTTTGCTTTTGAAAATTTCTTTTATTTTGAAAGAACCACAGATTTACAGGAAGTTGCAAAAACAGTACAGAGTGATTGTGATTGTTGGGTCATGTGATAATTGTATGTTTTAAGAAACTAGCAGCCAAACTGTTTTTTGAGAAATGCAAATTCTTGACTTCACCTAGATCTACTGAATCAGAAACTCGGAGGTGGGGCCCAGCAATGGTTTTAACAAACCTCTAGGTGATCTTGATGTACACTACAGTTTGAAACTCTTTGCCCCCATTTTTCTTAAACTTTAATGTACACAAGAACAACTGGAGGGTCATGTTAAAATGTAGATTCTTATTCAGTTGGTCTGAGGAGGAGCTCAAGATTTTGCTGTTCCAGCCAACTCCCAAGGAATGCCAACACTGTTGGTCCATGGACTACACTTTGAGTAGTGAAGTGAACTATTTATAGTGACCTAAACACACTTACTACTTCTTGCTTCCATGCCTTGGTGAATGCTATTCTCTCTACCTTGCCTAGTTTTATTTTCCTCCCTTTCTCACCTTCCTTAGCCATCAAAGGCTCTTTCAAAAGCAGCCTAAGAAGCCCTTCCACTGGGAAGGCTTCCTTAAACATCAAGGTGGATAAAAGCCCTCCTTTCCTTCCAATCCTACATGACATTGCCTATGTCCATCAGAGCACTGATTATTCTGTCTGTCTGTGTCTATGTCCCTCCCTCATCTACAAGGAAGAGGATCCTTACTCTACAGCTCTTGGCAATACTGTAAGCACAGCACCAACCACAACACAGTGCCTGACACATAGCTGGAGAACAATGGAGAGGAAGGGAGGGAAGGAAGAAGGGAGGGAGAGAATCTTTAACAACCTGTCTTACCAAGTGGTAGAGAAAGTATTTGGGAGTGGAACTATACCCTTACCAGCACTCTCATTTCTCCTATATGTTACCTTTAGAAACTGCTGTTGCTTTTGAAGCAGCCAGCATAATACTTTCTGTCTTCCAAACCTAATTGTCTGCCTAATCCTAAAAGACACAAAACAGATTGTCTCCCTAAACTATGATTTCTAAGACAGAATGTCCAAAAGGAGATATGCACATAGGAAAGTCTCAGATAGGAAGATTCCACACACAAAAATTTCATGGACATTCCTTTATGTATTAATTCATGCATTCCCTCTGCAAACATTTATTGAATACTTACTATGTGTCAAACACTGTTTAGCAGTAGGGACAGATGAATTAGATCTCTCCCTGCTTCGAAAATGTCAGTCTAATGGAAGAAACAGATGCAGAAACCAATCAGGAAAAAATAATGTGGTAAAGGCTGCAATATAGGTGTGTACAGACCATGGTAAAATGCAAAGGTGTCTCCCATGATCTTTTGAATTTCCTCATATGCATGTGAAAGCTGGACAATGATAAAAGAAAACAGAAGGTTGGTGCATTTGAATTTTGGTGTTAGCAAAGAATATTGAATATATCATGGATTGCCAGAAGAACAAACATATTAATCTTAGAAAAAAATACAACCAGACTTAGAAAAAAATATTCCTTAGAAGTAAGGATGGCACGACTTGGGCTTGCTTATTTTGGACTCAGCAACAGCAAAGACCAACCACTAGAAAATGACATCCTGGTTACTAGAGTGTCAATGAAAACAAGGAAGCCTTGTTTTCCATAGATGGATTGACACAGTAGCCACAACAATGGACTCACACATACCCATGACCATGAAGATGGCACAAGACCAGTCAATGTTTCATTCTGTCAATCATAAGGTCACTGACATGAAATGAATTCTGCTTCCCCAAAAAAATAGATGCTGTAAATTCTAATCCCTACAACTGTGGTTATAATTCCATTTGGAAATGAGTTTTCTTTTTTATGATAACAAGCCATATCAGTATAAGGTGTATTTTAAGCCAATTATCTTTGAGATATTTCAAAAAAAAAAAAAATAGATTAGGCATAGACAAGGCAGCAGAGATGGGGGAAGATAGATGCCATGTCACAAGAGGATCACTAAGAAGCCAAAGAAGAGAGGCTGAACAGACAAGGATTTTCCCCCAAGGAACCTTAACCAAAGAACCAAGAAAGACAAGGACCTTCCTCAGTGCCCACAGAGAAAGAAAGCCCTCTTCTACAGCCGACACCCTGAATTCAAACTTGTAGCCTCCTAACTGTAAGAAGATTAATTTCATCTCGTTAAAGCCATCCACTTGTGTTATTTCTGTAATAGTAACACTAGACAATCACTGTGAGTCAGAGACGACTCAACAGCTATTAACAGTAATAGACTATGGAGCTGATGCTTCTGGTTTCTTGAGAAGGGATCAGGAAAGCATTAAAGAAGAAATGATATTTGAGCTGACTCTTAAAGGATGAGTTAAATTTTCAGGAACAAAATAGGAAAGAAGCACATTTCAGGCAGAGGGACTAGTACAGGCAAAGATGCAGAGGTTAGGAAGAATGCTGCACATTAGGGTTACATCAAGTAATCTGATATGGGCGGGGTAGATGGAGCTGATGTTAGGAAGTTGAGCAGAACCAGACCAGTCAGTTTAGCAAACATTTATTAAGCATCTGCCATGCACTTAGCACTGAGATATGCACTAGAGATACAGACAACAGTAAATAAGATAGAAATGGTTTCTACTCTCATGGAGTTTACAGTTTAGGAAGGGAGGTGGGGACAACATGAGCAAGAAACAAATACAATACCTGGACTTTGTCATGAACAAGGACCTGAGTCAGAAAAAGAATGAGGACTTCAGCTCCAGAAAAAGTGGCCAGGGAAGGGCTCTCTAATGAAATGAGCTCCAGCACAGGAGACGAAAAGAAAGGGGATATAAGAAGAGTATCCTTAGCAGAGAGAAAAGTTTAGGCAAAACCCCGAGGTGAGAAGAAATATGACAAATTTAAGAAACCAAAGTGAGTGGAATTAGTGAAAAGAGAATGACACAATTTGACAAAAATGGAATAGAAAGGCAGAAGGACCAAACCCTTCTGGGGTTTGTAGGCCACAGGGGGTGCTTAGACTTGATTCTAAGATCAGTGGGAGACTTTGGAGGGTTCATCAGCAGATGGATAACATGATTGGATTTTTCAGGGTGTTTTTCAGAAAGGTAACTCTAACTCCTTTGTAGAAAATGGATTGAAAGGCAAATAAAGGCAGACCTTCAGTAGTAAGGAGACTATGCAATTGTCCTCGTAAGAAACACAACAGGGCCAGGATTAATGCAGCAGCAACAAGGATGAAGAAAGCAGATCAGAAAAATCCCTCAGTTGGGAAAAATCTACACCACAAGCTCCCAGACTGGAACTTCCTATATTTAAAGCAAAAATACAGTAAGTTTTCTTTCAGCAGGTATCCATTTAAAAGAGCACCTTTCCTTTTTGTATCACACAGACTATCTGCCAGAATTCTTGGTTAGGGAACTCACAGATGCATCAGCTATTTGGCTCAAAATATAAGGAAGCTCTATAGTGGCCATATTCCCTGCCTCCTATGTACTGATGGTGAAATGCACTGAAACAAGCTAACACAACTGGCATATTTTCCATCTTGCCAATATTGGGCTGCCATAGCCTGGGCTAAGTTTCCAGTAAACTGACTGGCCAAGTCCCCAATCAGACTGAACTGAGAAATTAAGATCAGAGGATAACTGTAGAAGGGAATGATTCCATAAAATGGTAAGATTTTGCACAGCAAGGCATACAATTGTTTTCTTTTCTTAAACTCTCTTAAATCAAATTCACTGCCATCAAGTCATTTTTTATTTATAGTGACCCCCATTGGGTTTCCAAGGGTGTAAATCTTAAATCTTTATGGAAGTAGATTGCCCCATCTTCCTTCCATGGGGCAGCTGGTGGGTTTGAACCATTGACTTTCCAATTAGCAGTCAAGTGCCTTACCCACTGTGCCACCCGAGCTCGCTTAAACCCTCTAGAAGATATAAAATCAGAATGCTCCTGAGAACCAAGAGTGGTGAAATTTCATCTTGCCTACTTAGGCCACATCTTCAGGAAAGGCCAATCCCTAGAGAAGAACATCATGGCTGGTAAAGTAGAGGGTCAATGAAAATAAGAGAACCCTCAAAGAGATGGATTGACACAACAGCCACAAAAATGGGCTCAGACAGGTCAAAGATCGAGAAAATGGCTTTCATTCACCTACTGCTCCTATCTGCTTTCATCACCAGTCTGTGATTATCCTAGTTGTCACTTCCATGCCTGCCAGAAGCTAGTGGCAGCAGCTGGCTTACTGTAGCAGGCAAAATTTTGTTCCATTATACATAAGGTCACAAGGAGTCAGAGCTGACTTGACAGCAGCTAACAACTAGAATACCTGTGCTACATAACGCACATCGTGCCATTTAGCAGCATTTTAGGAAAAAGATTTTTCACTCGGGCCTTCAGAGCTTACAGCAAATTCTGTTGTTGTTGTTGTTATGTGCCGTGGAGTCGGGCACGACTCATAGAGACCCCTCCTTGGGTTTCCGAGGCTGTATCACTACAGAAGTAGATTGCCCAACCTTCCTTCCGAGGAGTGGCTGATGGGTTTGCACCACCAGCCTTCTGGTTGGAAGTCAAGTGCCGTAGGCACTATGCTACCAGAGCTCCTAAATACTAAGGTGATTAAAAACCGGGCCAGGCAGGAGTCAAACCTACAATCTTCTGATCCGTAGTCAGATGCGTTATCCATTGCGCCACTGGCCCCTGGCTCAGCAAATTCCAGTCAAATCTAAAAGATCTCCAAGGATAATTTGACCTAAACCCCTTTTTCATGGATGAGCAAGCTAAGATCCAGAGAGATAAAGGGACTTGTCTATACTCACAAAGCAATTTTTGGCAAAACTCTAGCTAGATTGCTGGTCTCCTAACTCTCAGTTCTGGGGCCTTTCTTTATAACTGCATGTGCTCCTCAGATCAGTGAATAACTTATTAAGCTTGCCTATATGCTGGACTCCAAATCCTCACTACTATGGAAATGAATTTTTAAAAGATAAATACTTAAATACATGTAGTGTTCTAAAATGGAATGCTTGGCTTATTCAAAATTTTGTATATAGGTATGACTTCCATGATATTCTAAACTCTTGAGCACAGGAACTGAGTCTTATTCATCTCCATATACTCAGTCAAGGAGCTTGGCAGAGAATAACTATTTGTCAAATGAATGAATGGATGCCTTATATGGAGTATTGTTTGCAAGTACCATTATTTTTTGCACATAATGCATCCATGTAAATAATACCTGCACTCACATAATGTGCACAGCATGCAAAGGAGAAACAAGAAAAAGGAGTTGTCCAGTGTGCAAAAAAACTGTAATCATGCATGCATTATTTGCATAAAAACACAGTATATAATGCTGTTGATTGGGGAGAGGGACCTTCCTAATGGGAACATTGCCAGTAGTGGGTGGGTGGCAATGATTTTTTTCCTTTGCTGGTCAATTGCCTTTTCAGGTGGTCTTTATTAAACCATCAATCTTCTAACTCTGACAGTCACTATGACCCACTGGCTCAAGAAAAGAATCTTTCTTAATTACCAGACCTTTCTTGCTCCCTCGAGATCCCTGAGTACTGCACCAGGTGGAGCTAATGGATGTGTAGTCTGGTTCCACCAGCAAGTGAAGTGTCTTTTGCTCAATCCTGAAGGCCTAGCTTGCTATTCCTGTATATTTAGAGGTGAAATCTGGTAGGCCATCTCATGTCTTATGTCTCTGGAAAAGACCTCTTTGCTCCAGCATTTGGAGCATTGCTAAGGGGTTCATGGTATTAACTGCAGAGTCAGAGCCACAAAGCTTGGATTCCCATCTCTCTCCTTCACCGTGACAAAGAAGCATGTTGCTTGACTATCCAGGCTTTGATTTCTCATCTGTAATGTGTTCCCTTCACCTGCACCACTTGAAATGCTGGAGAGCTCAATCCTAAGGTCTCTTCTCTCTTCTATGTTCATTTCCTTGGTGATCTTACCTGGTCCCATGGTTTCAAATACTATTTATATGCTGATTTGGTTCCCTAGTGCTGCTCTAACAGAAAATACCACAATGGGTGGTCTTAACAAAAAGTGATTTAGTCTCTTGCAGTTTAGAGGCTAGATGTCTGAGTTCAAAGCGCCAGCTCTAGGGGCTGGGTGAAGGTCCCTCAACCTTGGGCTTCAGATCTGCCTCTTGCTCCCGGTCCACTGGAGCCAGAGGAATCTCTTAACTCAGGAAGATGCTGGATACTGAGGCTGACAAACCCAAGGTTGACAAGTAAAATGGCACAGTCCCAAGATTATCAGGAAACACAGCAGACCACTAGTTCAAATCCAGAAAGAGTCCAAGATCAGCAGGCAACATGGCAAGCTGCTGAATGAAGACGGCTAAATGCAGACCCAAGCATGTCAAAAGGCTCAGAGACCCTCCTCAAAGCTTCTGCTTGTACACTGGAAGCAGACCACATCCCCAAAGCAGCTACTCAGCTCCTCCAGTAGACTCTACCATGGAGCTGATTACCAGTCTCATCATAGGGAATACTACACAGCTGCTCGAAACCAGGTCCAGCCAAGCTGACACATAACTGTAACTACCCCTTCCTTTCCTGCAATATTATCCTCCTTAACTTGCTTTATTCTCCTTCCTGGTATTACTACCACCTGAAATATCCATTTCTTTGTTGACTATCTCTTTCAACTTGAATGTAAGCTCTATGAGAGCAGGGACTTTGCTCTGTTCACCACTGTATCCCTAGCACCTAGCAGTACCTGGCATATGGTAAACCCATTGCCACTGAGGCCATCATGACTCCTACTGACCCTATTAGATAGAATAGAACTGCCCCGTAGGGTTTCCAAGGCTATAAATCTTTATAGAAACAGCCTGCCTCGTCTTTCTCCCATGGAGCTGCTAGTGGGTTTGAACTGCCAATTTTTTGGTTAACAGCTCAATGCTTTAACCACAGCTCCACCAGGCATGTAGTAGGTGCTTTATAAATATTTGTTGAATGAATGAATTTATAAAACTAAGGGTAATAGTTCTCACCTAAGAAGATGGTGGAGGAATTGAATGGAATGATATATGCAAATAATCTTGCATAATGTCTGTAGATTATCCCTCCCCCAATAGAGCTTCTCATGACCAAAACTTCAAGTGTGGTATGAAAACACCAACTGCCTTATATAATAATAGCTAATGCTTATGGAATACATTCTATGTGCCAGATCCTATGCTAAGCGTTTACCTTCTTTATATCATTTAATCCCATGGCAAATCTATGAAGTAGGTATTATTATTACTCTTAGTTTTACAGATAGAGGAATTGAGGTTAGGAAAGGTTAGAGAATTTAGGTAGATTCAATATGTCTAAAGTTCTGCCTCTAGCAGGGAGTTTAGGAACTGGTAGCATGCCAGGCCTCATTAGAACCCAACTATCCCCACAGACCAATTTTAAAAGGCTATAAAGGCATGAAGTATTGATAAGAATGAATGGAGTTTGTTTCTGCATAAGTTGATCCTATGAAGAAATCTGCCTTTGAAACTTTTACTCTTTAATTTTGGAAGTAATGAGGTTATTAGCCCAACATTCTATCAGATCTTCAGAGTAAAATCTATAAGAATTTCACCAAGGTGATTATGAATATGAGCACATAACAAGAAATGTTATGTACTTCCAGATCTAGCCAAGTTGTCCTCCATCAGTTGAAAGGACATGGCAGAAAACAGAACCAGGTAAGAAAGATACAGAAATTATTTCAGCTGACTGTGTTGCATGGTTCAAACTTAAAGATGTGAGATTCCCCAGGGACCTTGATGATGGGCCCTAAATCTCAGGCTCTTGAGCAACTCTGAATATGGATGTGCGATCAATTGCAAAATGAAAGGCATTTCAATGATGAGAGAGAGTAAAACAGGAGGGAAAGGGAGAAAGAGTGAGAAAAACATTGTTGGGAGAAGAAAAGAAAGCTAGAAAATAGACACCATTACAAAGATACATGGGTGTGTTTCTGTGTCAAATGTGTATTATTATGTTTTATATATAAAGAGAGAGATTCTGTAACTGTATATAATAAAATGTAAAAGAATTTATCTCTAAATTTATCTCTGGAAGTGCAGGTAATTTTTATCTCTTCTTTCTTTAATTATATTTCTTCTTATCTCTCTGTCTCTCTCTCTCTCTTTTTTTTTTCCTGCAATAAACATACAGTCTTCCCTCAATATCCACAGGGGATTGGTTCCAGAATCTCCCTCAGATACCAAAACCCACAGATGCTCAAGTCCCTCATATAAAATGGCATAGAATTTGCATATAACCTACACACACAAACCCATATACTTTGAATCATCTCTAGAGTAATTGTAATGCTTAATATAATGTAAATCCTATGTAAATAGCACTTTAAGCTTCCTCTTAGCCTTTGAGGGATTGCTGTGATCACTTACTTGCTTTTTTTCCCAAAATATTTTCAGTCTGCTATTGGTTGAATCCACCCATTCAAAACCTGCAAATATTGAGGGTTGATTGTATTTTGTGTAATAAAAGAGAGAAAGAAGATATTAGCCAGAAAATAGAAAGTATCACCATCTCCTAGACAGCATAAGCTGGTTCAAAGTATTCTACCAGTGACCCCTGCATCTTCTGTGTTTTGGGGGACTAGGCCATGGCCTTTCTCCTAGTTTCTTAGACTCAAAATTCCTGGTTCCTCCACTTTACCCCTCAATCCACCTTATGATGTGCATGACTTGTCCTAACAAGTAAATTCTTGCTTTGAAGTAATTGCCTTCCCAAATAAACAAACAAAAATCATTGAAGAGGAAATATCAGTATTAATCTTGTGTGAGGGAAAATGATCAACTCCACTAATAAGAAATGCAAATTAAAATGAAAGTGGTCTACCATATTTCTCTTATTAAATTTACAAGTATTGATTATAATATCCAAGACTGGGAAGGGTGCAGTTAGATTGATAGCCTCTTACATTATTGAGGACATTATAAATAATTCAACCCTGTGGGAAAAATAAATTGGCAGTATGAATTAAGAGCCATGAAATGGGTCTCTATTTCATTCACAAATTCAACTACAGGAAATGTATCTCTATAAAGCATAATAAGAGGTATCACCAAAGATTTATGTGCCAAGATATTCATATCAGCAAAACAAAACAAAAAAATTGTTCTGATATATCCATTCAATAAAATATTAAACCACTGTTTAAAACTATAGTTATGAAGACAGGAAGCAATATGTTCATGACATATATAAAGGCCCACTATTACAACAATTACATAAAAGTAGTGGATAAAATGTCTAAAACATTCTGAAAGATACGTACCAACATACTCACGTTGCATTGGAAAGAGTGGTAGAGAATGAATATCTTCGTTGAATTTTCTGTAATGTGAGCATGCTTTTTGAAGAATTGTTTTTTTTTTTTTTTTAATGTTTTTTAAAAGCAAACTAGGATGTTTACATGCATTATTACTCTTAATCCTCACAACTACCCTTCAGTTGTTGTTGTTGTTGTTATGTGCCGTCAAGTCGGCCCGACTCATAGCGACCCCTCCTTGGGTTTCTGAGGCAGTATCACTACGGAAGTAGGATTGCCCAACCTTCCTTCCGAGGAGTGGCTGGTGGGTGGGTAGTTAATATTATATCCATCTTACAGGAGAGAACACAAGCTGAGATAAGTGACTTTTCCAAAGTCAACAGCTAATTACTTATGGAATGAAAATCTGAACTCCACTCACCTCATACTGATGCTGGGGCCCATTCTCCTTGTGCCTTCTTCTGCATTTGCCTGCCTCATGAATACACCTTCCTGTCCAGTCAACAAGCATTCTACTTCACCATTCTGCAAACATACCATGCCTAGTTCTTAATCCAAGATCCCACTGAGGTTATTGCCTCCTTCTAGAATGCTCTGTGGAGTCCTTAGGTGGTGCAACTGTTCATGTGCTTGGCTATGAATCAAAAGGTTGAAGGTTCAAGTTCACCCAGAGTTGCCTGGAAAGAAAGGCCTGTCTATCTACTGCCAAAAAAGCAGCCATTGAAAATCCCTGGTGAACACAGTTTTACTCTGGCACACATAGTCTCACTCCATGAGTCAGAATCTATTCAAAGCCAACAGTTTCTTTCCTCATGGTCTATACATATACACACACACACACACACACACTCTCTGCTTGTATATGCACATGCATGCATATGTACACACACACATGTCTAATTCTAAACTTATCTCCTGCTCTCTTTAAGGCAATTTAAATCCTTCCTCTTGCATAGTCTTCCCTTACTCTGTCTCTGTTCATCAAATTCCCTCTAATTTAATAGATGGTTTACCTGTAATATGTATTATGCCTTTTGGTTCTTATTCATGCATGACAGTGCAGTACAGCAGGATGGTTGCAATATTGACATTCAGATTTGTGTTCAAGTCCCCATTCTACTACTGGCTGGCAGAATTCAAGGAAGTCCTTTCTGGAGAAAATTAACATATTTACAATAGTCTTTCTTTCCATGAATATGGTATATCTCTTCATTAATTTGGGAGTTCTGGGGACATAGTGCCTAAGGCATTTGACTGCTAACCAGAAGGTTGGTGGTTCAAACCCACCAAACCATTCCTCAGAGGGAAGATTGTGCAATCTACTTCCATAGAGATACCGCCTTGAAAACCCAAGAAGGGGTTGCTATGAGTTGAATCGACTCAATGGCAGTGGTTTCAGTTTCTCCATTAATTTAAGTCAATTTAAATTATATTTACTAGATATTTGTTTTTTTCTTTTATGTTGTTGTTGTTGTTGTTGTTAGGTCCTGTCAAGTCAGCTCCAACTCATAGCTACCCTATGTACAACAAGATGAAACACTGCCCAGTTGTGTGCCATCCTCACAATCTTTGTTATGCTTGAGCCCATTTTTGCAGCCCCTGTGTCAATCCATCTTATTAAGGGTCTTTTCATTTTTCACTGATTTCCACTTTGGCAAGCACTTCTACTCCAGGGAATGGTCCCTTTTCATGACCAAAGTAGGTGAGATGAAGTCTGGCCATTCTCCCTTCCAAGGAGCATTCTGGCTGCACTTCCTCCTGAACAGATTTGTTCATTCTTCCGGCAGTCCATGGTACTTTCCATATTCTTCACCAACACCGCAATTCAAAGGCATTGACTCTTCTTTGGTCTTCCATATTCATTGTCCAGCTTTCACATGCATATGCAGTGATTGAAAATACCACGACTTGTGTTAGGCACAGTGTAGTCTTCAAAGTGATATATTTGTTCCTTAGCACTTTAAAGAAGTCTTTTGCAGCAGATTTTTCCCAATGCTATAGGACATCTGATTTCCTGACTGCTGCTTTCATGGGTGTTGACTGTGGATACAAGTAAAATGAAACCCCTGACAACTTCAATCTTTTCACTGTTTATCATAAATTAACCAAACATTAAATTACTACTAATTTTAAGGTATAATACTTTGAATTAAAAAATGTATTGGAATAAAAATGTATACTCAAATATTTTTAATGAATAGCTGCACGCAGGAAGTCAAATACTGAGATGGGGTGAAGGGCCAGCCAATAGGTAATTAATGTGGTTGCTCTTTCAGAATGCTTATAGTCTAGGAGCTCAAACTCTTAGGTGCCATCTACAAGGAGAGTCAAACTTCTAGGAGCAATCATGGAGGACTAGAGGAGGCAGAAAGTGAAGACCATTGGCATGAGGAAGAATTCTATGGGAGCAAGAGAGGGCCCAAGTCCTGCCTGTCCCTCACTCACTCTGTTGTCCAAGATAAGCTACTTCCTCTCTTTGGGCCTCAGTCTCTTCCTATATAAAATGGTATTAATAAGCATGTTCCAGCATGGTGTCTGGAAAACCCTTGTTGTTGGCCCTTGACCAATCATACAGTACATAGAATCGTCATTGAGTTGGCCCCTGACTCATGGTAACCCTGTCTACTGTACGATTGGACTGTTGGAATCAGGGTTTTCTCTGGCTGACTTTTGGAATTATATCACTAGGCCTTTCTTCCTAGTCCATCTTAGTCTGGAAGCTCCCTGAAGTCTATTCAGCATCATAGCTACACACAAGTTTCCCCTGACAAGCAGGTGGTGCCTGCACATGAGCTCCAACCCACCCACCCACCCACCCCCACCATGGAAGGCAAGAATTCTATCACTAAACCACACATTCCCTTCTGGCACATAGTAAGTATTCAAAAAATAAATGAACTCTGATATTCAAAGATGAATTTTAAGATAGGTTCTAGATATGTAGAGGGAATAGGGAAAAAAAATATATATATATATATATATATGTCTTCCCAGAAGAAAAGAGAACCATAGGCTCTCAAGAAAGGATTCTTGATGGAGGAGTAAAAGATTACCTTTTTCCCAGTCCCTACAAGATCCGGGCCAGGTTTTCTTTAAGACCCTCACCATTCTTAGGCAGTGAGTGTTTAATTATTTCTTGGTGAGTCTGTACCCCAGCTGGATAGAGTTAATAAACCAGCCAGGTCTTTATCTTAACAAGGAGTCTTAGGATCAAATTCTCCCTTCATTAAACACACAGAAATTTCCCTGATAGCAGTGGGAGTTCAGCAGTCAGTCTTCAAGTGGAATTTAGTTTCTTAGTGAAACAATGTGTGCAAGCCTTTAGAGGTGGGACAATGTAACTCATTAAAAAAAAAAAAAAAACCTTTTGTTAGAACCCAAGACACAGAGATAAAGCGGGAAAGAGGTTCCTCACAGCCAGCACTGAGATGAGTGTGAGTGTGAAGGTGGGAATAGAGGATGAATTGGAGTGGGAGCCTTGTATAGGCATCTCCCTGGACCTCCTGAGCTACAGTGGGGAGTCAGTGTTTTCATCCTCACAATACTGAGGGGAAGCTGGAACTCCAAAGGAGCGCTGATGAGGAAGCCTGAGACCCAGCTCCCAGCTAGGAGACTCTGATGGCTGTCCTTTGTACTGCCAAGTCTGCATTCTTTCCATTAACTGCACAGATTTCCCCAAATAAACTTCCAAAATGTGACAGGCGCAAGGGACGTTTTCATATTCATTATTTCTAAAGGTCACAACCACCACACAAGACAAATTTAAATCCCAACAGTTTTTCCCTCTTTAAGATGATGCCACATGTAGTTACATGTTTTGATATGTATACATATATGAAATATAAGGAGCTGTGGCAGCACAATGGTTTAGTGCTTGGCTGCTAACTGAAAGGTGGCCATTCAAACCCTTCAGTGGCTCCTCAGAGAAAAGATCTGGCAATCTGCTCCCATTAAAGATCGTTGTTCTTGTTAGGTGCCATCAAGTTGATTTTGAATCATACCAATCCCCGGTGACAGAGTACAACTGCCTCATAGTGTTTTCTAGGTCGTAATCTTTACAGGAGCAGATCACCCAGTCTTTTCTCCCCTAGAGCGTCTAGTGGGTTCAAACTTCCGAGTTAGCAGCACAGCAATTAACCACAGCTAGGAGCTCTGGTAGCATAGTGCCTAAGGCACTTGACTGCTAACCAGAAGGCTGATGGTTCAAACCACCAGCCACTTCTCAGAAGGAGGGTTGGCAATCTACTTCCATAGTGATACCACCTCGGAAACCCAAGGAGGGGCCACTATGAGTCGGGGCCAACTCGATGGCACATAACAACAACAAGAACAGGAAATCCTATGGAGCAGTTCTATTCTGTCATATAGGGTCACTATGAGTCAGAATTGACTCAATGGCACACAATACAAATATATTACAAGAGCTCTGGTGGCATAGTGCCTAAGGCATCTGGCTGCTAACCAGAAGGCTGGCAGTTCAAACCCACTGGCCACTCCTCAGAAGGAAGATTAGGCAATCTACTTCCATAAAGATAACTACCTCAGAAACCCAAGGAGGGGTCACTATAAGTTGAAATCGACTCCACAGCAGTGAGTTTGTTTTTTTTGGTTTTTATATGTATTTATAGGGAGCTCTGGTGGTGTGGTGCCTAAGATGTTTGACTGTTAACCAGAAGGTTGGTGGTTCATACCCACCAGCCACTCTACAGAAGGAAGACTGCACAATCTACTTCTGTAAAGATTTACCACCTCAGAAACTCAAAGAGGGTCTCTATGAGTTGGAATTGACTCAACAACAGTGAGTTTGGTTTTGGTTACACATATATATGTATATATATACAGAGAGAGAGAGAGATTTATACGTATAAATAAATGCATCCTTGTCTATTTTTCTACACACTTTTTCAGTATGTATTTGTATTATGTATTTGTGCATATAGATTCAAACATGGAACTATGAGACCTGAGTCTGAATTCTGTTTGGATCTTGCACTACTATCTTGTGTAACATTGGACAAATTTTTTGATCTCTTTGAGATTTAGTTTCCTTATTCATCAGGTATAAGTAATAAAGTATATCTCTCAGGGTGGCTGTGGGAGTGAAATAGGAATACACATAAAAGGGCCCTGCATAGTGCTGCACGAATGCTATGGGTTTCATTTTATTACGCACAAATCCACATACACTGCTTTGGCACATGCAGTGCTGTTTTATAATATCACTCGCAAAGCACCATATTGGAACCCTGTATTCAGAGGGTTGTTTATAGATAAATTAACAATCCCATTATGGCTCATCTTTTGATAAGCACAGCAAATTATATGCCAGTACATAGAGAGAAGAGAGAAAATGGTATGGAATAGGAGGAGGAGAAATATTAGATAATTCCTCAAGACTTGAGACTAGTGCTTTTTTTTTTTCTTTTTTAAATATACTGGTGTATCTATGAGTATATTTGTGTTTGCATATAGCTACTACGCCTTGAGCATCTCCTAAATGTCAAGAATTTTAGATACTTTATCCCACCAAATATTCCAAATCACCAGTCTCCCTGCTGCTGTTGTATGCCATCATGTCAATTCCCACTCAGTGACTCTATAGGACAGAACAGAAACGTCTCATCGGGTTTCCTAGGCTATACTCTTGATGGGAGCAGATTGCCAGGTGTATTCTCTAGCAGACTCAAACCACTAACCTTTTGGTTAGCAGCCAAGCACTTAGCCATTGCACTACCAGGGCACTTTCCAATCACCATATAGTGTAACAACTATTAGCTCCATTATACAGATGAGACAACTGAGGCTCAGAGTCAAGTAATTTATCCAAGGTTGCATGACTAATCAAT
The DNA here is from genome assembly GCF_000298275.1 of Orycteropus afer afer. Classification (NCBI taxonomy): domain Eukaryota; kingdom Metazoa; phylum Chordata; class Mammalia; order Tubulidentata; family Orycteropodidae; genus Orycteropus; species Orycteropus afer. The sequence goes on from NW_006921770.1 coordinate 874,189, forward strand.
ACCACTTTGTTTTGAACTTAACTGTGTCAAACTCCAAAGTCCGCTTTCTTTCTGCTCTGACAAGCCCAGTCCTTCCTTATAACCCAAGCCTGGCACAGTTCTGGACACTCTGTAAGCACTGGGAAATACATATAGATGTTGAGTGAATACATTCCTGTCAAGCTAGAGGAAGATACCACATCCTAGAGTGTGAATTGAATGGGTTATGGGGCAGATCATGCATGTCAATTGGGTTATTCTTAGTGTTAGCTCCAAATGGCAGGGCCCTGTGTGACCAGTGGGTGACCCTGATGGAAAGCTGCCAAAGTTGATGGGATCCCTGGCACAAGTCCAACTACAAAGGACCAGAATTAAGGACTGAGAGGGAGCCCCAGTTGTGATAGAGAAAGCAAAGGTCCAGGCAATTCCAAAAAGTAAAGTGAAAGTGGTGGATTTGAAAGCAGGGTATACCAAACATAGTGTGGAAAACAGCACAGAACAGGCCAGAGAAGTGTGTCAGAACCAGTCCACAAAAAGGAACCAGACAGAAGCTTCCCTTTCAAGTAGTGCTTGGGTCATGTTGGACTTAGAGAGAGAGACCTCAGGGAAGACACTTAGCATATTCTTGAAAAATACCTTTTATTATTAATTGAGATATGCTATACACACTAGCCTCTGAATGGGAGCTCAGAATAGATTGCATAACTGTAAGTTCTGGGGATAAAGACAAAACAAATGGCAGTATTTTTCATCATAGATAATTCAGTCCTTTGTCAGCCTTAACTACAAGGGAAATAGGTTTAGGTGTCCCCTTTGTCTTCACCGGGGTCTATTTGGCAAAAACGGAGCCATGTGCATTTTTTGAAAACTCGGACAGAGCTAAGTGACCTGTATATTGTTAGACGATACAAGCCCCCATGAGACTCTGAAAACATCATGTAACCATCTGCAGGCAGTATTGGGGCTGGGGCACTTCAGTGTTAGGTTGAGATCTCTCAGCCCCTTCCTCTTGGACGGATGTTGAAAGATGGTAGCGATTAGTGTCCTACCTGTATTCTTTACTCAAACCTGCACCCTAATTATAAAATACCCACATGAAAGGCACTTTTGTTAATTTGGTCTTGCTACTTGCTCACTTGATAGGAAAATAATGCAACCCATAGCCATCCTTTTATTTGAGTATCCCAGTACACCACCACACCACACTCACTGCCATTGAGTCAATTCTGACTCAGAAGCCCCCATTGGGTTTCCAAGATGATAAATCTTTACGGAAGTAGATTGCCTCCTCTTCCTTCCACAGAGAGGCTGGTGGGTTTGAACTGGCAACCTTATGATTAGCAGTGAAATGCTTTAGACACTGTGCCACAAGAACTCCTTTGGGTATCATGTTAGTCCTTAGAAAAATAGTTGTTGTTAGCTGTTGTTGAGTCAACCCCGAAATCATGGTGACCCTGTGCACAATGGAATGAAATGCTGCCTGGTCCTGTGCCATCCCTCTGATCGATTGGGGATTGGATTGTTGTGATCCATAGGGTTTTCACTGGCTGATTTTCAGGAGTAGATCACCAGGCTTTTCTTCCTAGTCCATCTTAGTCTGAAAGTTCCACTGAAACCTGTTTAGCATCATAGCAACATGGAAGCCTCCACTGGCAGCCAAGTGGTGGCTAGGCATGAGGTGCATTATCTGAGAATTGAACTGGGTCCCCTGCGTGGGAGGTGAGAATTCTATCTGAACTACCACTGCCTCAGAGAAATAGCAGCATGAGAATATTACCTCAGCTTTGAATAGTGTTTCTCAGTTTGCAAAGTTCTTTTGCCTATTTTCGTATTTCAGTCACTTCCGTCAATCCTGTGAGTGAAGCAGGTTATCTGTACTCAGAAATTGGGAAAATGAAATCCTTGTGATGTCTGACCCTGCCTGTCTCTCAGCCTCATTAAGTACCACTCTGCCCCTTACTCTCAAGGGACAAATTAGGCTCTAGCTACACTAACTTTTTTCTGTTTTTTGAACACTCTAAACTCATTCTCATCTCAAGGCTGTGGCACCTAGTGTTTGCTCCTAGAATGTTCCCTCCTCTCTCAGCTACTTACATCCTGTTCCTTCTCCTCACTCAAATGTCTCAGCTCAAATGTTGCCTTCTCGAGTGACCTTTTCTTTACACTCTCAACCACATAGCCACACTTCCCTGCAACAAAAGCAGCAGAACTTAAAGTTAGGCCACACTTCCTGTGAAGGGAATGGGAAAATTCCTTTTCAGTCTATTTAGTCCGGTAAAATAGCTATGGTGTTGCTGAAGAATATTGGATATGAATGAATTGCCAAAAGAATGAACAAATCAATCTTAGAAGAAACACAATCAGAATGCTTCTTAGAGGTGAGAATGGTGAAACTTCTACTCCCTTACTTTAGAAACATCATCAGGAAAGATCAATTACTAGAAAAGGACATCATGTGTAGTAATGTTGAGGGTCCAGAGTTCCTGGGTGGTGCAAACAATTAAGTGTTCCACTAGTAGCTGAGAGGTTGGCAGTTTGAACACACCCAGAGGCTCCTTGAAACACAGGCCTGGCTATCTGCTTCCAAAAGGTCACAGCCTTAAAAACCCTATGGAAAACACATGGGATTTCCATGAGTCAGAATTAACTTGACAGCAATTAACAACAACAACGGAGGGCTGGTGAAAATGAGGGAAACTATCAATAAGATGGATTGACATAACAGCCACAACAATCTACTCAAACATACGAACCAGCATGAAGATGGTGTAGATTTGGCAAAGTTTGTTTCTTTTATACATAAGGTTGCATGAGTCAGAGCCAACTTGAAGGCAATTAACAACAACAAAATAAGATACAATTCAATTTCCCCGTCAGTCTGTCACAAAAATTTGAAAACCACTCTTATCTGATGACCCATAGTATTGGGCCCTACTTTGATGGATAAAAGTGAGTCCTGATTCTGACTGGATCAGAGACATAGTGTTCTGGTTGCCAGAATGCTCCTATCCAATTAGGCAGGTCACTAATAGAGAAGAATTCAAACACATAGAGACTGGTGGAGGAGGTTTGTGAGGAATTTTTGGTTGACACTTACTAGAACACTGTCTAAGACCCAGAACTTGGTGATGAGTTAGGTGGGAGGACCTTAAGCTGCTCCATTAAGAACAAATTATTAATATTCTAATAGTGGTGGTGGTAATGGTGGTGGTGACCCAGAATTCCTTCCCACACACCCAGGGTGGAGAGCCAATGATTATCTAAATATTTAGCCTACATACTTGCACCCAGTCACAAAACATTCATGCTCAATGGTAAAACCCCACTTTCTGCCCCTACCCAACAGAAATCTTCCATGCCTTGCCTTTTATTTGTGCACAAAGAAGAGGAGGGCTCATTAAGTCCCTGGAAAGTGCTAACTGCTAAGAGGAAGTTAAACACTGGACTGAGAGAAAAACTGAGCTTGGATTCTAAGTCCACCCCTTCCTAGTTGAGATATCTTAGATAAACCATGTTATCCCTCTGAGGGTCAGTTTCTTCATTCTGTAAAACAGCGACAAGACTTGAGTCCAATATTAATCTAAATTCCTATTACTCAAGGAACAAATGAATGATAATGTATTTGAAAGTTCAATGTAATCCGCAACACTCTATATAAATGTGGGATTAAACAAAAAAAAAAATTGGTTTAATAGAGGAGAAAGAGTATCAAAGAGGTGCTGAGGATACACAAATAAATAGTCTCTTTCCTCTAAGAGCTGTTGGTGAGCCAGTAGCATTTCGTTATTATAATCAGCAGCAGTATCAATTTTACAAAAAGCCTCCCACTGGGATACCTGTCAATATGTAACCTCCTGAGGCTTTGAAATTATTTCATTTGCATATATTTCACTTACAAACAAATATTCAAGAACAGTACTCACCCGGGTGCATAAAGTGAGTTTGCCTCTTTGGATGTCATTTTGTGCTTGTCCTTTGATTTAGCATCTGCCCTTCTGCCTGTCAGCCTGCAAGGAGTCATGACCCTTTGACAAGTTGCAACCATTACTGACTTTCTGTAAGGCAGGAACAGTACTAATAGTTTTCGTTCATTAGGTCTCAGTCTAACAATCCTACAAGGTGAACACTACACATATCCCCATTTCACACTCAAGGACACTGAGGCTGGAAAAAATAAAGTGACTTGCCCAAGGTCAGTTAATGCTGTAGTTACAGACAGAGCAGGCTCATTTGTCTCTGAAGCCCTCACTCTGCCTAGAAAAGACAGCAGAGCCTCCTGCCCACACAGTGTCCTCTGCTTGTTTTATCATAGAAGTTCCCATGAAATGTGATCTGACCCCTTCCTGAACCCCCTCACCATCACCTAGTGACTGCAGGCCCACTCGGCCTTCCATACAGTTTGCTCTGACTTCCCCCTGAAGTCTGCCATCCAAGGAAGTTCACTTGAAGCAGAACAGCAGGACTTTCCACTCTGCAGAGGACTCTAATCTTGCCAAGTTCTCCATCAGCCAGGCTCCTGGAGGTGGGCCTGGTGCACTCCCATTGCATAAGTGTTATTCCAGCCAGTTCCTGGAATCGGAAATATGGCAAACCATTCACCTGGTGCCTGTGCCCGAGAGGGTGGTTGTTTGGTTAGCTGTGCCCTCAGGGCCCTTTCCAGGAGACCAGCTTGTGAAAAGGTGTGTCTGGCAAGGCCTATTTCTTAAGTCAAAGTTGTTTTCTTTTCCCTACTCTTCATTAACTCGACATATACTTTCCCTCCCAATGATCTCTCCAATCCCACTCAGCAGCCTCTGTCCTGGTCCAGGCCCTCCCCATTTCTGGCTGAAATGGCACCAAGGCCTCCTTGATGGTCTCCCAGGCTTCCGCCCTCCAGCCAGCCTAGCTCTGGGCCAGCCTCCATACTGGGGCCGGGCAGATCTTTCTAAATGTCAATCCTATTACATCAGGCCCGGTATAAAATCCTTCAATGGTTCGCCAGCAACTAAAAAATAATAAATACTTCTGTACTATTTGGATATTTGGTAGCAAGAACATACTATTATAATTTGAGACACACGTAGGAAAAAAAAAAAAAAAAGTTTTAAATATTTATTTAGATATACTTGCCTCCCTAGATGCAAATTCCTTTAAGAAGAGTAACTTACTTGTTTTTATATACATACAACATAGTGTAGTGCCTACATAGAGTAGTCACTTGTTATGGATTGAATTTTGTCCCCCCAAATATGTGTCTAAGGCACCTGACTGCTAACCAGAAGGTTGGTGATTCAAACCCACCAGCCACTCCTCGGAAGGACGACTGGGCAATCTACTTCCATAGTGATACTGCCTCGGAAACCCAAGGAGAAGTCATTATGAATCAGACCCAACTCAATGGCACCTGAGTTTGGTTTTTTTTTTTTTTTTTTCCTAAATATGTGTGGGAGTCCTGATGCCCAATACCAGTGGATGTAATCCCTTTGAGAATAGAGTTTTCTTTGTTGTGTTAATGAAGCCATATCAGTAAATCCTTTATCATAAACCCTACTTTTATCACTTCTTTCTGAGTGATATACATAAGCAATGTAGGCATAGAGACACATGAGCACAAACTGGGGAAGACAGAAACACATAGAGGATCTCCAAGGAACTGAGGAACACCAGGACTATAGAAGCTATGACAAGGATCTTTTCTGAGAAATGACAGAGAGAGAACTTTCCCCTAGAGTGGCACCAGAATTCAGACTTCTAGCCTCCTAAGCTGTGAGAAAATAAACTTCTGTTCTCTAAGAGGGGTCGCTGTGAGTTGGGTCCGACTGAACAGCATACAACAGCAACACAAGGTCCCCTAAGATGTGAGGAAATAAATTTCTGTTCTTGAAGGTCACTCACTTGTGGTATTTCTGTTACAGCAGTATAAAGAAACTAAAAGTATACACTTTGTCATCAAGTATACCCTTTGTCATCAAGGGTACCCTTTGTCATCAAATTGATTCCAATTCACAGAGACCCATGTGTTACAGAGTAGAACAGTTCCATAGGGTTTTCTTGCCTATGATTTTTATGGACGCAGATCTTTGAGTTGTTCTTCCACAGTGTTGCTGGGTGACTTTGAACCAACAACCTTTAGGTTAGTAGACAAACTCAAGCCATTAGTTCCATGCAAGGACCTAATAAACTGATGTTTACCAGTTAATCAGAGATCATGAAAAATGATGATACCCAGTGTAACTATATTGTGTTGTTGTTAGATGCTATCAAGTCCTTTCCAGCTCATAGTGACCCTATGTACAGCAGAATGAAATCGTGTCCAGTCCTGCACCATCCTCACAATCACTGCCATGCTTGAGCCCTTGTTGCAGCCATTGTGTCAGTCCATCTCATTGAGGGTCTCCCTCTTTTTTGCTGATCCTCTGCTTTACCAAACTTGACATCCTTCTCCAGGGACTGGTCTCTCCTGAGAACATCTCTGAAGTAGGTGTGATGAAGTCTCACCATTCTCCCTTCTAAGGGATATTCTGGCTATACTGTTTCCTAGATTGATTTGCTCATTCTTCTGGTAGTGTATGGCATATTCAATATTCTTCACCAACATAATAATTCAAAGGCATTAGTTCTTCTTCAGTCTTCCTTATTCATTGTCCAGCTTTCCCATGCATATGAAGTGATTGAAAATACCATAGCTTGGGTCAGGCATCCTTTAGTCCACAAAGTGACATCTTTGCTATTTAACACTTTAAAGAGGTCTTTTGCAGCAGATTTACCCAATGCAATAAATCATTTGGTTTCTTGACTATTGCTTCCATGGGTGCTGATTGTAGATCCAAGTAAAATGAAATCTTTGAACTTCCATTTTTTCTCTGTTTATCATTATGTGCTTATTTGTCCAGTTTTGAGGATTTTCATTTTTTGTTGAGGTGTAATTCACTCTGAAGGCTGTAGTCTTTGATCGTCATCAATAAATACTTCAAGTCTTCTTCATTTTCAGCAAGCAAGGCTATATGCTCTGTATATTGCAGGTTATTAATGAACCTTCTTCAAATTCTGATGCCATATTCTTCTTCATATAGTGCAGCATCTTGGATTATTTTCTCAGCATACAGATTAAATAAGTGTGGTGAAAGGATACAACCCAGACATACATCTTTCCTGATTTTAAACCATGAAGTATCCCCTTGTTCTGTTTGAATGACAGCCTCTTGGTCTACATACAGGTTCCTCATGAAGTGTTCTGGAATTCCCATTCTTTATAATGTTATCCATAATTTGTTATGATCCACACAGTTAAATGCCTTTGCATAGACCAGAAAATACAAGTAAACATATTCCTGGTATTTTCTGCTTTCAACCAAGATCCAACTGACATCAGCAATGTCACATCCATTCCACATCCTCTTCTGAATCTGGCTTGAATTTCTGGCAGTTCCCTGTCCATGTACTGCTACAACAGTACAATTTTTTAATTACCTTCAGCAAAACTAAGCTGTAATTTTTAAATTATCTTCAGCAAAACTTTACTTGTATGTGAGATTAATGATATTGTTTGATAATTTCCACATTCTGTTGGATCACCTTTCTTTGGAATGGGCATGAATGGATCTCTACCAATTGGTTGGCCAGGTCTTCCAAATTTCTTGGCAGGAAAAGACCAAAACAGATGTCAGAAGAGACTGAAACTTGCACTTGAATGTAGAATAGCTAAAGCTATTCTTGAATGGAAGAAATGATGACGTAAAAGAGCAGAATAGAAAATGTTAAATAAATAGAAAATGTCAAAGGGCAGCTTGAGATTACAACATAAAATATTATGATGAAATATGCAAAGATCTGGAGTTAGAAAACCAAAAAAGGAAGAACTTGCTCAGTATTTCTCAAGCTGAAAGAACTGAAAAAAAAAAATCAAGAACCAAGTTGCTTATTGCAGGATTCTATGGGCAAAATATTAAAAGACACAGGAAGGAATACACAGTCAATGTACCAAAAAGAATTGGTTGACATTCAACCATTTCAGGAAATACCATATGATCAAAAACCAATGGTACTGAAGGAAAAATTACAAGCTGCACTGAAAGCACTGGTGAAAAAATAAAAAAAGTATGCAGGAATTGATAGAATACCAATTGAGATGATTCACATTGTCTAGGTGTCCTCATTTTGATAAGTTGTCAGGAGCAGAATCGGGGCTGTTGTTACTGTTAGTTATCATCAAGTCAGCTCTCCACTCAAAAAACTCTGTACAATAGAACAAAACACTGTCCTAACCTGCACCATCACCACGATCTGTTGCAGATCTGACCATTGTGATTTTCACCATTGTGATTTTCACTGACAGATTTTCAGAAGTAGGTCGCCAGGCCTTTTTTCCTAGCCCATCTTAGTCTGGAAACTCCAGTGAAGCCTGTTCAGCATCATAGCAACATAAAAGCCTCCACTGACACACAGGTGGTGGGTGCACATGAGGTGTCTTAGTAGGGAATCGAACTTTGGTATCCCCATTGGAAGGCAATAATCTATCACTGTACCACCTAGGTATTTTTGTTGCTGTATGTCATTGAGTAGATTCATGTTGTTGTTGTTGTTATGTGCCGTCGAGTCAGCCCTGACTCATAGCGACCCCTCCTTGGGTTTCTGAGGCAGTATCACTACGGAAGTAGGATTGCTCAACCTTCCTTCCAAGGAGTGGCTGGTGGGTTTGAACCATCAGCCTTCTGGTCAGCAGTCAAGTGCCTTAGCCACTATGCTACCAGAGCTCCCGAGTAGATTCATAGCAACCATATATAATAAAGTGGAACTGCCTTATATGGTTTCCTGGGCTGAGATCTTTATGGAAGCAGATTGCCAGGATTTTTATACCTGGGATTTACTAGTGGGTTTGAACCACTGTCCTTTCAGTTAGCAGCCAAGCACTTAACCATTGTGCCACTAGGGTTCCTTGTACCACCCAGGTGTCATTGTTGTTAGGTGCCATCGAGTCGTTTCTGACTCATAGCGACCCTAAGCACAGCAGAACGAAACACTGCCCGATCTCGCACCAGTTCCATGATCCTTGCTATACTTGAGCCCATCATTACAGTCACCATGTCAGTCTATCTGGTTGAAGGGCTTCCCCTCTTTTGTCGACCTTACCAACCATGACATCCTTCTCCAGGGAATGGTCCCTTCTGACAACATGACCAAAGTAGGTGAGATGAGCATTCCAGCTGCACTTCTTCCAACGTAGATCTGTGAGTTCTTTTAGCAGTCCATGGTACTTTCAGCATTCTTCGCCAGCACCACAACTCAAAAGCATCAATTTTTCTTCAGTCTTCCTTATTCATTGTCCAGCTCTCACACGCATATGAGGTGACTGAAAATATCATGGCTTGTGTCAGGCACACCTTAGTCCTCAAGGAGACATTTTTGCTCCTCAGCACTTGAAAGAAGTCCTTTGCAGCTGACTTGCAAATGCATCATCTAATGTCCTAACTGCTGCTTCCATTGTTGATTATAGAACCAAGCAACATGAATTCTTTGACAACCTCAATCTTTTCTCCATTTATCATGATGCTGCTTGTAGGTCCAGTTGTGAGGATTTCTGTTTTCCTTATATTGAGATACAATCCATACTGATGACTGTATTCTTCAATCTTCATTGGTAAGTGCCTCAAGTCATCCTCACTTTCAGCAAGCAAAGTTGTGTCATCAGCGTATCACAGGTTGTTAATGATACTTCCTCCAATCTTGATGCCACATTTTTCTTCATATAGTCCAGCTTCTCGGATTATTTGCTCAGCATATAGATTGAATAAGTATGGGGAAAGGATACAACACTGACACACTCCCTTCTTGTTTTTAAACCATGCAGTGTTCCCTTGTTCTGTTCGAACAACAGCCTCTTCATCAACATACACATTCCTTATGAGTACAATTAAGTGTTCTGGAATTCCCATTCTTCTCAATGTTATCCACAGTTTGTCGTGATCCACACAATCAAATGCCTTTGCATAGTCAATAAAATGCAGGCAAACATTTTTCTGGTATTCTTTGCCTTGAGCCAAGATCCATCTGACAGCAACTGTGATATCCCTTGTTCCATGTCCTCTTCTGAATCCAGCTTGCACCTCTGGAAGTTCTCTGTCAATATATTGCTGCAACCGTTTTTGAATCATCTTCAGTAAGATCTTACTTGCATGGGATATTAATGATATTGTTTGATAATTTCCACATTCTGTGGGATCACCTTTGTTTGGAATGGCTACCAAAATGGATGTCTTCCAGTCAGGTGGCCAGGTAGATGTCTTCCAAATCTCTTGGCATAACTGAGTGAGTGCCTCCAGTGCAGCATCTGTTTGTCGAAACATCTCAGTGGGTATTCTGTCAATTCCTGGACCCTTGTTCTTTGCCAATTCCTTCATTGCAGCTTTGACTTTCTCCTTCAATACCATTGATTCTAGATCACATGCCACCTCCTGAAATGGATAAAGATCGACCAGTTCTTTTTGGTACAATGACTCTGTGTATTCCTACCATCTTCTTTTGATGTTTCCTGTATCATTCAATATTTTGCCCATAGAATCTTTCAATATTGCAACTCGAGACTTAAATTTTGTCCCCAGCTCCTTCAGTTTGAGAAATGCTGAGCATGTTCATCCCTTTTGGTTTTCTAACTCCAGATCTTTGCACATTTCATTATAATTGACTTTGTCTTCTTGAGCTGCTCTTTGAACTCTTCTGTTCAGCTTTTTTATCTTGTCATTTCTTCCATTTGGTTTAGTTACTCTCTTTTCAAGGGCAAGTTTCAGAGACTCTTCCGACATCCATTTTCATTTTTCTTCCTTTCTCATCTTTTTAATGACTTCTTGCTTTCTTCATGGATGATGTTCTTGATGTCATCTTACAGTTCCTCTGGTTTTCAGTCATTGGTGTTGAATGCATCAAATTTATTCTTTAGACGGTCTCTAAATTCAGGTGGGATGTAATCAAGGTCATATTTTGGCTCTCATGGACTTCTTTTAATTGTCTTCAACTTCAAATTGAACTTGCATATGAGCAGTTGATGATCTGTTCCACAATCAGCTCTAGGCTTGTTTGGCTGAAAATATTGAGCTTCTCCATTGTCTCTTACCACATATGTCAATCTGATTCCTATGTACTCCATCTGGTGAAGCCCACATGTATAGCCACTGTTTTTGTTGTTGAAAAAAGGTATTTACGATAAGTAAATAATTGGTCTTTCAAAATTCTATCATGAGATCTCCAGCTCTACTTCTATCACCAAGTCTGCCCTTTTTATTTTTAAAATGAAGTAAATGTACTTCAGTAGTTAAAGATTGAATTAAACATTGAATTAATCTCAGGACCCAAAGAATAACAAGTAGTATGATTAAAAACATTATTATGTATGGTAAAAAGTGATATAAAAATGTAGGAATGTTCTCTAAAGGGTTAAGACTTTTAAATTCATCAAGTATTGAATTTGCAACTTGATTTGGATCAGTCATGGGTGAATGACTATCCTTTATCTTCTGAATATCTTTATGGAATTCCTGAATTTCAAAACTAATATTTGCACTATGCCAAACTCCTAATATTCTCATTTTTATTTTTTCCCAAATGAATTCAGGATCACTGAAATTCACAGGGTATGATGTCACACATATGTATTCATACTGATAATCACAATGTCATGTCTGCCTAACTCTTATCACTTCTAACTCATTTCCTAATGATAGTACCTCCTCCTCTAACATATCTACTTTGACTTTTAAAATCCTGATCAAGAGAAGATAATCCTGGAACCCTGAGTTTTGAAAGGAGCTATACAGAAGTGGATTAGGCACTAACTAGTGGAAAAACCTGAACGAAAATGGTGAGGACAGAGATGGTCGGAGCTGCGGACTGTCAGCTACTCTGATGAAACCAACAGCCTGAATATTTATAAGTAGTGTTGGGACCTGAGAATTGACCTACAGATCAGTCCTGGTCACCAAGGGCTGCAGGGACAACTGCTAGTGGCCTATGACTAGGAAGGGAAATAGCAAGGAGGGAGACAATCTGAGCTGTGGACTTTCTGCTGTCCAGAGGG
>NW_006921770.1:886313-901307 GCF_000298275.1 Orycteropus afer afer
CTCTTGCTTTCTTCATGGATGATGTTCTTGATGTCATCCCATAATTCACCTGGTTTTCAGTCATTGGTGTTCAATGCATCAAATCTATTCTTTAGAAGGTCTCTATTCAGGAGGGATGTATTCATGATCGTATTTTCGCTCTCGTGGACTTGTTTTAATTGTCTTTAACTTCAAGTTGAACTTGCATATGAGCAGTTAATGAACTGTTCCACAATCAGCTCCTGGCCTGGTTTTGGCTGAAGATATTGAGGGTTTTTTTCTATCTCCTCTTGCCACAGATGTAGTCAATCTGATTCTTGTGTGTTCCATCTGGTGAAGTCCACGTGTACAGCCACTGTTTGTGTTGTTGAAAAAGATATTTGCAATGAATAAGTCATTGGTCTTGCAAAATTCTATCATGCAATCTCCAGTGTTATTTCTGTCACCAAGGCCAAATCTTCCAACTACTGGTGATTCTTCTCTGTTTCCAACATTTGCATTCCAGTCATCAGTGATAATTAACACATCCTGATTGCATGTTTCATCAATTTCAGACTGCAGAAGTTGATAAAAAATCTTCAATTTCATCATCTTTGGCTTTGGTGGTTGGGGCATAAATTTGAATAATAGTCATATTAACTGGTCTTCCTTGTAGGTGTATGGATATTATCCTATCACTGAAAGCATTGTACTTCAGGATCGATCTTGAAACATCCTTTGTGATGATGAATGCCATGCCATTCCTCTTCAAACTGTCATTCCCAGCATAGTAGATCATATGCTTGTCTGACTCTAAATGGCCAACACCAGTTCATTCATTTCAGCTCACTAATGCCTAGGATATCAATCTTTATGCATTCCATTTCATTTGTAACAACTTCCAATTTTCCTGGATTCATACATCATACATTCCCTGTTGTGATTATTAATGGATCTTTGCAGCCGTTTCTCCTTAATTTGATTCATGCCATGTCAGCAAATGGAAGTCTTGAAAGCTTTACCTTATCCATATCTGTAAGGCTGGTTCTACTCCGATGATGCAGCTCTTTCCCAGTAGTATTTTGAGAGACTTCTAACCTAAGTGACTCATCCTCCTCCTCTGTATTCTACAATGATTACGGGTTATTCATAAAGTTGCACAGTAATGTATCAGGAGGTGTTTCTCCACTATTCATAAGGTTTTCCCTGGTCAATTCTTTGAGAAGTGGATGGCCTCTTCCTTCTTCCTAGTCTGTCTCAGTCTGCAGGCCACACTGAAACCTGTGCACCATGTACACCCTGCTGGGTTTGAAACACTGGTGTCGCAGCCTCAAGACTCATAGCAATATGTCACTACATTAGGACAAACCGACAGACAAGTTTGTTTCCCTGAGCTGTTCAAAACCTCTCCAATCTCCCCTTACCTGGATCCCTGCTGCTATCTCCTCACTCTGTCCCAGCCTCCTTGGCCTTTTTCCTCTCCTTTCCCCAGCTTTCTCGCTTTGTTGCTTGTGGGGCGTGGCCTGGGTTCCCTCCCCTTACCTGGATCCCTGAAGCTGACTCCTCACTCAGTTCCTGTCCCCCTGTCCTTTTTCTCTCCTTTCCCCCCCACTTACCCACCTTGCCACTTGTGGCCACCACTCAGGTAATGAGTGGAAAGTACTGAGAGAACAATTTTAGCCCTGCGCTCTATAATCCCACGTATTTGAAACTTTCCCACAGCTTGTTCCTTGGGGGTGGAACTTATATTCTGCCATGCACTAGCTCTGTGGCATATATCAAACTGCTTAATTTTTTGGGACTCCATGTTTTCATGTGTTAGTTTTCATCGGATAGTTGTGAAAAATAAATGAACTGATACATATAAAATATTTGTATATTGGCTGATGCATTGGAGGAGGATGGAAAACAATTGAAATATATTAAAGTTACTTGTATATAAGTATCAGAAGGAAGGTTGGGCAATCTACTTCCATAATAGTGATACCACCTCGGAAACCCAAGGAGGGGTTTCTATGAGTTGAGTCCAACTCCGCGGCAGTGAGTTTGGTTTTTGGTTTTTATATACTAGTAGTCTCTCCTCCAAGATTGAGTACTTGAATTGTGGAGACAGTGTCTCACTCCTCTTTACTTTTCTCAAAGTTCTTAGGAGATGGTCTTGAATTGATCAGGTGTTTAGCAAGTATTGACATAAAGTCCAGGCATATTGGAACCACTGGCCTTTAATATGAATAAGTCCAAAGCTATAGGAACAGCAGTGGACCCTGACTCAAGCTTGAGCCTGTCAGGCAAGAAAACGTGCTGCCAGGGGAAGGCCAGTTAAAGGTAGTATATTCCAAGATTCCTTCCAGAAGAGCACCTATTCACTTCCTTTCTGAATTTGCTCAAGTTCTAGACTTATCACGCAGTTCCATGGGCTCAGAAACGTGATTTTTTCAGCTGCCAAGAGTTGATTCTTCTCTCCTAAGTGAGTTGTACCCTCAAAAGTGAATCCCCTGGCCACTTCATTTCTTATGTGTTACTAACTTACAGTGAGAAGGAGAAGCTACCATCATATGGAACTGAAATACTCACATTGGCTTGGCAAGGACATTCTCTCCCTATGGATGCTGTGCTTGAGATGTCACATCTCACTCTGAAGGTCCTGAGAAAATCAGGTATCACAGCAAGAGGAGTTAGATGAACAGATGAACTGATGTAGCACTGGAGTCCATGAGTGGTGCAAATACTTAACATACTCAACTGATAACTGAAAGGTTGAAGCTTCAAGTCCACCCAGAGGCATCAAAGAAACACCCAGAGATCTACTTCCAAAAAACCCAGCACTTGAAAAGTCTATGGAACACAGTTCTATTTTGACATTCAAGGTAACCCTATGACATATGGGGTTGCCATGAGTATGAATCAACTCATCAGCAACTGTTTTTTGTTATTGCTTTTTAGGGCAGGTCCTAGCACAAAACATGAAACAATTGCTAAAATTTCCCTCTTTAAATCTGCTTTCCTTCTTTCTTAAAATATATTTAAGATTTATGGTTAGACTAAGGTTAGCTATCTCACAGTTCTGGGAGCCATCTTGCCTGCTCCCAGGAACTTTGCATATCTGTGCAGTAATCCACCTGTGCCTATCTTAAACTTTAACTCTCAGAGGATAATCTTGTTTCCATATTTTCAGGTTCTTCCAGGAAGTTCTTTGTAATCCCATGCATTAACAATGGTTTTCTTTGAGAACAGCCTGATAGAGTGGAATGAGCATAAAATCTAGAGTCAGGAAATTGAAGTTTAAGAACAAGCCCAGACAGTTTGATGAAATGAACCTCATCTCATCATATGCTAAATGGGAATGAAACACTAATAACTACTCCTCCAGGGTAGTAACAAGGATCAAACAAGGTCAAGATGTTATCGAACCTATATAACATGTCAGTCATTGTTTTTGTTCTACTGATATAAAGTCTAGGAATAAGACACCATTTGACTCTGCTTAAACCAGTTTGTCAATGGGTCTCTCCTTGTCCAGAGCAAAGAATGAAGAAAACCAAAGATTCACAGAAACTATTAGTCCAAGCAACTGGTACACCATGCAATCTGCAGCCTATATGACTATGGGACCAGAACTAGATGATGCCCAGCTACCATTGTCAACCACTCAGAGGGGGATCTATGTCGGAGATCCTGGATAGAGAGGGAGAACAATGTGGAACAAAACTCAAAATCATTTGGAAAAAAAAGGGGGTGGTGACTAGGTTTGCTGGTCTGATAGAGCCTGATGGAACCACTAAGACTAAGGCCCCTAGCTGCCCTTCAGGTCTGCAATTGAACCCACACCTGTGGCTTCCAGCCAAACAAAAAATAGGCATATGAGTTGAACATTTACCCGAGGTACACTCCTTGGAGAGAACAATCATGGGAGAAAGAAGGGCTGTTTATGCACAAGGAGACAGGTCAAGGGGCAGGAGTACATGGAGGGATGGACACAGGGAAGAGGTAACTATCAGGAGGAAGTGGAAGGAGAGCTGCTGCATTGAGGTAAATTGTAGTCAATGTCATGAGACAAAGGGTACGTGAACTGCTGTATGCAAAGTGAATTTGCTCTGTAAACTTTCACCCAAATCACAATTTAAAAAAAAAGAAGGTGGGGGAAGGTGGAACAGTTTGTAATTGATACAGACAAACAACCCTTCAAATGTGAGGCAGGGTTCAACACTCAACCACTGAGTAGTTGTCTTCTCTCCCAGACCATTGACGTCTCTTTTGCATGTGAAATACTGGCCCCACAATTCCCTAAAGGATTGTCTGTGGAACCATCCAATTGGATGAATTCCCTGAAGATTTTTCTGAGGAGTGGTTTAATGTAATGCTTTTGCACTGTCTTGCATATACAGGTAGTCTTCTACTTATGACAGCGCTCCATTCCCACCACTCTATCATCAAGTTGGTTCTGATGGAAGTCAAGTAGCTCTTTTTTTTTCTTTAGTTTTAATTATTATTGCCTTTTATTATCAGTATCTTTATAAATCATATCTTTGAACATCTGTCAGCATTTGAGAATGATAACATCACCAAATTACACACTATAACAGTATATGTGGAACATACTAGTAAGAATAAAATGTACAAAAAAGAAAAAGATGATCATAAGTGTGATTTGTCATAACTCGAATACATTCTAAGTGGAGGACTATGTGTGACTGAAAGCTCCAGTGATAGGAAAGCCAAGAATTGGGTTGAGATTCACCCAGAAAATATCCAGGCTTTCTAAATACCAGACAAGTTCACTTGAGGTTGGATTGATTCAGCTATCAAGTGGTAACAGACACAATGACTCTTTTTCAATGAGAGCTAACCAGCCCACCCCTCATAAAGTATGAACAGCATGAATGATATTTGGCACATGAATCTACCTACTGTATGACTACCCATCCGGGGTCAGCTCAAACGTGGCCCAAAGAACAGAGAGGTACTTGCAAAACATCCACTGTTGTTAATTACAGAATGGTATGCTATTGAAGCCAAAGCAGATGTTGTATTTTAGTTTTTTTTCATTTTATTATCAACTTCAACTTGATGCCTCAATACTTCCTAATACTTAGGCTCTGCTTCAGGAAGATATGTCTCCTAACTTACAAGGCATGATGTCTTCACGTCATGACCATTTCCTATCTCCATGTCTTTACTCATACTGTTATTGTTATCTGTCAATTATTGGTTAGGGGGTAAAGGAAGTACAAGGGCCTCATCTAGAATGGCACCTATACAGAGAAATAGCTCAGTGAGTGAAATCTGTGAACAAATGAATGAGTTAGTGAATAAGTGAATGAGTAAGTGGATGAATTAATGAATGATTTAGTGAAGGCATAAGTAAATGGATGAATGAATAAATTAATGAATGAAAACCTGTGCTTCCCTTCCCTTAAAGATAAGCTTAGTTGCCTTCCTCGATTTTTTGTAGGCTGATCTAGACTATATAGTTTTCACCACATAGCAGGAAAATTGAGGTCGGTGAAACCCAGTAGATCAAAAGGATTTTTGGATGACTTATGGCATTTCATTTCCCTGGTGGCATGGTGGGTAAGTGCTCAGCTGCTAATCAAAAGGCTGGTGATTTGAATCTACTAGTTGCTCCATGGGAGAAAGATATAGCATTCTGTCTCTGTAAAGATCTGCAGCCTTGGAAACCCTATAGGGGAGTTCTATACTGTCTTATAGGGTCACTATGAGTCAGAATTGACCAATGGCAATGGGTTTTGGTTTAGGTTATATTTCCAACCACCAAGTGGTAGGGTAGGGGAACCCGACACCAGTGCTAAGGGCTGGGGACACTGATTACATATGAGCTCTGAGCAATAACGTGTTCTGTTAAAAGGATGGTTGTTGTGAGCGGGGGGGGGGGGGGGGCGGCGGAAACCTCAAGCTGTGTCTCCATGATGAATGAACTGGATCAATGCTACTCTTCTTATGTCACAACATGGTCCACAGAGAAAGGAATGAAAATGATGCTTTTAAAAGTGTGTGTTTTTCTTACAGTTGCTAAATTATTATCCTGCACTTTACAAATGAGAAATCTGAATCTCCAAGACATGATGTAACTTGCCCAGAGTCACATCACTAGCTCATGGACCCAGAAATCAAATGCTGATTCTAAGCCCTTGTTCTTTCCACCCATTGCTAGTGATGACTAGGCTAGTGGTTCTCAGACTTGACAGTACATGAGAATCACTTAGAGAGATTTTCTCTCTAAAGCACAGATTTTCTGATTCAGTAGGTCTGGAAGAGGACATGAGATATTGCATTTCTATTAAGTTTTAAAAATTAAAAAGAATGATGCTGGTCAAGGGACCACACTTTGAGAACCACTTGGCTAAGGTCTCAGAAAGGATTCTTAATTACAGTTAATGGATAGCAGTATAAGCAAACAAACAAAAAAAAAAGAGAGAGAGAGAGAGAATTTTAATCACAAAAAAATGTAGAGATATCAAATCAAAACACCCATGAGATACCATTTCACCCCAAAAATAATAGCAAAGTTCAACAAGACAGATAATAACAAATGTTGGGAAGGATGAGGAGAGATTGGAACTCTCACATATTGCTGGTGGGACTGTAAAATGATACAACCATTGTGGAAATCAGTATGGCAATTCCTTAAAAAGTTGGAAATAGAAATACTATTTGATCCAGCAATCCCATTACTAGGTATATATCCTAAAGAAATGAGAGGCAGGACACAAACAGATATATGCACATCCATGTTCACCAAGGCACTATTCATTATAGCAAAGACATGGAAACAACCTAGTGTCCATCAACCAAGGAATGGTAAACAAACTGGGGTACATACACACAATGGAACACATGCAACCCTAAAGAATAATGTAGAATCTCCAAAACACCACATAACATGGATAAACTTGGAGGACATTATGCTGAGTGAAATAAGTCAATCATAGCAGGACAAATATTGTGTTAGGCCACTATTATAAAGTCATGGAAAGGTTTATACATAGAAGGAAAATTTCTTTGTTGATTACCAGGGATGGGATGGGAGAGGAGGCTTTGGTTTATACATAAACCAAAGACTATTAGTACTTACTAGAGGTAGGAGGGAGGAGGGAAAGGGGAAACTTTTGTTTGTGGGGCATTGAGTTTGTGCTAATAGTGATGGAATATTTTGGAAGAGGATAGCAACAATGGAGGCACAACATGAAAAATGTCATCAATGTTCCTGAGCTGTAAATGGAGAACTTGTTATGTTGGCAAATGTCTTGTTGTGTATGTTTTCACCACAATAAAAGTAAAAAAAAAGTAGAGATATGTTCTGAAACCTCAAGGAAAGAAGGAAAGAACATAATTGCATCTCAAATAGGTTCTGGGGCCAAAGATAGGTCTCTGTCTCCATCTTCTATCTCTGCCTCTCTCTGAAATTTGCTTCATTCTTCTCTCTACTTAGATTGGCTTCCTCTGTTCCCCATCCAGTTGTAGACAACATGGTTCCTAACACCTTCCAAGGTATGCCGTTCAGAGCCAACAGCCCAAAAAAAGACTGAATCTCTCTGTGTCCCAGTCCCAAATTCCCAGAACCTGGCTTGTTTTGGGTGCACATCTCCAGTCTGATCATTTATGACTGGGAAAATGCTGTGCATAACATTGACTATCAGTGCCCCACCACTGCAACCATATAGATTGACTAAGAAGGATAGTTCCCAATAACTTACCACTCTGGCTAGGATGCAAAAATGTGCACACAGATGAGCAGGAAATAAGAAAGCCATATTAAGCCAGTGTACTGACCACAATGCAAGTGAATGAATGTTGGTGGGGAAACCTTTCAGAACTTGTTGTTGTTGTCCTTCAGAAATCACATTTTTCCCTTGGACTAGGGGAGACATGGTAAACGGTAAATCCATCTGTTTTGTAAATGCTGTTTAATAGTCTAGACAGACAATTCTTAGGGCTAAATAGTGCCAGTTCTTTTTTCGTAGAAGAACAATGGAATGTGGAGTTTCAGACCAGTACAGCTAGCCAAGCTGGGTCAGGGAAACTGCACAGATTATATTCATTAATGTTTTTCACACCCACCCATCTTCTCTCCCTCACAATCTTCACCCCATCCTATAAGAGAAAAGCCTAAAGTTACTAAAGAAGGATTGAGACTAAACCTGAGGTAGATTGGGTTAGATGTTCAGTAAAGCCTTCCCATACAGACACCAAAAAAGGTCTGGTACAGCATTTCCAAAAAGGATGCTTTTCCAGTAAATATTGCTGTGGTGGTATCTTTCCTCATCTTATCTTGAATCATGCCTGGCAGTCCCTCTGTGTCACAGGTTTGTTGCTGGAAATTCCCACGATAGGGTTTGGTGCCAGAAAGGTGCTAAGGGGAGGTACAGTGGCAAGAGCATTAGACTTACGTTTAACCCTCAATGGATTCAACTTCTGACTCTGACAAACTGAGACACTATCCCTAAGTTAGTCGGTTAAACTCTCTGTCCTTCCATTTCCTCAGATGAAATTGAGGAGCATAATTGTCAATATCCCCTGACTCGCTAAGTTGTTATGAATAGAAATGTGAGTTGCTGGACATATCATATACGAGGTTTTACTATACTGGTCAGGACAAGCATGTATGATATTTGTTATGGATTGAATATTGTCCCCCAAAAGATATATTGAAGTACTTGGGAACGTGGCCTTGTTTGGAAACAGAGTCTTTGAAAATGCTATCAATTAAATTAATGTAAGTTCAAATCAGAATAAAGTGGATGTAATCTAATACAACCTGAGTGATATCCTCATAAAAGAAGAACCACACCAATAAAACCTACTTCCATCAAGTCAATTTCAATTCATAGAAATCCTATGTGTTACGGAGTAGAATCATAGGGTTTTCTTGGCTATAATCTTTATAAAAGGAGATCACCAGACAATCTGTGGTGCCACTGGGTTGAGCCTCCAACCTTTAGATTAATTGAGGAGCACACCCAGGGACCTATCATAGAGAAACAGACAGGAAAAAATGGCCATGTGAAAATGCATCTATAAGCCAGTGAGCTCCTGAAGCTACCAGAAGCCAGCAGAGACAAGAAAGGATCTTCCCTCCAGAGCCTCAGAGACAGCACAGTGCCACTGACATTTTGACTTGGATTACTAACCTCTAGAACTTCAAGACAATAAATTTCTGTTTGTATAAGCCATTCAGTTTGTGATATTTTGTTACAGTGCCCCTAGGAAACTAATACAATGTCATTATGTGAATTAGAAAAAAAGTGTCCCTTAATGCATGTCAAGACACATGGCTTAGCGAGCCAAGGGTGGACTTCATGTCTTCCCCAAACTCACCCTCTCAGCTAGGGACCCTTAGTGCAGGGAATATCCTCTGTACCTTTCACATGACCTCTGGGTCATGATGCTCCATTTAAGAGAAAGCTGTCCAATATAGAGACTTTAGGGTGGTCTCAATCCTCCTTGGCCAAGAAAGCCATCAAGGCAGCCATAACAGTATGACCCCAATCTAGGTTAAAAACACTGGGCAGAACGTACTCTCCACATCTAGAAACCTACTTTTGCACCAATGGAGAAAGGCAGAGAATAGAGTCATGAAGATGTTTACATCAACATACTTAGCTGGTAACTTTTACATCATTAAGAAAAACCATAGTCCATTAGAAGCTTCACACTGGCTGGCTTGAATTTACTTATTTTCACAAAATCCCCTCCAGTATCTCTTTTCCTAAGTCACACTGTATAATGCCTGTACTTACAGTTCCTTCCATTTCAATGTCTATAACACACGGTTGTTGTTGTTGTTGTTATGTGTCGTTGAGTCGGACCTGACTCATAGCGACCCCTCCTTGGGTTTCCGATGTAGTATCACTACGGAAGTAGATTGTCCCATCTTCCTTCCCAGGAGTGGCTGGTGGGTTTGAACCGTAGTGCCTTAGGCATAATGCTACCAGAGCTCCTATCACATGGTTGGGGTTTTGTTATTTAAAATTGTATAAGAGCCATACACTTGGCTACTAAAACTCACTGACCCCAGTGGATGTTAAATCTATGTGTACTTTTTTCTTTTTTTTTTCTTTGTTTTTGGGTTTTTTGGTTTAGGGTTTTTTTGGGAGATACCTATTTTTCTTTTGTTACTTTTTTGCTCTTTGTCCCAACCGTTATTAGACCTACTGTCAGGCTGATTCTGGCTCATGACCCCAAGTGTGTCAGAGTAAGACTGTGCTACATAGGGTTTTCAGTGGCTGCGTTTCAGAACTAGACTACCAGACCTTTTTTCTGAAGCACTTCTGGATGGACTCAAACCTTCAACCTTTAGGTGAACAGCTGAGCATGTTAATCACATGCACCATCCAAGGACTCCAACTGGAATCTAAACCAAACCACAAACCCACTGCCATCAAACAATTCTAACTCACAGCAACCCCCATTGGGTTTCCAAGACAGTAAATCTTTACAGAAACAGATTGCCCTATCTTCCTTCTACAGAGCAGCTGGTAGGTTTGAACCACCAACCTCTGGTTAGCAGTCAAATGTCTCAGACACTGTACCACCAGAGCTCCTAAAGTGGAATCTAATCCTGTTGATTTGATTCGCCACCTTCTGTGAGGAAAATATTCAGATATTTCACTATGTTTTCTTTCCCTGAACCTCATTGACCCCAAATCTTACAAAATAATCCAAAGGACATTGTGGCTAAAGCTTCCCTCCGGCAGTCACTGTCTGCAAGGATTAAAGTCCATAAAAAGTAGAGTAGCGCTGGCTGTAGAAATGGGAAAATAGTAGCCACTGAGAGCTTCCAGCCAAGGAGCTGTTTTTCTAGTCTGAACCCACACACCCAGACAGTCTCAAGAGACCCTGAGGCAAAGTGAATGTCTGCTTGTAAAGGAACTTGACTCCCCATGGAGGCCACCCTAGCACCAAGCACACCCCTGTGCTACTACCCAAAGCCCAGCAGTCTGACACTCACTTCCTCTTCCAGGTTCCACAACAATGAAGTCTCCTGGAGCCCAAACTAGCTTCTGTTCCCACTTGCCTTCATTTCAGAATGCCTCATAGAAGGGTTTCAACTTCTGTGATTTTTCCCAAGAATGAGAAGATTCTAGGGCACTTCCAAAATAAACAAGCTTATCACTGTCGAGTTTATTCTGACTCACAGTGACCTTTAGGACGAGGTAGAACTGCCACCATAGGTTTTCCAAGACTGTATCTTTACAGGAGCAAGCTGTCTTTCTCCCACAGAGAGGCTGGTGGATTCAAACTGGCAACCTTTCATTTAAGCTGAGCACTTCACCATTGCACAGGGTGGTTGTTCTGGTCACCTAGTGCCACTCTGACAAGGATATACCACAAATGGGATGGCTGAACAAACAGGAGTTTATTCTCTTACAATTTGGAGGCTTTAAGTCTGAGTTCAAAGTGCCAGGCTCTAGGAGCTGGGTGAAAACCCCTCAACCTTGGGCTTCAGCTCTGCCTCCTGCTCCCAGGCCACTGAAGCTGAAGGCTTTTCTTCACTCAGCTATTGGCTGCTGAGGTTGACAAACCCAAGGTCAACAAGTAATAAGGCACAGTCCCGATATTACCAAACCACATGGCAGGCCATTAATTCAAGTCCATTGAAAGTCCCACATTCGGCAGAGCACAGCAGGCTGCTGAACAATGACATGGCTACATGCAGGGTTCATGAGCTAGAGACCATTCCCCAAGGCTTCTCCTTATGTACAGGAAGCAGACCACATCCCTAAAGCAGCTACTCAGCTGCTCACAGTAGATTCCACTGTGGAGTTGATTACCAGTGTCATCACGGGGAATACTACATCCAGCTGCCCAGCCACTCATCAAGGCCCAGCCAAGCTGACCCACAAATTTAACTACTACAGTGGTTAAGGCATTTAACCACAGGGCTCCTTCTAAAGCACTTAGCAGTCTTCAATTTAATAGTTCTTTCAATTGTTCTCGGCAGTAAGTGGTGGCAGTGGTACTGCCTTCCCACACTTGTTGTTGTTGTTAGATGCTATTGAGTTGGCTCTGACTCATAGTGATCCTATATACAAAAGAACAAAACACTGCTGCTCCTGTGCCAGCCTCACAATCCTTGCTATATATGAGCCCATCGTTGCAGCCACTGTGTCCATCCATCTCGTCGAGGGCCTTCCCCTTTTTCATTGACTATCACTTTACCAAGCATGATATTCTTCTCCAGGGAATGATCCCTTCTGACAATATGACCAAAGCAGGTGAGAAGAAGTCTGGTCATTCTCACTTCCAAGGAGCATTCCGGCTGCATTTCTTCTGGGACAGATTTGTTAGTTTTTCTGGCAGTGCATGATACTTTCACTATTCTTCGCCAACACCACAAGTCAAAAGCATCAACTCTTCTTTGGTCTTCCTTATTCATTGTCTAGCTTTCACACCCATATGAGATGATTGAAAATACATGGTTTAGGTTAGGTGCACTTTTGCCATTTTGAATCAGACAACCATCTACTATGCAAATTGAAGAGGAGTGGCATGGCATTTATCATCACAAAAAATGTTTCAAGATCTATCCTGAAGTACAATGCTGTCAATGATAGGATAATATTCACACGCCTACAAGGAAGACCAGTTAATACTACTATTATTCAAATTTACACACCAACCACCAAAGCTGAAGACAAGGAAATTGAAGATTTTACCAACTTCTACAGTCTGAAATTGACCAAACATGCTATCAAGATGTGTCCATTATTACTGCTGGTTGGAGTGAAAAATTTGGAAACAAAGAATTACCAGTAGCTGTAAAATATGGCCTTCATGACAAATGATGCCAGAAATCACATGATAGAATTTTGCAAGACCAATGACTTCTTCATTGCAAATACCTTTTTCCAACAACATAAATGGCACCTATACACATGGACTTCACCAGATAAAATACACAGGAATCAGATAGACTACCTTTGTGGAAAGAGGCAATGGAAAAACACATTATCTTTACCCAAAACAAGGCCAGGAAGAGACTATCAACTGCTCATACACAAGTTCAACTTGAAGCTGAAGACAATTATAACAAGTCCACGAGAGCCAAAATATAACCTTGATTATATCCCATCTGAATTTAGAAACATCTAAAGAATAGATTTGATACACTGAACACCAGTGACAAAAACCTGAATTGTGGGATGATATCAAGAACATCACACATGAAGAAAGAAAATGATCATTAAAAAGACAGGAAAGCAAGAAAAGATCAAAATGGATGTCAGAAGAGACGCTGAAACTTGCCCTTGAAAAGAGAGTAGCTAAAGCAGATGGAAGAAATGACAAGATAAAAGAGCTGAACAAAAGATTTCAAAGAGCAGCTCGAGAAGATAAAGTCAATTATAATGAAATGTGTAAGACCTAGAGTTAGAAAACCAAAAAGGAAGAATGCACACATTTCTCAAGCTGAAAGAACTGAAGAAAAAAATTCAAGCCTCGAGTTATAGTATTGAAAGATTCTGTGGGCAAAATATTGAATGATGCAGGAAACATCAAAAGAAGATGGAAGGAATACACAGAAACACTGTACCAAAAAGAATTGGTCAATGTTCATCTATTTCAGGAGGTGGCATACGATCAAGAACCAATTGTGTTGAAGGAAGAAGTTGAAGCTGCACTGAAGGAATTGGTGAAAAAAGCTCCAGGAATTGACGGAATACCTACAGATGCCACACTGGGGGTACTTACTTTTCTATGCCAAGAAATTTGGAAGACAGCTACTTGGTCAATGGACTGGTAGAGATCCATATTTGTACCCATTCCAAAGAAAGGTGATCCCACAGAATGTGGAAATTATCAAACAATATCATACATAAGTAAAATCTTGCTGATGTTAATTCAAAAATGGTTGCAGCAGTATATTGACAAGGAACTTCCAGATGTGCAAGCTGGATTCAGGAGAGGATGTGGGACAAGGGCTATCATAGCTGATGTCAGATGGATCTTGGCTGAAAGCAAAGAATATCAGAAAGATGTTTACTTGTGTTTCATTGACTAAGCAAAAACATTTGACTGTGTGGATCATTAAAAAAAATATATGGATAGCATTGAGAAGAATGGCAATTACAGAACACTTAATTATGCTCATGAGGAACTCGTACATAGACCAGGTGCCTGTCATTCTAATGTAATAAGGGGATACCACATGGTTTAAAATCAGGAAGGGAGTGTGTCAGGGTTGTATCCTCTCACCATACTTATTCAATCTGTGTGCTGGGCAAATAATCCAAGAAGCTGGACTATATGAAGAAGAACGTGGCATCAGGAATGAAGGAAGACTCATTAACAACCTCTAACATGCATATGACCACAACCTTCCTTGCTGAAAGTGAAGATGACTTGAAGCACTTATTGATGAAGATTAAAGACTACAGTCTGCAGTATGGATTACACCTCAACAAAGAGAAAATGAAAATCCTCACAACTAGACCAATAAGCAGCATCACAATAAAAAGAGAAAAGATTGAAGTTGACAGATTTCTCATTACTTGATTCCACAATCAACACCAATGGAAGCAGCTGTCAACACATCAGACATTGTATTACACTTGGCAAATGTACGGCAAAGACCTCTTTAAAGTGCTAAAGAGCAACAATGTCTCTTTGAAGACTAAGGTGTGCCTAACCCAAGCCATGGTATTTTCAATCGCCTCATATGTATGTGAAAGCTGAATAATGAATAAGGAAGACCAAAGAATTGTTGATGCTTTTGAGATGTAGTATTGGTGAAGAATATTGAAAGTTCCATGGACTGCCAGAAGAACTAACAAATCTGTCCTGGAAGAAGTGCAGCTGGAATGCTCCTTGGAAGCGAGAATAGCCAGACTTCATCTCACCTACTTTGGTCATGTTGTCAGAAGGGACCATTCCTTGAAGGATATCATGCTTGCTAAAGTGGTGGTTGTTGTTGTTATGTACCGTTGAGTCAGACCCAACTCATAGCAACCCCTCCTTGGGTTTCCAAGGCAGTATCACTATGGAAGTAGATTGCCCAACCTTCCTTCTGAGGAGTGG
>NW_006921770.1:901822-913043 GCF_000298275.1 Orycteropus afer afer
TGACTGCTCACCAGAAGGCTGGCGGTTCAAACCCACCAGCCACTCCTCAGAAGGAAGGTTGGGCAATCTACTTCCGTAGTGATACTGCCTCGAGAACCCAAGGAGGGGTGGCTATGAGTCGGGGCCGACTCGACGGCAAACAACAACAACAAGGTGTACTAGATGAACTCAGTTCTATCTAGTTCCCAAATCATATCTCCCAAATCTCATGCTTCCAAAGTAAAATAAGACACATATTTAGTTTTTGCTTTTCTGGAACTCAAATCTTTGAGGAGAGAAGTTATATGCACACAAAAAAAAGAAGTTATATGTACATGTATAGACAGGAGATGTTTTGTTGGAGGAGGTGAGACATATAACCCGGGCCTTGAAGAATAGGTTTGATATGCCTTTTTCACCTTGACTACTAGAAAAACTGAATCCAGATTCATATGGATCAGAACTGAATCGACAGCATTGAATTTGGTTTGGTTTTGGTTTAGTAGCAAATACACAGGATTCGTCAGCATCCATTGTACACATAGTGACCTGACCTGCCCAAAGCTTCTTTCTTTTCTACCTTTGTCTTCTCTTTGTTATACTATTTCACTTGAGATATATTTATTGTTATTATAATGACTCGATGGCACATAACAACAACAACAACAACAAATTGTTTTTATTATTTTATTTATTATTGTTGTTATTTTAAGTGTGCTGTATTTTGAATAAGTTACCTTCAAATAGTTTGTGAACACCGTAGAGAAAAAGTAAATGAATCATAAATTCACAGTATACTAGCAGCTCTCTGATCCACGCACACCTAAGTGTCGATAGGTCAAGTGTAAACACTGCTTTGCCAATTACTGCTTTCAATCATTTTTTCCTATTCCCCTTTGTAGGAACAAAACTACTTGTTCCTACAGTTGGGACCACTTGTACCTAGGAGTTATCTTAGTTTTCCAGGGCTGATGTAACATAAATACCACAAGTAGATGGCTTTGAAAAACAGAACTTTATTTTCTTACAGTTCAGGAGGCTGGAATCTAAATTCAGGGCATCAGCTATAGAAGGGTTTCCGTCAGCTGTGGGAGAAGATCTTTATCTCAGCGCCTATATGCCCAGCATGTCTCAGTCCCTCAGGGGTCTTCATGGGGCATCTCTCCCCTCTCCTCTTTGTGCTTCCTTGTATGTCTAACGTGTTCTTTTATAACTCAGAAGTATTAGGTTTAGGACACATTCTGCATTGGTATGGCCTCATTAACATAACAAAGAGCTCTATTCCCAAAAGGGATTACATCACAGGTATAAGGATTAGGATTCCAATACATAATTTGGGGAGATACAATTCAATCCACAACAAGGGAGGAATCCTGATGTGGCAGTCAGGGACTTTGGAGAACAAGTTGATTAGCCTGCTGGGCCCACTCTGATGTGGCCCCAACTTCAGACAAGGTATTTCTTAGGTTTCTGGAGGCCATGGCTCAGGACCTTGTATATATAACTAGAGACACTGGGTATCTGTCTGTCCCTATGGCTAGGTTCTGTCTCAACTTCCTGCCCAATCCTCAAGTTCTTTCAGGACTAGGACTTTGCTGTTGTCGGATCGCATCCTAGAGACTACAGTCCATTAGCAGGGAAAGGATGGATGCCCAAAGTGAGCAACAGGAGAAATCAGGCATGCCTTGGAAGTGAAAAAGCTAAGGCTGCACTCAGAGTTGACCTTTAAAATCAGTAGATCAGAACAGAGATATGCAAAAATCACTTGAAGGAAACGGAAAGGCTCCTAAGCATGAGAGGCTAGAGAACCTCCATGACCAGGGGCATGGATAAAGAATGATAAGTAAAACTGGAGGGGATTGGTTAATCACTTTAAATGAGAAAAGAGACAGTGCCAAAGTGAAACTAATGGATAGTGCTGACCAAGGTGGAAGATACAGCCAAATAACTTGTAATATTTACAACTCTATTGGCAAGACTACCCTTGTTGTTATGTGCTGCCAAGACTCATAGCAACCTCCATTTGACAGAGTGGCACAGCTGTATAGGGTTTTCTATTATCTTTATGGGAGCAGATTACCAGATCTATTCTCCCCCAAAGCAGCTGATGAGTTTGAACTGCCAACCTTCTTGTTACCAGCTGAAGAGTTTGTGCCACCAGGGATCCTTAAGACTGCCCTTACTATGAAATAAATCATTGACATGTCTTATCCAGATGTCATTAAACACTTCTTTTATCTATTTCTCCTTGTTCTTATTTCATGCTTACCCTACAACCCTGCTTATAGAACTTAGTCTTTCCAGCAGGTCTGCTTTCACAAAAGCATGAGTTTATCATGGCTATGTGAGAATTCCATCCCTGTAATCTTGTCAGGGTTGGACAAGTCTGGATCAACTCCCTGGCACACAACAACAAAAGCAAATCTTGATTTAGAAGGCAATGTGATTCAATGACAAAATTCTTATTCTCCATGCAGGAGACTGAGTTCGAGTCTCAGCCAAGCCACTTCAAGTGCAGCCACCACCTGTCTGTCAGTGGAGGCTTAAAAGTTGTCATGATGCTGAACAGGTTTCAGCAGAGCTTCCAGTCTAAGACAGACTAGGAAGAATGCCCTGGCAATCCACTTTGATAATAACTCTATGGATTACAGTGATCCAACCCTATTGTACATGGAGTTGCCATGAGTCAGAGGCCTACTAGATGACAGCCAACACCAGTGTTCTTGGTTTAACAAGTTAAATGAACAATTTGACTTCTGAAACTTCCTTCTATCTCACAAGTAGAGTCTACACAAGTAGACTCCATGAGTCTATCCCTGAGTCAATACACTGTCAAAGACCTCAGAATACAGATGTCTAAGTCTGAAAGTCAGAAGGATTATAGAGAATTCACTAAGGGGGTGAATGTCAAACTGTGATGCCCTTCGGTGGCCAAGCCATTTGGAATCTTGAGTAGGGCATCATCTGCCTAGAAGAGCACTCTTTTCCACATTTGAAATTCTACTTCTGCCTGATTCCTCCCACCACAGTGGATGCTGCTCCCCAGCTATCTGCTCTCACCTGGCATGACTGCTCACTGTATGGACTGAATTGTGTCTCAAGAAAAATATGTATCAACTTGACTAAGCCATGATTCTCAGTATTATGTAATTATCCCCTATTTTGTGATCTGATGTAATTATCCTATGTATTATAAATCTCTATGATGTTAATGAGGCAGATACAAACTACAGGATTAGGTTGTATCTTTGAGATGCAAAGGAGATCAAACTAGTGAACAAAGATAGAGGACCTCACAACCACCAAGAAAGAAGAGCCATGAATAGAGCATATCCTTTGGACCCAGTATCGCTGTGCTGAGAACCTCCTAAACCCATAGGTAGATTGATGCAAGACACATGCAGTTCTCTAAGGAATGCTTAGCCCACAGATGTTGAAAGGAGACAAAGACCTTCCTCCAGAACTGACAGGAACAGAAAGTCTTTCCTTAGAGCCAGCACTCTGAATTCAGACTTCTAGACTCCTAAACTGTGAGGAAATATATTTTTTAAAATTTATTTTTCAAAAGCTATCTACTTTGGTGTTTTATTATAGAAGCACCAGATAACTAAGACACACCCTAACTCATCAATTTTGCTCACCCCAGTGGACTTCTAAGCACCACCTTTCTATCTAAACTGCCCACTACTATCCCTAGGGCACAAGTACACCCTGGCCATTTTCATCCTTCCCCTGTACAGTTAGACCAGGCTCCAATCACCAGCCAACACCTTGTGAGTGAAGAAGATTACCAGCAGCCAACTCTCTTCCATGGGACCCAACCCACCATCAAACAAACTCAGGCCCAGGAAAACAGAAAAAAGAACATATTAAAAATGCTCATGTCAAAGCATTATTCAAACTGGATCAAGAGACAAGAAAGTAGAATTGAAAGAATATGGATTTATTGAAATAGATATTTTATGTTTGGTTATAAAACCAAAAAAAGATCTTCTTATACACCTTTGTTGCTGAGGGTGCAGGGAAACAGCAATGAACATTTCATACACTGCCAATAGGAATAAAAATTGGTACAATTTTCGGGGGGGGTGGGCAATTTGGCAATCTAGTATATTGAAATGTCTTTAAAATCCAAATGTATTTTAAATCATAGATCCCATTTTGAGAGATTTATCCTAAGGAAGTAGGAATATACACAAAGATTAAGCTACAAGGATGTTTATTGCAGGATATTTTTTTTATATATACTAGTGAAAAGCTAGATATAAACTAAACATTTAACAAGAAGAGATTTGTTACATAAACGGTACATTCATATAGTAAAACATTATGTCATTTTGTTAAATGATACATAAATATGTTCATTGATGAAGAAAGACATTTATACGATATTGTTAAGCATAAAATCAGGTAACAAAGGAAAAAAGTCTGAAAAGCCATACCGATTTATTAATAGCTCTTATATCTTATATCTAAACGGCCACCATTTTTCTGTCTGTAATACGGTGGTGGTTTGCAAGTTACTGTGATGCTAGAAGATATTCCACCACTATTTCAAATACCAGCAGGGTCATCCACAGCAGACAGGTTTCCACAGAGCTTCTAAACTAAAACAGACTAGGAAGAAGGACATGGCAGTCCACTTCTGAAAACAATTGGCCACTGAAATACTTATGAATAGCAATGAAATATTGTCTGATATAGGGCTGGATGATGAGCCACTCAGGTTGGAAGGCACTCAGTCTGTGACTGGGAAGAACTGCCTCCTACAAGTTGCTAAGTTAATTTGACCTTAATAATATATATGGAATAAAACTTTCAGGACCTTCATCTGCTCATGTGGCATGACTCAAAATCAGAAGAAACAGCTGCAAACATACATTAATAATCGGAACATGGAATGTATGAAGTATGATGTGGGAAAACTGAAAGTTGTCCAAATTAAATGGAATGCATAAATATCGATATCCTAGGCATTAGTGAGCTGTAATGAACTAGTAATGACCATTTTGAATCAGACAATCATATGATTTACTATGCCACAAATGACAAATCGGAAAAGAATGACATCGCATTCATTGTCAAAAAGAACATTTCAAGGTCTATCCTAAAGTACAGTGTTGTCAGTGATAGGAAAATATCCACACGGTTACAAGGAAGACCAGTGATACAAGTGCTATTCAAATCTATGCACCAACTACTAAAGACTAAGATGAAGAAATTGAGGATTTTTATCAACTTCTGCAGTCTGAAATTGATCAGACATGAAATCAAGGTGTGTTGATAATTGCTGATGATTGCAAAAGTTGAAAATAAAGAAGCATTGATAGTTGGAAAATATGGCCTTGGTGATAGAATTAATGTCAGATACTGCATGACAGAATTTTACTAGACCAGTGATTGATTCATTGCAAATATCTTTTATCAAAAACATAAACAATGACTGTACACATGGACCTCACCAGATGAAATACACAGGAAGCAAATCAACTACATCTGTGGTAAAAGACAATGGAGAAGCTCAGTATCTTCAGTCAAACAAGGCCAGGGGCTGACTGTGGAACAGATCATTAGTTACTCATATACAAGTTTAAGTTAAGGAGCTCTGGTGGTGTATGGTTAAGGTCTTTGGCTACTACCAAAAGGTTGGTAGTTCAAACCCATGAGCCACTCCATGGAAGAAAGATGAGGTAGACTACTCCTGTAAAGATTTACAGCTTTGGGAATTCAGTGGGGATTGCTGTGAGTCAGAATCAACTCAATGCCAGTGAGTATGGTTTTTTGGTTTGGAAGTTTAAGTTGAAGCTGAAGAAAATCAAAAGAAGTCCACAAGAGCCAAAATATGATCTTGAGGATATCCTACCTGAATTTAGAGATCATCTTAAGAATAGATTTGGTACATTGAACACAAATGAACAAAGGCCAGACATGTGAGATGGCATCAAGGACATCATACATACGAAGTAAAAGGTCATTAAAAAGACAGGAAAGAAAGAAAAGACCAAAATGGTTGTTAGAAAAGACTCTGCCTAAGGCATTTGACTGCTAACCAGAAGGCTGGCGGTTCAAATCCACCAGCCACTCCTCGGAAGGAAGATGGGGCAATCTACTTCCGTAATGATACCACCTCAGAAACCCAAAGAGGGGTCGCTATGAGTCAGATCTGACTCCACAGCAGTGAGTTTGGTTTTTTTTAAACAGAAGATTTCAAAGGGCAGCTCAAGAAAAAAGTAAAGTATTATAATAAAATGTGCAATGATCTGGAGTTAGAAAACCAAAAGCGAATAACATGCTCAGCATTTCCCAAGCTGAAAGAACTGAAGAAAAACCTCAAGCCTCAAATTGCAATATTGAAGGATTCTATGGGCAAAATATTGAACAATGCAAGAAACACCGAAAGAAGATGGAAGGAATACAGTCACTGTACCAAAAAGAATTGGCCAATATTCAGTCATTTCAGGAGGTAGCATATACTCAAGAGCTGATGGCACTAACGGAAGAAGTCCAAGCTGCACTGAAGGAATTGGCATAAAAAAACCCAAAAGGCCTAGGAGTTGATGAAATACCCAATGAGATATTTCAACAAATGGATGCAATGCTGGATATGGTGAAATGGTCCATTTTCTGTACATAAACTCATTTGTTTATGCCAAGAAATTTGGAAGAGCTGGTCAACTAACTAAGAGAGATCCATATTTGTGCCCACTCCAAAAAAAGGTAATACAGAATGCAGAAATTATCATACAATATCATTCATATCATACTCAAGTAAAATTTTGCTGGAAATAATTCAAGAAGAGTTGCAGAAGTACATTGACAGGGAACTGCCAGAAATTCAAGCCTGATTCAGAAAAGGACATGGAATAATAAAGGTTACCATTGCTGATGTCAGATGGATCATGGCTGAAAGCAAAGAATACCAGAGAGATGTTTACCTGTGTTTTATGAACAATGCAAAGACATCCAACTGTGTGGATCATAACAAATTATGGATAACATTGGGAAGAATGGAAATTCTTGAACACTTAATTGTGGAACCAGTATATAGACCAAGAGGCAGTCATTTGAACAGAACAAGGGGATACTGCATCTTTTAAAATCAGGAAAGGTGTGTGCCAGGGTTGTATCTTTTCACCATACTTATTCAATCTGTATGCTGAACAAATAATCCAAGCAGCTGGATTGTAAAAAGAAGACTGTGCCATCAGGATTGAGGGACCAATCATTTACAACCTGCGATAAACAAATGACACAACCGTGCTTGCTGAAAGGGAAGAAGACTCTAAGCATTTATTGATAAAGATCAGAGACTAAAGCCTTCAGTATGGATTACACCTCAACATAAAGAAAATAAATGTCCTCACAACTGGACCACTTAGCAATATCATTATAAAGAGAGAAAAGACTGAAGTTGTCAAGGACTTCATTTTACTTGCATCCATAATCAATGCCTATGGAAGCAGCAGTCAAGGAATCAAATGACATATTGCATTGGGCAAATCTTCTGAAAAAGATCTCTTTAAAGTGTTAAAGAGCAAAGATATGTTAAGGACTAATGTGTGCCTGGCATGTGAAAGCTGGACAAGAAATAAAGAAGACTGAAGAGGAACTGATGCATTTGAATTACGGTGTTGTCAAAAAATATTGAAAGTAACATGAGCTGCCTGAAGAACAAACAAATCTATCCTGGAAGTACAGCCAGAATGCGCCTTACAAGTGAGAACGGCCAGATATCATCTCTAGTACTTTGGTCATGCGGTAGTTAAGGTTGTGTGTCAACTTGGCTGGGCCTGGTTGAGTGGCTGGGCAGCTAGTGGTAGTTATTCCCCATGATGAGACTGGCAATCAACTCCACAGTGGGATCTACCATAAGCAGCTGAGTAGTTGCTTTAGGGATGCAGTCTGCTTCTCATATATAAGAAGCAGCTTTGGGACTGGTCTCTAGTTTAGGGTATTCTTGAACCCTGCATGCAGCC
This sequence comes from Orycteropus afer afer, assembly GCF_000298275.1. NCBI lineage: Eukaryota > Metazoa > Chordata > Mammalia > Tubulidentata > Orycteropodidae > Orycteropus > Orycteropus afer. The sequence goes on from NW_006921770.1 coordinate 909,778, forward strand.
AAGTCTTTTTTCAGCATCCTGCCATGTTCTGCCAATCTTGGGACTTTTAATGGATTTGAATTAATGGTCTGCTGTGTGGTTTGGTAATATCAGAACTGTGCCTTGTTACTTGTCAACCTTGGGTTTGTCAGCCTCAGCAGCCAGCAGCTGTCTGAGTGAAGAAAAGCCTCCAGCTTCAGGCGGCTGGGAGCAGGAGGCAAAGCTGAAGCCCAAGGTTGAGGGGCTTTCACTCAGCCCCTAGAACCTGATACTTTGAACTTAGACTTAGAGCCTCCAAACCATAAAAGAATAAACTCCTGTTTGTTTGAGCCATTCCATTTGTGGTATATTACTGTCAGAGCAGCACAGAGGTTATCAAAACAAGTCATGTTGTCTGAAAGGACCATTCCCTGGAGAAGGATATCATTCTCGGTAAAGTAAAGGGTCGGTGAAGATGGGGAATATACTCAATGAGGACGTGGAAAAGGGATATCATTGCTGATGTCAGTTGCATCTTGGCTGAAAGGAAAGAATACCACAAAGATGTTTATTTGTGTTTTATTGACTATGCAAAAGCATTCGGTTGTGTGGATTATAACAAGTTATGGATAACTTGAAAAGACTGGGAATTCCAGAACACTTGATTGTGTCCATGAAGAACCTGTAAATAGACTAGGAGGCTGTCATTCTAACACAACAAGGGGATACTGCGTGGTGTAAAATCAGGAAGGGAGTGTCAGGGTTATATCCTTCAACCATACTTATTCAACCTGTGTACTGAGCAAATAATCCAAGAACTGGACTATATGAAGAAGAATGTGGCATCTGGATTGGAGGAAGACTCATTAACAACCTGTGATATGCAGATGACACAACCTTGCTTGCAGAAAGTGAAGATCACTTGAAGTACTTACTGATGGAGTTTAAAGATTACAGTCTGCAGTATGGATTACACTTCAACATAAAGAAAACAAAAAGCCTCACAATTAGACCAATAAGCAGCATCACAATAAATGGAGAAAAGATTGAAGTCATCAAAGATTTCATATTACTTGGATCCACAATCAACACCAGTAGAAGCAGTAGTCAAGAAATCAGATGTCGTATTGCACTGGGCAGATCTACAAAAGACCTCTTTGAAGAGCAAAGATGTCTCTTTGAAGACTGATGTGTGCCTAACCCAAACCATGGTATTTTCAATAGTCTAATATGCATGTGAAAGTTGGACAATGAATAAGGAAGACTGAAGGAGAATTGATGATTTTGAGTTGTGGTGTTGGCGAAGAATACTGAAAGTTTCATGGACTGCCAGAAGAACAAACAAATCTGTCCTGGAAGAAGTGCAGCCAGAATGTTCCCTGTAAGTGAGAATAGCCAGACTTTGTCTCACCTACTTTGGTCATGTTGTCAGAAGGGACCATTCCCTAGAGAAGGATATCATGCTTGGTAAAGTGGGTGGTCAATGTTCTGGTTACCTAGTGCCACTCTGACAAGAATATACCATAAATGGGATGGCCTTAACAAACAGGAGTTTATTCTTACAATTTAGAGGCTTTAAGTCCAAATTCAAAGCACCAGGCTCTAGGGGCTGGGTGAAAGCCCCTCAGCCTTGGGCTTCAGCTTTGCCTCCAGCTCCTGGCCCACTGAAGCTAGAGGCTTTTCTTCACTCAGACAGCTGTTGGCTGCTGATGCTGCCAAGCCCAATGTTGACAAGTAAAAAGGTAAAGTCCTGATGTTACCAAACCACATGGCAGGCCATTAATTTAAGTCCATTGTAAGTCCCAAGGTCAGCAGAGCATGGCAGGCTGCTGAACAACATGCCTACATGCAGGGTCCAAGAATGCCATAAGCTGGAAACCAGTCCCAAAGCTGATGCTTATATACGGGAAGCAGACCACATCCCCAAAGGCAGCTACTCAGCTGCTCACAGTAGATTCCACCATGGAGTTGATTACTGGTCTCATCATGGGGAATACTACATCCAGCTGCCCAGCCATTCAACCAGGCCCAGCCAAGTTGACACAAAAACATAACCACCACAGTCAATGAAAAAGGGGAAAGCCCTCAACAAGATGGATTGGCACAGTAGCTGCAGTGATGGGCTCAGGTATAACAAGGATTGTGAGGAAGGTGGATGACTGAGCAGTTTCATTCTGTTGTACATAAAGTTGCTATGAGTTGGAGATGACTCAACTGGACCTAACAACAACAACTCAATGAGGTGGACTGACACAGTGGCTACAACGATGGGCTCAAGCATAGCAACAATTGTAAAGATTGTCTTTTATCCAAAGTGGAGATAATAGGATCTCCTCATGAGGATTAAATGAGATAGCATAAATAAAGCACCTGGCACAGAGTAGACATTCAATGACATTTCTTTCCTTCCTTCCTAGATGTCCAAAAACACTTTGGAAAAACAATTCACAAGGATAGATACGCATCTAATCACGTAAAGATTGGAAAGATGTGGAGAAACTAGTATTTAATGCTTCAGCCTAATTCTTTCAGCCCTGTTCTCATAACCCCGTGTAGTAGCAAACATAAAGATCTCCATTCTTAGCCAAGTGTGTCTGCTGTTCTGAGGCAATTCAAGTGAAAGTAGGCAGGCTGGCATTACCCAGCCCCACCAGAAGGTGGGGCCAGTCTCCAACTAGCCTGATGCACCTACTCATCAGACACCAGTCAGAGCCTTATTGAGAGTGATTACCACCAGAATTCACTGCGAACATCTAGGACTCACCTCTCATCCCTACCTGCTCCCACCTCAATCTAGTTTCTGTTTGTGTCTCTTCCATTGACAATCTCACTCTTACAGCTTTGGTCTTAAGTCTCTTGGTTCATGAATTTGGTTGTCAGGAATTCAATTAGGATTTGCCCTACCTTCTCCCTGCTTCTCATTCATTCATCCACCAAGTTTGTGACTGCCTAATGTATACCTAGGAGCTCTGGTGGCACAGTGGTTAAAGCATTGGGTGGCTAATCAAAAAGTCAGTGGTTCAAACCCACCAGCAGCTCTGTGGAAAGCAGGATGAGGCAGTCAGCTTCTGTAAAGATTTACAGCCTTGGAAACCCTATGGATTAGGTCTACTCTGTCCTATGTTGTTGTTGTTGTTGTTATTTGCCATCGAGTCGACCCCGACTCATAGCGACCCCCTCCTTGGGTTTCTGAGGCAGTATCACTACTGAAGTAGGAATGCCCAACCTTCCTTCCGAGGAGTGGCTGGTGGGTTTGAACCGCCAGCCTTCTGGTTAGCAGTCAAGTGCCTTAGGCACTATGCTACCAG
>NW_006921770.1:913638-930718 GCF_000298275.1 Orycteropus afer afer
CTTCCTTCTGAGGAGTGGCTGGTGGGTTTGAACCGCCAGCCTTCTGGTTAGCAGTCAAGTGCCTTAGCCACTATGCTACCAGAGCTCCTATCTTATAGGTGAAGAAAATGAGGTACAGAGAAGTTAAGTAACTTGCCTACAATAGCACAGTGGGTAAATAGCAGAACCAAGATTTGAACAGAGATTTCTTTACATTCTTAAAAATCACTGAGGACTCCAAACAGCTTTTGTTTATGAGAGCCATATCTACTGACATTTATTTTTAGAAATTAAAGTTGAGAAAATGTTTAAGCATGTATTTATTAATTCTTTTAAAATAGCAATAATGATCCAATCACAAGTTAACCTGAATAATGTATTTTCAAATTTAAAAAATTGTTTATAAAAATTAGTGAAAAGAGTGACATTGTTCTAATTTTTGAAAATCTCTTTAATGTCTGTCCTAATAGCTTACAAGTAGATTTTCCTATCTTCTTCTGCATTCACTCTATTGTGAAATACAATTTGATTAAACTATATGAAGACATTTAGCCTCTGCTTATGCACAGGGAGACAGCTCAGGGGGCAGGAGGGCATGGAGGGATGGACACAGGGAAGAGGTAACTATCGGGAGGAAGTGGAAATGGAGCTGTTGCATTGTGGTAAACTGTGGTCAATGTCATGAGACAAAGTGTACGTGAACTGGCTGTATGGAAAGTGCTTTGCTCTGTAAATTTGCACCCAAATCACAATAAAAAGAAAGAAAGAAATCTAGCCTCATACAGACATGTAGTTGGAAAAGGGATGAGTATTTTAATACCTTGTTGAAATAATTGTGAATATTCTTCTTTGATAGTACACTAAAACTTGACAATGACAGTTTCTTAAAAGCTAATTCAATGTAGAATCTGAAATTAATTCACAATGAAGGATACAAATTTGCCAATTTTCTAATTCTTCACTTGAACATTAAGATTTTATCACTGGCAGCAAAGACTCCTGGTTGTTTTCCTTGAAGAGACAGCCTGACTTCATTATTTAAGTAAATAAATCTGTCAACTGCTCAAGTTCAAATGGCCATAGTATGTCTATCAGTAATTCTTTCAAGTAAAAGTAGTACTCCATGGCTAGTTCAGCTCTCAAATCAAAGATTTGCTCAAGAGCTTGTCCTGGTAATCGTACTTTCATATGCAGCAGAAGTATTTTATGCTTACTTCCTATTTCGTCACACAAAATAGTGAAAAGACAGGTACTCAAAGGCTGAGATTTCATAAAATTTGTATTTTTACTACTTTATCAAGGGCATTCTTAATTAAAACTGGCTTTTTTTCTTCTATCTACACATGTGTGGTGGTGAATAATACAATGATTACTACTACAGTTTGGTCCCACTACCTTGATTCATACCAAAGTATCCACAGTTTTACCCACACTGCTTTTGTACATCAGTCCAAAAGTCAAGCCAATGGAAAGTACAAAGAACATCTTAGTAATATTATAGAAATAATTTTGATCTCATGGATCTCCTGAAAACTTCTCAGGTTCCTCCAGGGTCCTCAGTCCACATTTTGAGAACCGCTATTCTATATGAAAACAATAGTCCCTGAGTTGATGCTAATTCATGATGATTCCACGTGTGTCAGGGTATAACTGTCCTCCATAGGTCTTTCAGTGCCTAAGTTTTAGGGAACAGATAGTCAGGTCTTTCTTCTAAGATGCCTCTGGGTGGACTTGAACCTGCAACTTTTAGTTAGCAGCTGAGCATCTCGTTGGGAGCTCTGGTGGCATAGTGGCTAAGGCACTTGACTGCTAACCAGAAGGCTGGTGGTTCAAATCCACCATCCACTACTCGGAAGAAAGGTTGGGCAATCTACTTCCATAGTGATACTGCCTCGGAAACCCAAGGAGGGGTCACTATGAGTCAGATCCAACTCAACGGCAGTGAGTTTGGTTTTGGTTTTTGAGCACGTCACCTGGTTGCACCACTTAGGGACTCCTGCTCTATATGATGCTACGTGAGATAAAGCTGGAGCTCTATGAGCTTTCTCACTGATCAACTTTCCAATGAAAGACTAGCCCTGCACCCGAACCCCAGGATTTGGTCAACCTGCCTAACCTTGGCCAGCACCTTTCCTCAACTTCTAAGAGTCCAACCAAATCCCTTGAAATCCAGATTCTGGCTTAGATGGACCACAGAAAACAACAGAGCTTATATTTTCTGAGCAGCAACATGAATCAGAGGTCCAAATCCACTTAATTCAGACCATCAGACCAACCCTAGCCTGAACAAACCTCAGTTCACCTCAACACTTTAGGCCCTGGCTGGACTGCTGGCCCCTCTGGAGAAGAAAAAAGTAGTGGGACCTACATGTCCTGAGTACTTACAGTGTACCAGGCATGATATTCTGTAACTGAACTCATAACATTCCTGTGGGGTAAGTATTATCATCTTCCACTTTTCCAGTGAAGAAACTGAGACACAAGGAACCAGATTCCAACACAAATCTGTCCAACATGAAAGCTTAATCCTGTGCTGCCTTCTGGACAGTTCCCACAGCCCCATTCCCACCCCCTGTCTGGAATTCCTCCCTTCGTGTCCTGCCTGCTGGTGAGGTTCCAACATGCCTCACAACCAAAATTTCCTGAAATGAGAAAATTCCCAGCACTGGTGGTTTTAATCATCCAGAGTCTGGATTCCTAATATTCACAAATCACTCAGATGCTGGAAAATATGAGACATATCAGGTCCAGGACAGATCATTGATAAGGCTTGCACTGGATTTGCTTCTGCCATTGTCCATTTGTCCACAGTGGTTAAGATCAGGAGACATAGGTTCCTGTGCAGGAGGTTTTCCTTTGGGACGTATTTCCACCCAAGTTGACAGTCTGTCATCTCTGTCTTTGTACTGCACATGGGAGTTGACCTCCTCTGGCCCTCCTTCTTCCTCACCACCAGGGGATTCTTGGAAGAGCCAGAGCTCATTCAAACAAATCAAAAAACAATCCTTGGGGATGTGACCAGGATAAGAATCATATCCTAAGACTCAACTTCAGGAAAATTCATCCTGAAATAAACCCAAAGCTGAAGTAAATAAAGCATTCAGGATATTTTGGGACAGCAACTTCATAGATGCACAAAAGGAAAAAAAAAAACAAACAAACACCTATTGTCAACAGTCTTTGTCCAGGCATTCTGTATTTCTAGTACATCTTGTTAAGTGATGGTTTAGTATCTGACATTTATGCAAGGGGGAAATGACCCATGTTTATGAAAATTATACCATTTCTTCTGAGGGTAAGAGTGTCCTTTAAGCACTGATTGGAGATAAGACAGAGTTTGATGAAGATTCAAGGTTGTGCTGATTAAAGCCAGACTAGAAGGAACATGTAATTTTTGAGAAAGAACCCAGGGAACAGCTAAGGAAGAACTCTATTGAATACATACAAGGGGACCATGACAGGGCAGCCTTGGGTGCCTGGGGGAGGAGAGGGTGATAAACAGAACAAAAGCAGGAACAGCTCTTGGCATAAAGAAGGGCAAAGGGCTTGGCATAAAGGGAAGCAACTGAGCATTAGCCCTTATCCTCACTTACACACTCCATCAAAACAAATATATTCTAGCGTCATGACTAATGTGATCTTCTTTCATTCATTCATTTATTCAATATTTAATGACTGTATTATCCCTAGCTACACACTAGGACCACAGCAGTGATGAAAATAGTCTAGGTCCTCAAAAGGCTTCCAGGACAGTGGGGAAAACACAGTGAACAAGCAAAGATAAGAGGTTTTTTTTTTTTAAAAAAAAAAAAAAAAAAAGATATTAATTCTAATGGGGAAGGAGGAGGTACACAGGGGAGACTTCCTGCTGAAGGCAGTTGACCTAGGTAAGATCCCAGAGAGAACAGTAGGTAGGAACTTAATAAATGGAGGTGGGTGTTGATGGTCAACAGGATAGCCTAAGAATCACAATCATCAACTTTCTTCAGTCTGGATTATATCACTCCACAAATTCTTCACAACTGATAAACTTCTAGGTCCTTAAATTAAATGTATCAATAAGTCATTAAATAATATTTAGGAAAGTAGCACGGTCAAGTGTTTTGTTTTGTTTTTTTAAAAAAAGGCAAGGAATATGGAGGCAGACTTGGGTTAGAATTTTGCCTCCACCACTTGCTGTTGTTAGGTGCTATCAAGTCAATTCAAACTCATGGCGACCCCACTTGACAGAGTAGATCTCCCCCATAGGGTTAGGAAACTACAGGGTTTCCTAGGCTGCAACCATTACAGACGCAAATTGCCAGGTCTTTCTCCTTTCACAACCTTTCAGTTAGCAGCCTAACACTTAGCCATTGTGCCACCAGGGATCCTTCTAGTACTTACTAGTTGTAGACAATGACTACACCCCTTGGAGCCACACCTACCATACAGGGATGTTATGAAAATTAAATAAAATGAAACAATTAGAGTGCCTGGCATATAATATTTCATTCTCTCTCTGATATCAAGTAAGCACATCCCAAATATACCTCAATTCCATTTGTTAATGTTATTCTCCAACGCACAGTCTATATCCAGGTTGCCATCATCCCTCACCTAGCTCATATGACAGCCTCTGGACTTTTGTCCCTACTTCCTGTCTTACTCTCCTTTAGTTAATTCTTCCCACAACAGCCAGAAATGCTTGAAAATGCATATGTGGCTATGTCTTCAGCCTGCTTCAAACTCTTCCACAGCTTCCCCTTGCCCTCGGATAAAGTTGAAACTTTTTCAAATGGCTTTCAGAGCCTTCATTATTTGGCCCCTGCTTGTGGCTATGAGATGGAATCTGCTCACTGGTAGTGGGTTTGGTTTGCTTTACTTCTGTGGAATCCCTAATTGGTGTAAACAGTTAATGCACTCAACTTCTAACCAAAACACTTAGAGGTCTGAGTGCACCCAGAGGCACCTCAGAAGAAAGGCCTGGAGATACTTCTGAAAAAGCAGCCATTGGAAACTCTATGCAGCAGTTCTACTGACACATGTGATCACCATGTGGCAGAGTTGACTCAAGGGGTAACTGGTTTATTGGGCTCCAGCATCTGCATCCTGCTCTCCCCTTCATTCCCCCACCACACTTCATGCTCATTTTTGCCTCCAGGGTTCTGCATGAATTTCCTTCTGCCTGGAACAGAATCCTTCTCTTTTCCTCCTCTAGGCTAGTTCCTTTCCCTTCTTTAGCTGTATACTTCCACCAGGAAGCCCTCTGTGATCCCCTCCTCACAAGAAACCTGGATTCAGTGCCCCCTTTCTGAGCAATCCTAACTTCTACTGCCATTTTTCCTCCATTTATTACACTCTATCTGGTGGCATAGTGCCTAAGGCATATTCCTGCTAACCAAGAGGCTGGCAGTTCAAACCCACCAGCCACTCCTCAGAAGGAAGACTGAGCAATCTACTTCCATAAAGATACTGCCCTGGAGACCCAAGGAGGGGTTGCTATGAGTCGGAATCGACTCACCGGCAGTGAGTTTGTTTGTTTGTTTTTGGTTTATTGTAATCTACTTCCCTGTATCCATCATTGGAAAGTAATTTCTTAGGAATAGTTCTGGTGGCTTTTATCCCCAGTGTCTGACTTATTTTGAATGAGTAAATAATCTCACAGGTAATGAGTGGTAGAGATTAAAACTGAGGTTGCTCTAATCCCCAAACACACAGGTACCTACCATCTCAGATGAAATCTAATGAAACAGTCCCACTCTGGCTGATGAATCTCCTTCCACTAGCAACCCTCAACCACCCACTTCCATTTCTCACCCCACAACTTCCCCAACCCCAACATGTACTATCTAGTGTGAACACACTTTCTGCCAGGAATTCATATCTGCTTTGCAGACTGGGGCTCTATTTGTACTGTGTAAAATGATTAATCTTAAGGAAAACATACAATCAACCCATGGGTTTCAGTGAAATGATTTTGGAGTGACAGTGATTAGCAGGGGGCTTTCCTGGGCTCAGGACATCAGCTTGAGGAAGTGGTAAAATAACCACATTGAAACTTAGTTCAGAAAGAAATTTCTGGAAATTTCAAAGCTAGCTTGTCTCTTGCTCTTTAAGTGTGTTGCATCAATTCTCATTCTTTTGTCAATATTTGTGGACTGAAAACTGACAAACTCACCCCTGTGCTGGCCAAGGTATGGACTCTGACTGATAGGACAAGGAGTAAAATCCCCTGAGAACAAAGGAGACGTTTGAGCACTGGCTATAGGATAACTTTTTCCCATATTAGACTATCCCCCCCTGTGATGGGAAGATCACTGCCATCAGATCAAGCCAGGGGATCCTCCCTCTCCTTCCCACCAGAGTTAAGTGAAGAACCTGAAGGTACTGCATGCCATACTAAGGAGATTGGACATTAATAATAATAATTATTATTATTATTATTAATAATGTGTATTGAGGACCTACAATGTGATAGACAATGTTTAACATACCTTCTCTAATTCTGATACCTAGAATTTATATAACCATATTAACAACCAAACCCACTGTTGTTGATTCCAACTCATGGTGACACCTTGTGTTACAGAGTAGAACTGTACTCCACAGTTTTCTTGGTTGTAATCCTTACGGAAGAAAATTGATAGGGCTTTCTTCCACAGTGCCTAAGGTTGGGTTTGGTCTACAAACCTTTAGCTTAATAGCTGAGAGCAAACTGTTTACACTAACCATATTAGGGATTTAGAGAATAACATGCAGAGAAATTAAGTGACAGAGACAGGATTCAAATCTGCCCTCTTTTGTTCTGTGCCCCTTGATTCCTCTGGGACCCGGCCACCATCCTCTCTCCCAGGCATAGTTTTCCATAGTTTTCCCTGTTTCTCCTTTTTCCCTTCTCCAGTCTTTCCTAAGTAACCAGAGTGATCTTTAATAATGCAATCAGATTATATCAACTTTTTGTTTGAAATCTTTCCATTGCAATAAGCGTTGGACCATTTCACTACATCCAGCTTCCCCACCCACCACTCCCATCGTCTGGTGGTTTTTGTAGGATCCACCCCTGCTTTGGAGGTAAGCCTAGTTAGTCAATCCAGTAATCCCATTAGCCTTGCTCCAGGAATTGGTGTTCAGGGCGTAGGCTAGGTGAGATGTGATGAGAAGTCACCAGACAGAAATTCAAGGAGTGAATGTTTTTTGGAGTTGTGACTATGAATGAAAAGCACAGCCTCTGTGCCTGCTGGCAGCAATCTTGTGACCTTGAGAGAAGCCGGCCTGGGGAAAGCACCAGCCTACAGGAGGAGGACAGAGCCAAAAGAATCACAAAGACGCAGACCCACAGCCCTGACCCCACCACATCTGAAGCCCCACCTTTCAACGTATCAGTTATGCTGAACCAACAAACCCTCTTTATTGTTTAAGCCAGCTTGGTTAAAATCTCTGTAACTTGCCACAAAAAGTCTCCTGGGTTATTCAAATACCTCCCAGTGCAATTTGAACTGCCACCAGACACCTTACCTTTGCATTAAAAGCCTATTAAACTGTGAGATCAATGAGTGGTGAAGGCAAGGGCTATTTTCATTTACCCCAGTATTGGCAGCCACTGGCATTAATCTAGCACATAGCAGGCAGTATGTAATTTTTTTTTTTTTTTTTAACGAATGAGCCCAGATGTCCCTTCAGTGCATCATCTGTCTCCCTAAAGTGGGGAGTCCCACTGGAGTTCCACTGCATCATCTGTTGGAGACACCCTCTGCTGGGCTTGGCTTGTTGTTGTTATTGTGTGCCATTGAGTAAATTCTGACACATAGTGACCCCATGTGACAGAGTAGAACTGAACCATAGGGTTTCCTAGCTGTGGTGTTTATAGGAAGGAGCTCTGGTGGTATAGTGATTAAGGCATTTGGCTGCTAACAAGAAAATCAGTAGTTTGAACCCACCAGCTGCTCTGTGGGAAGAAGATGAGGCAATCTACTTCTGTAAAGATTTACAGCCTTGGAAACTCAATGGGGGGTCACTATGAGTCAGAATTGACTTGATGGCAATGAGTTTGGCTTTTGGGATCTTTACAGGAACATATTGCCAGGTCTTTTCTCCTGCAGAACTGCTAATAGGTTCAAATGACCAAGCTTTTAGTTAGCAGCAGAATGCTTAACCATTGCTCCACCAGGGCTTGACTAAACATCAGTTTTGTTAGACATCCAGCTCCCCATTAGTTTCCTCAGGGAGACCATCAACAGGGAGAGGTGGGCAGTTCTTCATGTGAGGACAAGTATCTAATTTCCAGATACCCCAGGGGAACACCAGACCAGCAATGCCCAAGTTGCAAAATTTTGTAATCCCTCCTGGGAAGGAGAAGGAGAACCACTGGAACAAACTGGACTTCTGACAAGTAAAGTGGGAGGTGACTCAGACCTATCCAGAGCTGCTGTGATTTGGGCAGCAATGAGTGTGGTCACTAGGGTGACCAGTGGGACATGAGGAAACATCCATGGGGGGGGTCAGGGGTTCAGAGGAACATTTCATTCCTGTGGTTGATCTTATCAGCAAGTTTCTTCTTGCATTTGGGCTGTTATGTTTGCTGTTTCCTCTGCCTGATCACCCAGTTACTCTACCACATGACCAACCTTTGTCTTAATTCTCTGTATATTGCTTATAACTAACTGAATCTGCTTATATTTCTCACTACCAAAACATAACCTCCATGAGAGCAAAGACCTTGACTCTCTGGTTTATCTCCCTATCTTTTCTATCTCTTGTTGTTAAGGTGCTGTTGAGTTCTGTTAATTCTGATTTGTGGTGACCTTATGTGTCAGAGAAGAACTATGCTCCATAGGATTTTCAAGGCTGTGACATTTCAAAAGCAGATCACCAAGACTGTCGTTGGGTGGGTTTGAATCAGCAATCAACCTTTCAACTAGTAGTCAGTTGCTTAACCATTTGTTTGCACCACCTGGGAACTCCATCTCTAATATCCTGAATCCCCCAGTAAACACACATTAAATAAATAAGCAATTGCCCCACCCCCTCCTGCTCAAAGCCCATCCCTTTAAATAGCTGACTTGGTCTCATCTATTAGGTACTGGGGAGCTCTGGTAGCATAGTGGCTAAGACACTTGACTGCTAACCAGAAGGCTGGCGGTTCAAACCCACCAGCCACTCCTCGGAAGGAAGATGGGGCAATCTACTTCTGTAGTGATACTGCCTCGGAAACCCAAGGAGGGGTCACTATGAGTCAGGTGTGACTCGACGGCACATAACAACAACAACAACAACAACATTAGGTACCTACTCAAATGTTACCTCCTTGAAGTAGGAACAATGAGGTTCTTACCACCTGTCACAAGTAGGGCCAACCACCACAAAGGCTGAAGTAGAAAAGCAAAAGATTTATTAAGTATCAATACCCAAGGAGACAGACAGAATCGCTTCTCTAAAAAGTCTGTCTCCCCAAGCACAGGGGTGAACATGATTATATAGGGAGATGGAAAGGGGGTTGAAGATCTCTTGGACTGCCAGGAATGTCTTTATTCTTCTTTTCCGTGGTTACTCAGGACTCAGCGCACCTCTTCCCAAGGTCGTCTTGCTTCATAGACTAAAGTCCTCAGCCGAAACCAGTCGTGGGAGAGGGTCATACTTAGAAGAATGTATAATTGAAAATAACAAACCTAAAGAAATCAACATCCGTGAAAGGTTAGCTGTTCTATTCACTTAAAATAAAATTAAAAAAAAATAAAAGCAAAGGGGAAGGAAAAATAGCAAGGTAGTCACTATGATTAATGTCTACTTTAATCATGCCTGCTGGTTAGTTAAAGTTCTGCAATTTTCAGCAAGGGGGCCCTTCAGCTTTCTATTTCAGCCTTCCACATCCTCAGTAAGCCTTCCACCCCAACCACTATCTGTCACAACATACGCAATTCTCCTTCATAGAACTTATCACGGTACACTCACTCCTCCCTTATCGACATGGTTAGGTTTCAAAGACCAGGTCGTTATGCAAAAATCAGCCTTATGTGAAAATGGAGGATAATCACACCAGATCATGAAATGGAGGATGACTACATAACTGGTAAATCTCATCATTACATAATGGTCAAACCACTGAGAATCATGGCCCAAAGAAATTGACTTAACCATCATCATAGCCAGCATTATTCATGCCTCTCTCGTTACCATCAGATGTATGTCATTAATGCACAAAATAGACAGTAGAGTTTTCCTATTGCCATAAATGTGAAATGTCAGATAACAAGATGGTTGATAAGTGAAGAGTGGGTGCGTAGCATTATCTCATGTATTTGTGCTTTCTTGTTTGCTACCTGCTTTCTTAAGTGAATGTACACTCTCTATTGCTCCCTATTGAGTCATTAGAGTGAAGATCACTTCTGGACAGTACGTAGGTTTCCAGTCAACTTCTGTGGAAGAAATGAAAAACAAGGGAAGGAGAGAATAAACCTCCGGAGCTCTGGAACTGTGACTATGAGGAGATAAGGGAAAAGAAGGAGTCAAGGTTGATTTGAGAGTAGCTTTGAGAGTTAAACAGGGCAGAATTTGTGACCATGGCCATTATACAATGTGGAAAACATGGTTCCTCAGTGTTGTGACTTTCCCAAAGTATGATGAAATATGTCTGGTGAAGTTCAGGTTTGAACCCCTGTCTCTCTGATTCCTTTTCCAGTTCTGTTTCTAATCAGTCTTGCAGGTTTCTTCTTAAAAAACTTATCTAGAAATATCATTAAGGTACCAACCATCTCCCCTGTCCACATCAGTCCAAAGTCCCTCAAGATGGAGACTGACTGTTTGAGTCAGTAACTGAATCTCCTGGTTTGCTGCCTTCACAATGCTTCAATTATACTGCTTTAATGAGGATCCAGCAGCCAACACCAGCCTGATATTTTAAAAGTTTCTCCATGTTTTTGTGCTGCAGCCAGGTCTCTGGCTTCTCTCTCTCAATTATTACCTTAACCATGCCCCGGAGACCTAAGGAACCAGTTTATTTTGACTGGGAGATTATTAAACTGCAGACAGCAAACCAGAGACATTGCCAGGCTGTGATTTGACCACAAGACCATGGTGCTGAGAACAGTCAAGGCTGCTTCCTGCTGGAGGAGGAAATGGTGGTTTCCTCAACTCCCGGAAACATTACTTCCTCTCTGGTGCCTAGCTCTGGGTAACCAATTAGACAGCCTCTTCCCACCCCAACTCCCGGGAGATCTGGCCCAGGCCTGTAGAAGACATCCTGTTTCCCCCAAGGAAGTGACCCAGCTTGAAGGAGCCTCTAGGTTATTTGAGTGAGGGCTGAGTAGACAGTGTGGCAGGAAGAGGCTAACAAGTGGTAATAATAAGAGTGTTAACCTATTATCTTATGTATCTGCTAGGACACACACACTCCTCTTCCCTGGCCTTCAGAGATTTAAGTAAACTTAAATTCTTGAGCAGCCTTTCATAGTCCAAAACCAGTTGCTGTCAACTCCAATTCACAGAGACCCCATGAATGTCAGAGTAGAACTGCTCTCCATAGGGTTTTCAATGGCCGAGTTTTGGGAAGTAGATCCCTAGGCCTTTCCCTGAGGAATCTGTGGGTGAACTCGAATGTCTAAGCTCTCAGTTAGCAGTTGTTAACCATTTGCACAACCCAGGGACTCCTCATAGTCCAAACTCTCCCATGATCCCTGCTAATTTTCAAGTATTAACTCTCTATCTCTGTCTCCTCCATCCACCAACTCTCTTTTCTACCACATCTTCCCAGACAGGAAACTCAGCTCCTTTCTTCATTTTGGAGAAAATATACTCCAGGAAATATACTCATACCACACATTTCAAGAGTTTAGAAATATTGCTGACAATTTGAGTGGTCACAGGTCCATCATATTTCTTGGCAAGCAGCCTCATGAAAATGGCTCTGGAGTCAGACTTCCTGGGTGCAAATCCTGTATCACACTTCCCTTACCCCCTATTAGCTGCTCCTTCTCTGGCCTCCTTTTTCCCTCTATTTCCCTCTGTCTATGGGAATAGTGGTGCTGACTTCATCAGGACTGTTGGAAAATTGGAGGTAAAATGCCTTAGCATAGTGCTTTGTACATCATTAGTTCAGTACTCGATAAATGTTCATTATTGTTTTTGCTCTCCTCCCTCTTTTCCTTTCAGAAAGAAAAAAAGATTAATAACTTCCCTTGTCTTATGAAGAATCATGGTACTCCTGCTCTGAAACTTTGGCACCAGCCAGCATCATGTCCTTGGAACTTTAGCTCCTATAGGAAGAGATCTTATCAAGGCAATTCTCTGAATGTTCTCCTTGGGGAATTTGAATGAATACAGATTTCTCAATCTCATTATTTTCTATTACCATTTAATACCAACCACTCACCAAAGATTCTTTTAGTGATATAATGTTGTAGGGTCCTAGGTAAATTTTTAATAAGCTTTATATTTTACATCAGCTTTGGATTTTTTTTTTTTTCAGATAAATTGTGAAATAGTGGAGAGTTCCCATACACCCCACACTCATTTTCCCTTGTTATTAACATTGTTTATTAGAATGGTACATTTGTTACAATTATGAACCAAGAATGATACACTACCATTAACTGAGTTCAGACTTTATTCAGACTTCCTCACTTTTACCTAGTCATGTCTACTTGGTGTGATAGTTTCTCAGACTTCCTTTGTTTTTGATGACCTTGACAGTTACAAGAGTATCGATCAGGTATTTTGTAGAATGTTCTTTAACTGAGGTGTCTGATGTTTTTCTCATGGTCAGATAGGGGTTTTGAAGTCTTGGGGAGGAAGACCAGAGGTAAAGTGCCCTTTTCATCACATGATATTAAGGGTGCACACTATTAATACAGCTTATGACTGGTAATGTTGACTTTGATCACCAGATTGAGATAAAATTTGTCAGTTTTCTCCTGTAAAGTGACTCTTTTATTCTCCCTTTCCATACTGCATCCTTTGGAATGAAGTCACTTTGTGCCCAACACATAAGGAGTGTGGACTTACACTCCCCCTCTTGAAAGCTGATTATTTGGAATTCCACAGCACTGAATATTTGCATTCTCTTCTCCATTAATTTATTTATTCAATCATTTGTTTATATCAGTATGAACCCATGGATTACTTATATATATATACATATATATATATATATGTATATATATATGGCAAAGGATGTTTCAAGATCTGTGCTGAAGAACAATGTTGTCAGTGATAGGATAATTTCCAAATGCCTACAAGGAAGGCCAGTTAATACTACTGTTATTCAAATTTATACACCAACCACCAAAGCCAAAGATGAGGAAATTGAAAATTTTTATCAACTTCTGCAGTCTGAAATTGACTGAACACGCAATCAAGATGTGTCTGTTATCACTGGTGATTAGAATGCAAAAGTTGGAAACAAAGAAGAATCACCAGTAGTTGGAAAATTTGGCCTTGGTGACAGAAATAATTCTGGAGATTGCATGATAGAATTTTGCAAGACCCATGACTTATTCATTGCAAATACCTTCCTTCAACAACACAAATGGTGGCTATACACATGAACTTCACCAGATGGAGTTCACAGGAATCAGACTGACTACATCTGTGGCAAGAGGCGATGGAAAAGCTCAATATCTTCAGCCAAAACAAGATCAGGAGCTGATTGTGGAACAGACCATCAACTGCTCATATGCAAGTTCAACATGAGGTTGAAGACAATTAAAACAAGTCCACAAGAGCCAAAATATGACCTTAAATAAATTCCTCCTGAATTTAGAGACCATCTAAAGAATAGCTTTGATGCATTGAACACCAATGACTGAAAACCAGAGGAATTGTGGGATGACATCAAGAACATCATCCATGAAGAAAGCAAGAGGTCATTAAAAATATGAGAAAGAAAGAAAAGACCAAAATGGATGTTAGAAGAGACTCTGAAAACTTCCCTTGAACAAAGAGTAGCTAAAGCAGATGAAAGAAATGATAAGACAAGAGAGCTGAACAGAAGATTTCAAAGAGCAGCTCGAGAAGATAAAGTCAATTACTATAATGAAATGTGCAAAGACCTGGAGTTATAAAAGCAAAAGGGAAGAACACGCTCCACATTTCTCATGCTGAAAGACCTGAGGAAAAAATTTAAGCCTCGAGTTGCAATATTGAAAGATTCTATGGGCAAACTATTGAATGATGCAGGAAGCATCAAAAGAAGATGGAAGGAATACACAGAGTCACTATACCAAAAAGAACTGGTTGATCTCATCCATTTCAGGAGATGGAATATGTTCAAGAACCAATGGTATTGAAGGAAGAAGTCAAAGCTGCACTGAAGGAACTGGTGAAGAACAAGTCTCCAGGAATTGACTGAATATCCATTGAGATGTTTCAATAAATGGATGGCCCACTGAAGGCACTCACTCGGCTATGCCAAGCGATTTGGAAGACAGCTACCTGGCCAACTGCCTGGAAGAGATCCCTATTTGTACCCATTCCAAAGAAAGGTGATCCCACAGGATATGGAAATTATTAAACAGTATCATTAATATTGCATGCAAGTAAAATCTTACTAAAGATAATTAAAAAATGGTCGCAGCAGTTTATCGACAGAGAACTGCCAGAAATGCAAGCTGGATTCAGAACAGGACATGGAATGGGGGATATCATTGCTGGCATCAGATGGATCTTGGCTCAAAGCAAGTAATACCAGAAAGATGTTTACTTGTGTTTTATTGGCTATCCAAAAGCATTTGATTGTGTGGTTCATAACAAATTATGGGTAACACTGAGAAAAATGGGAATTCCAGAACACTTAATCATACACATCAGAAACTTGTACATAGACCGGGAGGCTGTCATTCGAACAGAACAAGGGGACACTGCATGATTTAAAATCAAGAAGGGAGTGTGTCAGGGTTGTATCCTTTTACCATACTTATTCAATCCATATGCTGAGCAAATAATCCAAGAAGCTGGACTATGTGAAGAAGAATGTGGCATCAGGATTGGAGGACGAATCATTAACAACCTGTGATATGTTGATGACACAGCTAAAAGGGAGGATGGCTTGAAGCACTTACAGATGAAGATTTATGACTACAGTCTGCAATATAAAAAAACAAAAATCCTCACAACTGCACCTATAAGCAGCATCACAATGAATGGAGAAAAGATTGAAGTTGTCAAAGACTTCACATTGCTTGGTTCTCCAATCAATGTCAATGGAAGCATGAGTCAGGACATCAGACAATATATAACACTGGGCAAATTGGCTATAAAGGACCTCTTTCAAGTGCTGAAGAACAAAGATGTCTCCTTGAGGACTAAGGTGCGCTTGACACAAGCCATGGTATTTTCAATCGCCTCATATACATGTGAGAGCTGGAAAATGAAGAATGAAGACCAAAGAAGAGTTGATGCTTTTGAGTTGTGGCACTGACGAAGAATGCTGAAAGTACCATGGACTGCTAAAAGAAATAACAATTCCATCCTGGGAGAAGTGCAGCTGGCATGCTCCTTGGAAGCGAGAATGGCCAGGTTTCGTCTCTCATGCTTTGGTCATGTTAACAGAAGGGACCATTCACTGGAGAAGGATGTCATGCTTGGTAAGGTGGAGGGTCGATGAAAAAGAGGACATCCCTCAACGAGATTGATTAACACAGTGGCAGCATCAATGGGCTCAAGTATAACAAGGATCATGGAGCTGGCACAAGACCGGGCAGTGTTTCATTCTGCTGTGCATAGGGTCACTATGAGTTGGAGACAACTGAACAGCATCAAACAACAACAACAAATATATATATATCACACATACATACTTTGGGTTATAATGCAATACTTCCATATTTATTGTATTGTTCAAATTGTTCCAGCTTTGGCCATTGGAAGCTCTTTCAGTGGCTCCTGTGTCCCTTTGACACACCCCTAGCATTATTTTTCTTTTGTTTTAGTTTGGTTTCTTTGAACACTCCTTTGCTTTCTGGAACCCCAAGATGCTCTAAGTTCATGTTGTATATATTCTGCCCCAGTCCTCAGTTCAACCATTTCTGCAAAAAACATGGGTTTCTTTTATTGTGGAATGGTATTAGAAACCAAAATCTGGGCAATAGATGCACTCATTGCTCCTGGGGTGATTGCTTCTAGGCTCTCTCAGGCAACATAGCAAAGAAATATATGTGTGTATACTAACCTGTATATACACACACATTTAAAAATATCTCTCTATATAATCATCTGTATCTCTAATAGCCTAAACATGAGTTTATACAGATGTCTCAAATTCTAATCCCTTACCATATGGATTATCCTAGCCTCCACCTCTTGCTTATCTGTACAGTCCCAATCTGACAGTGAGAAATCTGGCTCCCACCACCCACCATCCATTTACTTAATTGTTTCAATTCCAGTATACATGTACAGCAGTATGAGAATTGTTAACCTGCACCTCCACAGTAACAACTTGAGCAACTAGAATATAGTATTTATGTATAATTTCCTTAGCTTTAATCTTACAGACTATTCCAGTGCTACGGAAACCTAAACACCTTTTCCTCTACCCCTTCTCTGAGGCTGTTTCATAAATTTGTAGTATAATTAGGTTGCTTTGTCACATTCTACACACCATCCTGGGATCCCTTGACTTTCTAAAAAATAAAAAATAATATATATATAAATTTATATACATTAAGGCTCATTCTGTGCTCTAAAGTTTTGCACATTTTGACACATGCATAGTATCATGTATCCACAATTACAGCATCATATGAAATAACTTCACCACCATAAAATATCCCCTAGGCTTCATCTATTCAACCCTTCTTCTCTCCTCCCAAATCCCTGGTAACCACTGATCTTTCACCACTGCTATAGTCTTGCCTTTTCTAGAATGTCATATAATTGGAATCATATTGAATATAGCCTTTTCATATTAACTTCTTTTTGCTTGCCAATATATATTTAAGATTTATCCATGCCTTTTTGTGGCTTGATATTTTTTTTTCTTCATGTAATAATATTCTACTATATAGATATATCACAGTTTATTTACTCAGCTATTGAAAGCATCTTCAGGTTGGGTTTTTTTTTTTTTTCAGATTTGGTAGTTATGAATAAAGCTGCTATAAACATTAGTGGGCAGACTTTTTTTTTTTTT
>NW_006921770.1:930818-939550 GCF_000298275.1 Orycteropus afer afer
GTCATATGGTAAGATTATATTTAGCTTTGTAAGAGGCTGCCAAACTTTCTCCCAAAATGACTGTACCACTTTGCATCCTCACCAGCAATAAATGGAAGTTCCTGTTTCTCTGCATGCTCACCAGTAACTGGTATTGTCACTTTTGGGGGGGATTTTAGTCATTCTAATAGACTTGCAGTTCAAACACACCAGCCACTCCTCGGAAGGAAGGTTGGGCCATCTACTTCCATAGAGATACCACCTCGGAAACCTAAGGAGGGGTTGCTAGGAGTTGCAAGCAACTTGACGGCAGTGGGTTTGATTTTTGTTTTTTGGTTTTTTTTTTAATAGGTATACAGTGGTATCTCGTTATTTTATTTTGCAATTTCTTTATGACAAATAATATTGATCATCTTTTTATATGATTGTCTTCTGTATGTCTTCTTTGATGAGGCATTTCCTCAGATCTTTTGACCATTTTCTAATTGGGTTATTTGTTTTCTTATAGTTGAAATTAAGAGTTCTTTGTATTTTTTGAGTCCTTCTTCAGACATGTATTTTGCAAATATTTTCTCCCAGTGGGTGACTTGTCTTTTCATTGTCTTAACAGTGTTACTCACAGAGCAGAAGTTATTAATTTTAACAAAGTCCAGCTTACCAACTTTTGAAAAAAATGGATTGTGTTTTTGGTGTTGTACCTAAACACTCATTGCCAAACTTTGAATGACTTTAAATATGTTCTCTTATTTAATCATTACATCACTGCTTTTAGGCAAAGTCTGCTATATTCATTTTATAAAGTAAATAGCAGGTTCCCACTTTTCTCTGAAATACCTTTAACCATAAGAGAAACCAAGAGACAGACAACAAATGGGTCAGTACCAAAAGAGAATGCATAGAGAAAAGGAGGACAAGGCAAACATTAAATATCTTTGAAGCTTTAAAATTCATTAAAATTCAGCCTTAAAATTCATGGGCATTTGTCTATCTCTTCCACTACTTAGCTGGATTTTTTTAAAAACACTGTTGTTGCTATTGTTAAGTGCCGTGGAGTTGGCTCTCACTCATGGCACCCTTACATATAACAGAACAAAAACTTGCCCAGTCCTGCGCCATCCTCACAATCATTGCTATGTGTGAGTCCACTGTTGAAGCCACAGTGTCAATGCTCATTGAGGGTCTCCTGCTTTGTTGCTGACTCTCTACTTTACCAAGTGTGATGTCTTTCTCTAGCAACTGGTCTCCCCTGATGACATGTCCAAAATAAGCAAGACAAAGTTTCACCATCCTTGCTTCTTAGGAGCATTCTGGTTGTACTTCCTCCAAGACAGATTTGTTCATTCTTCTGGCAGTCCATGGTATATTCAGTGTTTTTGTATTATTATAACTGGAGCCACCCACCATCACAACCACCAGTGCTTTGATAAAGCTTGCCCTACATTGGGAGCTCTGGTAGCTTAGTGCCTAAAGTACCTGACTGCTAACTAGAAGGCTGGCAGTTCAAACCCACCAGCCACTCCTTGGAAGGAAGTTTGGGCAATCCTACTTCGGTAGTGATACTGCCTTGGAAACCCAAGGAGGGGTTGCTATGAGTCGGGGCCGACTCGACAGCACATAACAACAACAACAACAACAAGTTCTACATTAGGAAATGCCATGTTTATGAATTATGTAACTTTGCATTCCCCAACACAGTGACAAACTCTGCCTAGGAGTACTTGAACCTCAATATGAAAAAGCAAACTAGATTGAAGGAAGGGGTGACATGTATCCAATGTCACACAGCTAGCAAGTGGCAGAGCCAAGATTTGATCACTGAATGAGCAGACTCCAAAGCCAGTGTTCCCAGGAGACTTGGGTGGTACCATACATGTGCCAGTGGCCTTGGCAAGAGACAGCCTGGCTCAGGGAGGCTGAAGTCATCTCCATTTCAAGGAAGAATCCTTCCAATCCACCCTCCCCCCCCACACACCCTAGACCTGGTCTTCCTTCCTTCACAGCCTCTAAATCCTACCATATAATTTGGGCTTCCCTCTCCCCCCAAAGTATAAACTAGAGAAAGGGAAAAAGCAACCCCAGGATGCCTCTGTCATCCAAGTGTGTGAATGTGGGAGAGAACCAGCTTGAGGATGATAAAGAACTTAGGGGGAGGGGAGGGAATGCCAATTTTGTATAATAACAAGAAACTTTCTATACCCAAACAACTTTTGCTGAAACAACAATGCACATCACAGAGCGTATTGAGGGAACTTATAATTATGCCAAATTAAACCATGCAGAAGCGACTCACTGGCCGTGAGAACCATTTATTCCTCGGTGCAGTTTTATTATATGGCTGGGGCTGCTAAAGCAGCCAGAGTTCTGAAAGCAACAGCTTCATGAGAGAAAGAGGTCATGCTTTCAGATGAATAGCCTTTGACCCCCAGTCCCACTCCTTACGAAAGAGTGGGAACCACAAGCATCTCTGTGAGAGCCCTTTTTCAGAGCCCACCTCAGGCAAAGGACTCACTTTGCTCCTCACCCATCTTGCCTGGATTTGATGCATTCAGTACATATTTATTAAGTAAGCCCTTGCCTCTGGTAGCATAGTGGCTACGACACTTGCCTGCTAACCAGACGGCTGGCGGTTCAAACCCACCAGCCACTCCTCGGAAGGAAGGTTGGGCAATCCTACTTCCGTAGTGATACTGCCTCGGAAACCCAAGGAGGGGTCACTATGAGTCGGGGCCGACTCAACGGCACATAACAACAACAACAATATATTAAGGGTCCCTGGGTGGCACTGTGGTTAAAGCATTCAGCTGCTAATAAAAGGTTGGCAGCTGGAACCTACCAGCCACTCTGCTGGAGAAAGATGTGGCAATCTGCTTCTGTAAAGATTTACAGCCTTAGAAACCCTATGGGACAGTTCTACTTTACTCTATGTGGCTGCCATGAGTCAGAATTGACTCAATGGGGCTTCATTTTTTACTTTTTGGGTAGCTCAGATGGTTAAGCACGCAGCTACTAACAGAAAGATTGGTAGTTCAAGTCCACCCAAAGATGCCTTGACTCTAGAAAGACCTGGAGATCTACTTCCAAAAGGTCACAACCATTGAAAACCCTATGGAGCATAGTTCCACTCTGAAACACATGGGATCACCATGAGTCAAAATCAACTCAACAGAAACTGGTTTATTGTTTTGTTTTGGGGTTGTTGGTTTGTTTTTGACTTGTGTGGGCTCCCTGGAAGTTTTGTCCTTCTCCCCCATGTTATCCTGGAGTCTGAGACCTAAACTTAAATCTCTGCAGGACCATTAACTCTATGACCTTGCTTGAACTCTCTGGGCTACTCTCCTCTCAACTGTAAAAAGAAGGTAGTGTGACTCTGGGTGGAGTTACTATTGTTTTGTGCCATCAAATTAATTTTAACTCAAAGCAACCCCATTTGACAGAGTAGAACTGCCCCCTAGGGTTTTCTTGGCTGTAATCATTACAGGAACAGATCCTTTTCCATGATGCTGCTGGATAAGCTAGAGTCACCAACCTTTCAGCAGTTGAGCACTTAACTACTGTGCCACCAGGGTTCCTCTAGGTAGGGTGAGGCAGGATTCTTTCATCTATATTGTTGAAGAAGATGGCTATTCTAGCAGGAAAAAAAAAGACAAGGAGGTAAGTATATTATCAAGACTGGCCTTCAAAGCCCACTGCAAAATGTTTGGGTAACTTTGGTGGGGGAGCTCTGGTGGCGTAGTGCCTAAGGCATTTGACTGCTAACCAGAAGGTTGGTGGTTCAAACTCACCAGCCACTCTGTGGAAGGAAGATGGGGCAATCTACTTCCACAAAGATTTACTGTCTTGGTAAAGGCAGTAAGAGGGTCACTATGATTCCTAATCAACTGAAGGAAGTGAGTTTGGTGCCCCCCCTCATTGGTGGGGGATGTTTCTTTTCAAATGTATGCAAAACAGCTAGCACGAGTGCTTGCTGTGAATTAAGTACTCAGTCAAGTTGATGCCCTTTCCTTCCCTTTTCTTGCATCTGCTATAAAGCATCCCCATCTGCTTTTGCATGCCTCACTGCCTGGGACAAAGCAGCTTTGCCCCATACCCCTACTTAAATCCTGAATCTCAGGGCATCTTTAGGGAAAGCTTCAGGATCACTGCTGCCATTCACATTCAAAGACCCCTAAATGGGGCTCTAAGGCCCACCCAGATCAGCATGACTGAGAGACAGAGCTGCAACAACATAGAGTTATTTGGGATTACCCAGCTCTCCCACAGAGGGGCCAGGCAACCTGTGTTACTAAATCCTCCTACTGGATTAAGTCGGAGCCCATAGATCACCCACAGGCTTGAGCAGATGTGACACAATGAAATACTTTCTGGGCCTTGGTCCAATGAAGGAGCTAAAAGTAGATAGCACAGGGGCACATGACACTTGTCATTCTCTCCCTTGTGTTATTTGTAGAGGCAGTGGGGTACCTTGAAAAGAACACGAGGTAAAAGACTTTGGTTTGGTCCGAGCTCTGCCACATGCCAGCTGTGTGACCTTAGGTGGGTCACTTCACTTCTGTGGCCTTCACTTTCCTCAACAGAAAAATGGAACTCCTTATATTGATTTCACAGGATCATGATTCTCTGAGGTAAACAATAACAACAACAATAACAAACAAAAAAAAAAATTGCCATCAAATAGATTCTGATTCATGGTAACCCCATGTGTGTCACCATGAACTATGCCCCACAGGGATTTCAATGGCTAATCTTTTGGAAGTAGATCACTACACCTTTCTTCTGGGGAGTTTCTGGGTGGACTCAAACCTCTAACCTTTGAGTTAACTGTTGATAATGTTAACCATTTGCACCCACTCAAGGATTCCTTTATCTGAAAGAACAAATTAAAAATCCATTTCTTCAAAGAGCTGGTAGACAAAGCACCTAAGTGTCTGCCCATGGCTGGGATGCAGACCTGGATCTGGCTGGGATGCAGACTTGGATCCAGTGCCCTCTCATATCCATGGCTTCCTGTGACCCTACCTCTTTCCTCCTTGATCCACAATGGATCTTGCATGGACTTCCATCTTAATACTCTGTCACCAGTTGTCTGAACCCAACTCTTTCCTGACAAGGCTGTGACTTCTTGGAAGCAAAGGTTCTATAGATTTTAGTCACTTGCTTCTCTATATAGGGCTCTAGAAAGGTATGCCAAACTAAAAGCTTTTATAACTTATACAAGCCCTGTGAACATTGATTGGTATCAATATGTCCCATCTCCCCTTTGAAGGCAGAGACCAGGTCTGATTCATCCATGTATCTACCATCATACCAAACCTGGCACATATGGGCGTTCCATGAGTGTATGGGGAAAGTAGAAGAAAGGTTGAAAGGGAAAAGAAAGAATAGAAACCCCTATTCTCAACAGCAGCAGCTAACCCAGCCTGTCCTCCTATCCACTCGGCACCTGGTAGGCATACACTCTCACTGCTCTCTCTCAGAGGAGAATCTAGCCATTTTCTTAATCCCTTGGCCAAAAACTCTACAAAATTCACAAAGCCAAAGCCAAATTATGTTTTTGTTTTTCTTTCCAGTAGGACTTTCCAGTGTGATGTCTGGTGACTCAACCCATCGTCCAAAGGTTACAGTTGTCATGGGGTTGTCAGGGTTACAATATAATCTATTCCTGGCCCAGCAGGCCAGAAAAATCCTCTGTGTAATCCTTCCATAAAATGGGGTTCTCAGGCACAACAATTGGTCTCTATTCACCTGGAGTAAGAACAGAAGGAGAGTAAGAAATAGGAGACAAAAAAAAAAAAAAAAAAACTCACTGCCATTGAGTCAATTCAATTCACAGCAACCTCTCCTTGGGTTTTCGATGCAGTATCACTATGGAAGTAGATTGCCCAATCTTCCTTCTGAGGAGTAGCTGATGGGTTTGAACTGCCAGCCTTCTGGTTAGCAGTCAAATGCCTTAGGCACTATGCCACCAGAGCTCCCAGGAATAGCAGGAGGAATTGGAATGTAGAACTGGATAGTGCTCAGCTACCATTACCGAACATTTTTGCGGGGGGAGACTATAGAAGAATCCTGATCAAAAGGAGGGAAAACAGAATTTCAAATTTCAAATTCTTATGGAATCCAGACTTTATGGAGCATGGAGCTGGATGAATCCCTGAAACTATTGCCCTGAGATAATCTTTAAACTTTAAACCAAAAATATCCCCAAAGTCTTCTTAAAAACCAAACAATAGTTTAGCTTCACTAGTAAAGAACATCTGCCTTGAGATCATTTTCAGATCTATCTATATGGGATCAAATGGATGATAGTAACTAGAAAGATTACATCAGAACCTTAGGGGGCAGTGAGTTCATGTTAATGGGGAAGGAACAATTCAGAAAAGGAGGGTGAGAATGGTTGCACAGATTGGAGAATGTAATCAATGTCACTGAATTGTACATGTGGAAACAGCTGAATTGGTGTATTGGTGTATGCTCTGCTATGTATATTCTCAACAACAAAAAATAGTAAATTATAAAAAGAGAGTGGTGATGAGGATCTATCTTCTATTCATTTGATCCACTCAGACACAAGCTGCTGTTTTCAACCTCTGTATGTGTGTATCTGTGCCCATCCTGTTCCCTTTTGCCTGGAATGCCTTCACTCCTCTTCCAAACCAGACCCTCACTCTTTGCAATTCCTTCCACCATCACCTTGGCCAGGGTGACTCATACTTAACCTTCAGAAGCAAAGGAGGCACCTTGAACTGCCTTTTGCAGAGCAGGCACCCTGAACAGTTGTTAGGGGTCCAGGCTTTAGAGTCAAACCTCAACACTAACACACATAAGCTGTGTAGCCTTGGGAAAATCACTCATCTCTGAGTCTTAGTTTGTTCATGGGTAAAATGAAAATGGTAATATCTTCTTCACAGGGTTATTAGCAGAGGTAAATTGGTTAATAAATATAAAAGGCTTGGCCCAGAACTTGGTACATGAAAGAAAGCTCTGAATGAATGGCACTTGCAATTGGTATGAAGTGCTCCTTAACCCCCAGTTCTATACTTACTCCTATAAGTACCTCACTTTTTTGTCATCTACTCATTATTTGTGGCCCCACTAGACTTATGGGATGGAACTTTCACTGTTATGGTATCCCCAAGGCCCAACACCAGGTCTGTTTGTTATGAGTGAATGAATGAATGGAATAAATGCATGCATGAATTAATTAAATGAATAAATGGATCTTTAGGCTGCAATGACAGCAGTAGCAGTACTTAATCTTCAGCTCCCCTAGAGCTGAGGCTGCCCAGAGTGGCTTAGGTCTAAGCCATGGCCGGGCCAACACACTGGGCCCAGAGGACATAGACAGCAGAGAGAATGAGAACTAAAAAGTAGATTCCTATAAGTACTAGAGGGAGCTCTGGTAGCATAGCGCCTAAGGCACTTGACTGCTAACCAGAAGGCTGGCGGTTCAAACCCACCAGGCACTCCTCGGAAGGAAGGTTGGGCAATCCTACTTCTGTAGAGATACCGCCTCAGAAACCCAAGGAGGGGTCGCTGTGAGTCAGGTCCAACTCGACGGCACATAACAACAACAATATATGTACTAGATGGTACCCAGCTAGCACTACTGATGGCTCTGAAAGGGACCACATTAGAAGGTCCTTGAAAAGGGGGAGAAAAATGTGAAGT
Source organism: Orycteropus afer afer (assembly GCF_000298275.1). Classification (NCBI taxonomy): domain Eukaryota; kingdom Metazoa; phylum Chordata; class Mammalia; order Tubulidentata; family Orycteropodidae; genus Orycteropus; species Orycteropus afer. The sequence continues at coordinate 938,463 of NW_006921770.1, forward strand.
AAAACTCAAAATCATAAAAAAGACGAGGCTTACTCATTGGATAGAGACTGGTGTAACCCCTGGGACTATGGCCCTTGGGCAAACTTTGGAACTGGAACTGAACTCACTCCTGTGGCTCAATTTTCAGCCAACAATAGACTGATCTGCAAGGTGAACAGTAACTCTAGGAAGGTATACACTTCTTAGAAAAAACAGCCTTTCAGAGATCAAAAGAGCAGCATTTGCCCAAAGGCAAAGTTCAGAAAGCAGGAAGGGTTGGGAGAGAAGGAAGAATGGAAATGAGAAATAAAGGGAGGAAGTAGAAGGAGTGATGTTACATTGAGAGAATTGCAATCAATGACATGAAGCAAAACGTATGCTGACTGTTGAATGGAAAACTGATTTGCTCTATAAACTTTCACGAAAATCACAATAAAAAGTTTTAAAAGAAACAAACAAACACCCTAGCTCACCAGGCTCAGAGCTGATGGCCAGTTACCTTCCTTCCTGTATCTTCTGATAAATACACAGCAACCAATAAAAGAATAACGTAAACATGACAGAAGTCCATTTTTCTCTCGTGTGAGAAGAGTACTGGTAAGCAATCCAGGGCATCACAGTCTTTGGGAACCCAAGTTCCTTCTATCTTTCTGCTTCTCTGTCCAAAGCACACATTTACCCTCAAAGTTATCTCATGGTACAAAATTTCTTCTGGGACCCTGCCATTACATCCACATCCTAAAGGAAGATTTAAAAAAAAAAAAAAAGATTTGAGGCATTGAACACCAATGATCAAAAACCAGATGAATGGTGGGATGACATCAACAACATCAAATATAAACCTCCCTGCCGTCAAGTAGGATTCAATTCATAGGGACCCCTCCTTGGGTTTCCCAGGTGGTATCACTATGGAGGTAGATTGCCCAACCTTCCTTCCAAGGAGTGCCTGGTGGATTTGAACCGCCAGCCTTCTGGTTGGCAGTCAAATGCCTTAGGTGTTATGCCACCTGTTCTGGTTACCTGGTGCCACTCTGACAGGAATATACCACAAATGGGATGGCCTTAACAAACAGGAGTTTATTCTTACAATTTGGAGGCTTTAAGTCCAA